>NC_084623.1:8683724-8798724 GCF_033978795.1 Nerophis ophidion | reverse complement strand
AGTTATTGATGCTTTTGATCAGAAGGAGCTGCGCATGGACTTCATTTATAAGTAAAGGTAAGACCAAAATAAAGTTTTTTTTATTAAAGGGGAATATTATCACAATTTCAAAAGGGTTAAAAACAATAAAAATCAGTTCCCAGTGGCTTGTTGTATTTTTTGAAATTTTTTTCAAAATTTTACCGGTCCCGGAACATCCCTGAATAAAGCTGTAAAGTGCCTTATTTTCGCTATCTTCGAAACCACTATCCATTTCCCTGTGACGTCAGACAGTGCTGCCAATACAAACAACATGGCGGTTACCACAGCAAGATATAGCGACATTAGCTCGGATTCAGACTCGGATTTCAGCGGCTTAAGCGATTCAACAGATTACGCATGTATTGAAACAGATGGTCCAAGTATGGAGGCAGATAGCGAAAACGAAACTGAAGAAGAAATTGAAGCTATTGAGCGAATAGCTATTGATGCTATTCGGCCATAGCATGGGTGTACCTAATGAAGTGGCTCATAGCATGGCTGCCTTATTAGCATCGCCGGTAAAATGTGCGGACTAAACGATCAGGATTTTCGCATCTTGTGACACTGGAGCAACTTAAATCCGTCGATTGGTAAGTGTTTGTTTCACATTAAATGTTGGTATCTAGTTTCAAATGTACATACAGCTAGCGTAAATAGCATGTTAGCATCGATTAGCATAGCATGTTAGCATCGATTAGCTGGCAGTCATACCGTGACCAAATATGTCTGATTAGCACATAAGTCAACAACATCAACAAAACTCACCTTTGTGATTTCGTTGACTTAATCGTTGCAAATGCATCTGCAGGTTATCCATACATCTCTGTGCCATGTCTGTCTTAGCATCGCCGGTCAAATGTGAAGACACTCTGGCACATTCAATGGGGGTCTGGCGGAAAATTTCTTGCCTGTGGTGCAACTTGAATCCCTCCCTGTTAGTGTTGTTACACCCTCCGACAACACACCGACGAGGCATGATGTCTCCAAGGTTCCAAAAAATAGTCGAAAAAACGGAAAATAACAGAGCTGAGACCCGGTGTTTGTAATGTGAAAATTAATATGGCGGGTGTGTTACCTCGGCGACGTCACGTTCTGACGTCATCGCTAAAAGAGCGATAAAAAGAAAGGCGTTTAATTTGCCAAAATTCACCCATTTAGAGTTCAGAAATCGGTTAAAAAATACATGGTCTTTATTTCTGCAACATCAAGGTATATATTGACGCTTACATAGGTTTGGTGATAATGTTCTACCTCAGTAGAAGCATTTAAGTCTCACCTTAAAACACATCTGTATACTCTAGCCTTTAAATAGACCTTTTTAGACCAGTTGATCTGCCGCTTCTTTTCTTTTTTCTCCTATGTCCCCCCCCTCCCTTGTGGAGGGGGTCCGGTCCGATGACCATGGATGAATACTGGCTGTCCAGAGTCGAGACCCAGGATGGACCGCTCGCCTGTGTCTCATCGGTTGGGGACATCTCTACGCTGCTGATCCGCCTCCGCTTGGGATGGTTTCCTGTGGACGGGACTCTCACTGCTGTCTTGGATCCGCTTTGAACTGAACTCTCGCGGCTGTGTTGGAGCCACTATGGATTGAACTTTCACAGTATCATGTTAGACCCGCTCGACATCCATTGCTTTCGGTCCCCTAGAGGGGGGGGGGGTTGCCCACATCTGAGGTCCTCTCCAAGGCGTCACTGGCGTCCCACTGGATGTGAACTCTCCCTGCCCACTGGGTGTGAGTTTTCCTTGCCCTTTTGTGGGTTCTTCCGAGGATGTCGTAGTCGTAATGGTTTGTGCAGTCCTTTGAGACATTTGTGATTTAGGGCTATATAAATAAACATTGATTGATTGATTGATAAATGTGCTTTTTATGATGGTATCCTTACATCACACTCAAATGTATAAGTGCAGGTCTAAATTTACCGCATGCCTTTGGTAAGCGCTGGAGTGAGAAGAGGTTTTAAAATAATTAGCGCATGCTTGCCTTTACCGCATGCCTTTGGTAAACGCCGGAGTGAGAAGAGGTTTTAAATTAATTGGCGCCCCGGCGGCAATTCAAGGAAATACGGTAGAAAGAGAAAGGAACAAAACCAGATGGTTTAGAAGCCTCAAGTGATAGTTTGGCGTACAGCAGTTTGAAAAGAACACTTTGGAGTGGCAACATGGTTACTATAGAAACCATCCTTGCAGTAAAGCAACACAATGAGGGGGCCATTGGAAGCACTCAACAAAAAAAAACAAAAAAAAGACTGCCGTTATTGTTTAGTCTATTCCGATTATACTCTTTAACGTAGAAACGTTTACATCACAGATATTTTTTCTCCATCTTCTCACTGTTACCTTGGCTTCGGGTTTTCTCTCACCGTGTTCCCTTTTATAGGAATATGATTGACTAAGGTGGTTGGGTTGCCATGGTAACCCGGTTCCAATAGGTGGTCCACATGCGAGCCCAGCGGGAGCCAGAAAAAAAAAACAGCCCACACTGGTCACCATGACAACACACCTCCTCTGGATGCTCAGCTGCTCATTCTTCATGAGACGCTCGCCTCACAACGCGGGTCCTTGCTGATCTCCTCCAACGGCTCGCGGCCCCGGATCGCGTCTGAAAACGGGCGCTGGCGCGAAACCCCCTGCTCACCTGTAGGTGCACCAGGCTCATTTCCCGGACCAGGAAGGCGGAGTTGCCCTCCTCGTTGTGGCAGGTGACGGTGAAGTCTCCGTAGGAGGCGCAGCTGTCTGGGTTGGGCCAGTACTGGTGGCACTTGACCTGCAACACAACATTTTAGCACGCCGTTAAAGCTCAGCAACAGAAAAAAAGACGACAGGTTTCAATTCCCTGAGAAGTGCATGAAGACCTTCAAAAATTATTGTTATGCAATCGTTAAAATTGCTTGGGATAGTTACCGTAAATTCTGGACTTCAAGCCACTGCTTTTTTCCCTACACTTTGAACCCTGTGGCTAATTAATGGTTTTTTTTTACACTGACGGCCAAAATACAAAGTTTTTAACAAAAACAAGCAACTACACAGAGAATTTGTTTTGTTTGTGCTACGGTGCCATCTTTGGGACGAGTTCGCCTTCATTTTGTCAGTAGTGCTTTCAAGAAGAAATAAAGCCATCCATAGCGTATCTACTCATATGGGTGCTTCACTCTGAACTATTTGTAAGTTTTACAATATAACTACAACAATTCATAAGTACTAAACCCTCTCATGTGTGATGTCTGTAAGAGTAAGGGTGTAACGGTACGTGTATTTGTATTGAAACGTTTTGGTACGGGGGGTTCAGTTCGGAACGGAGGTGCACCGAACGAGTTTCCGGACGGACGGACATAAGTAGCGGACCGCACGTTGTGTTAACAATGCACACCGAGGCACAACACAGGACGTGGGGCGGCATAGCTCGGTTGGTAGAGTGGCTGTGCCAGCAACTTGAGGGTTGCAGGTTCGATTCCCGCTTCCGCCATCCTAATCACTGCCGTTGTGCCCTTGGGCAAGACACTTTAACCACGTGCTCCCAGTGCCACCCACACTGGTTTAAATGTAACTTAAATATTGGGTTTCACAATGTAAAGCGCTTTGAGTCACTAGAGAAAAGCGCTATATAAATATAATTCACTTCACTTCACAGGACATTCTAGCAACGACCGGGCTAGGACAACATACAAAAGCCAGAGCTGGAAGACCCTCCTGCCTCGTTAAAATCTCCCGTTTGGGAACACTTCGGCTTCGCGGTGCGATACAACAATGGAGGACGGAGGTTTGCCAACATTGTTCAGCAGCTTCTGGCAACACTTTAAACATGCTGACCCATTTGAAGCGGCGCCCAAGTGAACATCGCTTCAACGAAGAGAAAGACGAGCGTGGTGCAAACACAGCTCCCCACCAAATTCAAGCAGCCTCTCCTTGGCGAGTCAGACAGGGCTAAGGTAATAACAAATGCCGTTGGTGTTTTTATAGCAGCAGATTGAAGACCATTTTGCATTAAAAACTAGATTTTGACCCACTTCTATGGTGGAAGAACAATAATATCTGTGTTTGTATTAACTTACAATTGGCATTCTTTTTGTATTGTTTCAGTTTCACAAATTCTTCAGTGAATTCACCAAACGTCACTGTGGAGATATTGAGTCTGTTTAGCTGAAATGGAGAGCTAGCTTCCGCAGCTAGTGGGTCCATGATGATGACTTCTGTTTTGTTTGATCAGCCATTTTACTGCCGTTTTACGGACACCATTTGGAAACAATTAAGGTATGTAGATAATCATTTACAAAATGTTTCAGTTTAAGTCATTCATTTTACATCTGCGGCTTATAGTCCGATGTGGCTAATGTATGGAAAGATTACTTTTTTATAACCGCACTGTACAGAATAAAAATGTATTGTTGTGGCCTAAAATGCCTTAATTTACAGCAGCTTTTTCAGAAAGTTGTGGCAAAATGTGGGACGTTATTCAAAAACATTGAATACACTTGAGATTTTAAGAATTTTCTATCAATGTTTCAAGTCAGGGGTGTCCAAACTTTTTCTACTGAGGGCCACACACTGAGCAATCTCAGCATGCGGGGGACATTTTTATATTTTTCATTTTCAAAACCCAAGATCAAATATTGATTTTTTGTTTTTACCTTTAGGCTCCCCTCATGTTTGGTATAGGGCACCCGATTGAGCCTCAGTCATAAAAATGCTGAAAAAAAAGGCTTATATATATATGAAAAAAAAAATGTATTCAATGCATAAATATCTAGATCAACTTCAGGTCTATTTGTCGCAAATTTTTCTTTCTTTATATATATTTTATGCCCTTGTTTTAATGACAAAAACACAAACTATGCAATATTTTCCACAAAAAAACAATTTAAATTTAAATATTTGATGTGAAGTAATTGGACCCTTAGATTGGTCCATATTTCATACCATGGATTTTAATTCGGTATTTTTTTTTAGCAATGACAAAAAATTATCGCACTAAATTTCTTAGGGATCCAAAATGCCCACTCTCAAAAAAGTGTCAAACATTTTTTTTTTTTTTACTTTCAACACCTGAGTCTCTAAATTAATTTTAGACCTGTTGCTTATACTTTTAAAATATATTTTTTTATGTTTTTGTTTGTGTCATGCACTTTCTGTCAAAGAAAACTTTTTTTGGGGCAATGTTTTCAACAAAAAGTACTTCAAAGTAAAATGTTTGGTGAAGTGAAGTGAATTATATTTATATAGCGCGTTTCTCTAGTGACTCAAAGCGCTTACCATAGTGAAACCCAATATCTTACATTTAAACCAGCGTGGGTGGCACTGGGAGCAGGCGGGTAAAGTGTCTTGCCCAAGGACACACCGGCAGTGACTAGGATGGCGGAATCGAACCTGCAACCCTCAAGTTGCTGGCACGGCCGCTCTACCAACCGAGCTATGCCGCCCCGATATGAAGTAATTGGAGCCTTGAATAGGTCAACCATTCCAATATTGATTTTGAATCATTATTTTTAAGCAATGCAGCTTAAAAGGGGGAAAAAAACCCGCCTGAACACAGCTTTGTGTTTAATATTAGAGTCAACATTGCAACTTTTTCTCGTTACATTTCACTAGTTTGTTCTTTTTTTTCCCCACTTTTTAATTTTTTTTGGATTGTATTTTTTTAATGTGCCCTGGGCCATTAAGAAATTACCCACAGGCCACAAATGGGTAACACTCTCATGACCCAAATAATACATTGTGAGAATGGATTCTGAATGGAATCGTGTGGTAACGTTCTTAGCTGTCCTAAGAGATTAGTTGAATAATCCTAGGCAGGGAGGAACTAAAAAAAAATAAAAAATTGGTTAGTTTTAATGGAATATCCTTGACTTACCCGTCCTCTCTCGACTTGCGTTGTCAGCATGACCACCATAGATGATCCCTGCTCCCAGGTCATTTGCCAGAAGTCCGGACAGGTGTTGGGTAAGGGACCTTGGCAGGCGATGTAGCGGTTTATGAGACTGGAGGCAGGAATCTCCATCTGCAGGAACAGGGGTTGAATAACTGAAGTATGTTTCATTTGGGTGTGAGACTTGCATGTAGTGATGGGTCAAGCGATATCGAAGCATCGGTTTCTTACGGAACACAAGTAGGCATTGGTTCCGTAATGGCACCGGTGCTAATTTACCCGGTAGTAACTGGACCAAAAAAAAGAAGATACTGGTGCCTAATTTGGGTGCTAAATGATTGCAGACTCAGCAACCTGCTCCATATTTACAAGTAACATCCTGTAAGTAAGAATCTGACGCTCTTTTTATTCTTATTGCTGACATTAACACGGCAACAGCAGCCCTCATAAACAATGTTTGGAAAAAAATACTTAAAAAAATAATAATATTAATTATAATCACTTCTTACTTTGCCAAAAAAGCAATTGAATTAGTAATGGAATTACTCTTTAATAAATGTAATTAATTTCATGCAATTCATTTTGTAATTCCAATATTAAAAGTAAATATTGCGTTACTAAAAAAAGAAGAAAAAAATAAAAATAAAAAATAAAAATTGAGGGACGTTTCATGAAAGCAGAGTGTGTGTGCCTTTAAAAGGTGGTGCCAGCTCTTGCAGGACAGCTCCGTTGAATCAAATATCGTACTGGTATCATCCTTACACGTACGGTGTTGCTCCTTGCGCGTGTCACGAGAAGAAAGAAACACGTGATCGATACAGCCGCGGTGTCATTTAACTGTGATGCACCAAACTGTGTTTATTAAAAGCTTCTTGTGGCTCACAAGTGACACTGAAAGACGTCGGAAAAGTGGCGTGACCAGTTTGACATCGCTTTTCATCGCCATCATGGACCTCAATGAAACTCAGAAAAAGGTCTAATTCCAGACTGTGAAATTATTTGGTCAAATAAGGTTATTTTTCGGTTTACTACTGTACTGTATTTTCCAGACGATAAGCCGCTACTTTTTTTTTCTCAAGTTTTGAACCCTGCGGCTTATAAACGGTGCAGCTGATTTATGGATTTTTTTTCTACGCTAACGACCATAATGTTTTGTGTACAACAAATAGTTTTCATGTAATGCCGAAAGACACAAGGAAAAGGTGTGCTATTGTTTGTGCTGTAATAGCGCCATCTTTTGGACGAGTTTGCACATTGCAGGCGCTGCGGCTTAAAAATGTATTTCCTGTTTTGTGCCTTCAACCAGAAGTATAACTGTCCGTAGAGTTTTTTTTTTGCTCGAAAGGATTCTTCATTCATATCTCTCGTACTGGTATATATCTGCGGCATATAGTTGGGTGCGTCTAATATATATAAAAAATATTTTGCCCACATCTGAGGTCCTCTCCAAGGTTTCTCATAGTCAGCATTGTCACTGGCGTCCCACTGGATGTGAATTCTCCCTGTGTGAGTTTTCCTTGCCCTTTTGTGGGTTCTTCCGAGGATGTTGTAGTCGTAATGATTTGTGCAGTCCTTTGAGACATTTGTGATTTGGGGCTATATAAATAAAACTTGAATGATTGATTGAAGAAGTTGCGTTAATGGTAAGAAGTTATTTATTTATTATTGGTTAGTGTGGTTCTTCAGACCCCCAAGCACCGACATGAGAGCCTGTTTCAGGGTTACAATATTGTTTTATTTTTCAATAAGTCTCTCGGTTGCTTTCCAGCAATAGTATTTCCAGCCCCAACCCTGTCTCTCCTCCTGGCTGATGCTTATAACGGAGCGACAGGTGATTAGATAACAAGGCCCAGGTGGGCCATCTACGCACCTGTCGCTGCAGGCCCGCAGGCCACGTCCCCTCCACAGTTAGCTTCAGAATAACAAATGTTATCACAAAGAATCACAGACCTATTATACTCTAGAAATGTTGGTCTTACTTAAAAATGCACGTGTTTAGTTGTGTTCAGTGTTAAAAAATATATTATATGGCTCTTACGGAAATATATTTTAAAATATTTGGCTCTCTCAGCCAAAAAGGTTCCCGACCCCTGTGCTAGACCCACTCGACGTCCATTGCATCCGGTCTCCCCTAGAGGGGGGTGGGTCACCCCCATCTGCAGTCCTTCCATCCATCCATTTTCTACCGCTTATTCCCTTTTGGGGTCGCGGGGGGTGCTGGCGCCTATCTCAGCTACAATCGGGCAGAAGGCGGGGTACACCCTGGACAAGTCGCCACCTCATCGCAGGGCCAACACAGATAGACAGACAACATTCACACTCACATTCACACACTAGGGCCAATTTGGTGTTGCCAATCAACCTATCCCCAGGTGCATGTCTTTGGAAGTGGGAGGAAGCCGGAGTACCCGGAGGGAACCCACGCATTCACGGGGAGAACATGCAAACTCCACACAGAAAGATCCCGAGCCTGGATTTGAACCCAGGACTGCAGGACCATCTGCAGTCCTCTCCAAGGTTTCTCATAGTCATTCACATTGACATCCCACTGGGTTGTGAGTTTCTCCTTGCCCTTATGTGGGAGCTGAACCGAGGATGTCGTCATGGCTTGTGCAGCCCTTTGAGACACTTGTGATTTAGGCCTATATAAATAATGATTGATTGATATTCATAATATATATATATATATTTACAAACTATTAATAATATTTGCATAATAACTTATTTAATCCATCAGATAGCCCTTATGCAACACTAACGCAGTATCAATACAGGTAGTGAGTGTGCCACATTTACCCATCACTACTTCTATGTATTTCCGGCATGCAAAGAGCGGCAATGCTTCTGAAGACTATTTTGCCAGCAAAATAAAAAAAACGGTAAGCTTTCATCAAAGCTTGTTTGCATTTTTTTTTTTTCCCAAGATGGCGCTGCTGTAGTGGCTGCTGTAGGCAGGAGCTCTGTGCTCTTGTGTCATCCTTTTGTGTTTCCCTCTTGTTTTCATGTCTTATTATATTTTTTTTGCCTTTTGGTCCAGGACCCTTTGGGACTGTGTGACAAGGGGTGCCACTTTCGTGACCTCTGTGGTGCTTTTTTTTTGTGGACTTCTGGATCTGCCTCCCGGGAGCCTTTTGGCCATGGAGACCAGCTGCTGGGGGGACTGGCGGAGATGCGGATGAGGGGACAGGACTGCAGAGTTTGGAGGGATTGGAGGAGATGTGGATGAGGGGACAGGGCTGCGGAGCTAGCACCGAGCGCTGGGACGGAGAGGCTTCGTGGTGTCTCGGCTGGGTGAGCAGGTGTCGGACACCTCAGTCACCTTGGACGTATCCTCGCTCATCCATGCGGACTGGACACAGGCCAAAAATGGAGTCGGCTGTCTTGGTTGCTTTGTTGGGTCTGCTCCTGTCTCTGGCCATGCTCCCTCCACCCCAGCGGACGATGGCGTGGAACACCGCAGAGGCCACCGCAGTGGATATGTTTCTTTTATATATATACTCTAGCCTTTAAATAGACTCCCTTTTTAGACCAGTTGATCTGCCGTTTCTTTTCTTTTTCTTCTATGTCCCACTCTCCCTTGTGGAGGGGGTCCGGTCCGATCCGGTGGCCATGTACTGCTTGCCTGTGTATCGGCTGGGGACATCTCTGCGCTGCTGATCCGCCTCCGCTTGGGATGGTTTCCTGCTGGCTCCGCTGTGAACGGAACTCTCGCTGCTGTGTTGGATCCGCTTTGGACTGGACTCTCGCGACTGTGTTGGATCCATTGTGGATTGAACTTTCACAGTATCATGTTAGACCCGCTCGACATCCATTGCTTTCCTCCTCTCCAAGGTTCTCACAGTCATTATTGTCACCGACGTCCCACTGGGTCATTATTGTCACCGATGTCCGACTGGGTGTGAGTTTTCCTTGCCCTTATGTGGGCCTACCGAGGATGTCGTGGTGGTTTGTGCAGCCCTTTGAGACACTAGTGATTTAGGGCTATATAAGTAAACATTGATTGATTGATTGATTACTTTTTATTCATAGCTGTATGTAGAAGTGTCTGGTTGTATCTGCTGCTTTAATGTCTTTAATGTCCTATGTGTTCTTTGATGTTTGATGTTTCCCTCTTACACACATGTAAGAGGGATGTGTACCATGGCTATGAGTTGTTGTTTTTTTCCCTTGGCCTCAGTCTGCACCTCCTCTCCAGGGCCCAGGCTAAGACCGATTTTTTTATTTTTATTTTGTTTTAATCTTCTATTCCCCCTCCTTGTTTACCTGTATCTCATCTTTTTTGTAAGGGGCGCTGGAAGCCGGCAGACCCGTCAGCGATCCTGTTCTGTCTCCCTGTAATGTTTGTCTAAACTTGAATGGGATTGTGCTGAAAATTTTAATTTTCCTGAAGGAACTCTCCTGACGGAATAAATAAAGTACTATCTAATCTATGAAACATCAGCAAAAAACGTTTGACTCATGCGTTCCTGCACCCAAGTACATTCTCATTTAATTTACCAACACATAAAAGGAATGGAAAATTAAAGAAAAAACTCACATTTATGTAATTTGCATTGATGTAGTCATCCGTGCTTTTCAGAATGACCCGCGTGGCATCATCTTGAAAGGACAAAGAAAGGAGTGAAACCAACAGAAGACGCTGAATGATGTCATAGACAAAAGACATCAAAGTGGAACAGGATTTGGCACGTCTCGGGACTTAAAAGGGGGGTGTGTGTGTGGGAAGACGTACAAGGAGAGATGTCTCTGTAGCGATTTTTGGAAATGTTCTGAGGTAATTTGGCACACAGCATGGTCATCCCGGGCCTCTTCCTGTACAGTTGCTGGGAAAAAAAAAGGAGAAGGTTGACATGCTTGCTCTGAACAATCACTATCAATGGGAAATAACACTTTGGAACGTACAGTGAGGCCTCCATTAAAGAGTGTTTTGAGATAAGAGCTGTCCCTGAGCTCCCCGTAAGTTGGCTTGCATTATTAACTTATAGCCGGAGATTGACCTATTTGTTTTCCAAACAAGGGAAGGAAGAAAGTCTGAAGTACATTGCTGAGAAGAAGAAGCGGATTAAATCAAACTAAAGAAAGAAATCAGCAAAAACATGACAGCGGGTGTCACTAACTTGGCGCAAGCAACTCGAGCGTGGCACTGGCAGCCAAGCCAAGAATGTTAAAAAAAACATTAACATTTATCCATGAAAATATGGAAAAGCTGCTGATGGTGTATTTGAAGCAGAAACTGCTGGAAGGAAATACCGCGGATGTCCACTTTCCAAGGTAAGTGCTGTACATCAGGGGTCACCAACCTTTTGGAAACCAAGAGCTACTACTTGGGTACTGATTAAAACAAAGGGCTACCAGTTTGATACACACTTAAATAAATTGCCAGAAATAGCCAATTTGCTCAATTTACCTTTAATAAATAAATGTATATATATAAAAAAATGGGTATTTCTGTCTGTCATTCCGTCGTACATTTTTTTTCCTTTTACGGAAGGTTTTTTGTTGAGAATAAATGATGAAAAAAACACTTAATGTAATGGTTTAAAAGAGGAGAAAACATGAAAAAAATGAAAGAAAATTTTGAAACATAGTTTATCTTCCATTTCGACTCTTTAAAATTCAACCGAAAAAAATGAATAGAAAAACTAGCTAATTTAAATATTTTTGAAAAAAATAAAAATAGAATTTATGGAACATCATTAGTAATTTTTCCTGATTGAGATTAATTTTAGAATGTTGATGACATGTTTTAAATAGGTTAAAATCCAATCTGCACTTTGTTAGAATATATAACAAATTTGACCAAGCTATATTTCTAACAAAGACAAATCATTATTTCTTCTAGATTTTCCAGAACAAAAATTTTAAAAGAAATTCAAAAGACTTTGAAATAAGATTTAAATTTGATTGTACAGATTTTCTAGATTTGCCAGAATAATTTTTTGGAATTTTAATCATAATAAGTTTGAAGAAGTATTTCACAAATATTCTTCGTCAAAAAAACAGAAGCTAAAATGAAGAATTAAATTAAAATGTATTTATTATTCTTTACAATAAAAAATAAATAAAAAAAATTCTTGAACATTGATTTAAATTGTCAGGAAAGAAGAGGAAGGAATTTAAAAGGTAAAAAGCTATATGTGTCTAAAACTCCTGAAATTATTTTTAAGGTTGTATTTTTTCTCTAAAATTGTCTTTCTGAAAGTTATAAGAAGCAAAGTAAAAAAATAAATGAATTTATTTAAACAAGTGAAGACCAAGTCTTTAAAATATTTTCTTGGATTTTCAAATTCTATTTGAGTTTTGTCTCTCTTAGAATTAAAAATGTCGAGCAAAGCGAGACCAGCTTGCTAGTAAATAAATGAAATTTAAAAAATAGAGGCAGCTCACTGGTAAGTGCTGCTATTTGAGCTATTTTTAGAACAGGCCAGCGGGCGACTCATCTGGGGTGAGTAGCCCGCGTTGGTGACCCCTGCTGAACATTATTCCAGGGCGGCATAGCTCGGTTGGTAGAATGGCCGTGCCAGCGACTTGAGGGTTCCAGGTTTGATCCCCGCTTCCCCCATCCTAGTCACTGCCGTTGTGTCCTTGGGCAAGATACTTTACCCACCCGCTCCCAGTGCCACCCACACTGGTTTAAATGTAACTTAGATATTGGGTTTCACTATGTAAAAGTGCTTTGAGTCGCTAGAGAAAATCGCTCTATAAATATAATTCAATTCACTTTCCATTACTTCATAAAACTACTGTAGTTGTTTGTAGTACATTCTGTAGTATTGTACTTATACAATATGGCTTGTCTTAAAGTAATTTTTTCTTAATGTTAACATTTAGCATTTTGGGGTGTGGGGGGCACCAATTAAATTTATCACAAATCATTTCAATGTTGGTTAGAGTGTTTTGAATGAATAGCGCCATCACAGAGCCTATCGAGCTCCAAACATGTCTTCTCTGATTATTTAGGAAAAAAAAAAGTTCATGTGTACATTCAACTAGATTGTCTTTTGCAAGATTCCTTAACCTTTCTGACCTCAGGGACCAAGTTTTTCATTAAAGAGCAGATTGGGGCCCACTCAAATATTAACAATGAATTAGCACATCTTACTCCTGATTTTCTACCGCTTGTCCTTTTTGGGCTCGCAGGGTGTGCAGAAGCCTCTCTCTTTTAAAGTTAAAGTACCAATGATTGGCACGCACGCACGCACGCACGCACGCACGCACGCACGCACGCACGCACGCACGCACGCACGCACGCACGCACGCACGCACGCACGCACGCACGCACGCACGCTCATGTTGTGTCCCTGGGAGGTGAGGAGAGTAGTGAGCAGCAGCGGTGGCCGTGCCCGGGAATAATTTTTGCTGACTTAACCCCCAATTCCAACCCTTGATGCTGAGTGCCAAGCAGGGAGGCAACGGGTCTTTGGTATGACTTTGAACTCACGACCTACCGATATCAGGGCGGACACACACATTATTTATTTAACACATAAATATTAGGCTTAGGTCAGGCTGATAAGTGCTAATCAAATATATTGTATAAGAAGGGACTCAAATAACTCATAAAAACATTACCATGGATAAGATTATGTTGGCTAAAAAAAAAATTAAAGGCCCACTGAAATGAGATGTTCTTATTTAAACGGGGATAGCAGGTCCATTCTATGTGTCATACTTGATCATTTCGCGATATTGCCATATTTTTGCTGAAAGGATTTAGTACAGAACATCCACGCTAAAGTTCTCAACTTTTGGTCGCTAATAAAAAAGCCTTGCCTGTACCGGAAGTAGCAGACGATGTGCGCGTGACGTCACGGGTTGTGGAGCTCCTCACATCTGAACATTGTTTACAATCATGGCCACCAGCAGCGAGAGCGATTCGGACCGAGAAAGCGACGATTTCCCCATTAATTTGAGCGAGGATGAAATATTTGTGGATGAGGAAAGTGAGAGTGAAGTACAATAGAAAAAAAGACGAGGGCAGTGGGAGCGATTCAGATGTTATTAGACACATTTACTAGGATAATTAAGGAAAATCCCTTATGTGCTTACTGTGTCACTAGTGTTTTAGTGAGATTATATGGTCGTACCTAAAAGTTGGAGGGGTGTGGCTACGGGTGTGGTGACCGCCAGTGTCTCCGTGGTAAGCCACGTTTCTCGATGAGGCAAGGCAGCCGGGCCGAGATTATTTTTTTCCCCCCTCCTCCACGGTGTAAGCATCCTACGGTCGGGGTCGGCCGGTGGGAGGAGGCAAGAGAGTCGGCAGCTGCAGGAAGAACGACGCAAACTCTCCGCTCATGTCTACGCTAAGAGCCGACTTATTGCCACCATTTTCTGTCGGTTGACATGTGGTAGGGAACCATGTTCGCTTGACCGCTCTGTTCCATAGTAAAGCTTAACCGTCAGCTTTCGGGAATGTAAACAATGAAACGCCGGCTGTGTTTGTGTGGCTATAGGCAGCCACAATACACCTACATCTTTCTTCTTTGACGTCTCTGTTATTAATTGAACTAATTGCAATAGATTGAGCAAAACAGATGTCCAGAATACTGGGAAATTATGCGATTAAAGCGGACGACTTACAGCTGGGATCAAAATGTCCTTTTATAATCCGTGACGTCACACGTAATCATAAAATTGCAATTTAGTAAACTAAAAAGGCCGTATTGGCATGTGTTGCAATGTTAATATTTCATCATTGATATATAAACTATCAGACTATGTGGTCGCTAGTAGTGGGCTTCAGTAGGCCTTTAAATAAAGGACTTAGCATTGGCTCCGCTGTAAGCAGACTTTTAAACAAACCGTAGTCATGTCTTTCATTATGATTGTGAACGATAGGCAAAATTCCCACCCAAAATAATGATGACTTTAGCTCCACACTTCTTCTGTTTGATATTGGTTATACTGCCACAAGTGGTGGCAAAGCGTATTACAACTAAGTACTGTTTCAACCAAAGCTGAGAAAGAGATCGAGCTCAACATCTTTAAGAAGCACCCCCGTGACTGCTCAGTGTGTTGTTGACATTCACTTGTGTGCAACTCACATCAAACTGGGCCAGTATGGCCCCGCTGCTCAGACCCTCCTTCAGGGTTACCATAGAATCCCTCAAAGCATGCTGGTCTAGCTGAGTGGGGTCCTGAGGGGACTTCTCTGGGATGTACTGGAAATCTGGTTCGGAGTCCACCTTCTCCTCCACCACATCGTAGATTGCTAGAAAAGGAAAAGAGGTTTCATTCACGGTGTACATCAGGGGTGCCCATTACGTCGACCGCGGGGGGTGTGTCAGTCGATCTCCAGCCAGGCTTTTAAAAAAAAATAGACCTAAAAATTAGTGATCATCAATCTTCACCAAGACGTCACTTAAATGACATTCACGGTACCGGAGGGTCTTGTGAGATGACGCTGGCTGCTGCAAGATCATTATTATGAAAAAATGACAGAGAGGAAGGCGGGAAACACTTTTTATTTCAACAGACTCTCGCGCCGTACCTTCCGTCAAAACTCTAAAGGCCGACTGCACATTTCCTATCTTCACAATAAAAGCCCTGCTTCATGCTGCCTGCGCTAACTAAATACAGAGTCTCGGAAAACTGGCGTGCACAAGCGATCCCTCAGAAAGCTGGCGTGCACATCACTTGTGCACGCCAGCTTTCTGAGACTCTTATTTTGTTAGCGCAGGCAGCATGAAGCAGGGCTTTTATTGCGAAGATAGGAAATGTGCAGTCGGCCTTTAGAGTTTTGACGGAAGGGACGGGGCGAAAGTCTGTTGAAATAAAAAGTGTTTCCCGCCTTCCTCTCTGTCATTTTTTCCTAATAATGAACTGGCAGCAGCCAGCGTCATCTCACAAGACCCTCGGGTGCCGTGAATGTCAATCAAGCAAGCTACGGAATTTGCCGCCAATGTTTTTCTTGTAAAGTGTATGGAAGCGGGATGAATTAGATGCCAAAAACCAACCACTGGCATGTGGTATTGTACGGAAAGGACAACTTTTTTTCTCCTCCATTTGAAAATGTGGGCGTTATCATCATTACTGTCTGATTCCAATCAATGCAAGTCATCAGAATCAGGTAATACACCAACTTATATTCTTGTCTTTGTGAAAGAAAGACATCTATATGTGTTACACATGCTTGTATTATCATTAAACACATTTAACTTGTTTACAAAAATGTCTCTTTCATAAATAAATGAATATAAATGATATATATAAATGAGGTAGATCCCCTCGAGTTGGTCAATTGAAAAGTAGCTCGCCTGCAGAAAAAGTGTGTGTGTACATGATCAGAGTTCCAGGCTGAGGAAGTCTTCACCGGACTTTGGGATAATATCATTACCCTCAACATGTTTGAGGATTCATGTATTTGCTTTGATGTATGACTGCATGTGTAAATCCCCTCCTGACCCACTTTTACAACATGCATTTCAGTGACTCACCGTCTTTTGAGCGCTCCCTGAAGCTGGTGGAAAAACATGCTTCCACATACGGAAAAGACGGAGGGGGTATAGGAACACTACTCTACTGACCAGGCAGCACCAGATATCAACCTTGGTTTCTTGTTTCGCCTCGACCAAAGAAAGCCTTGGGTCCGTAAAGCTCGGTTGGTAGCTACTTGAGGGTTCCAGGTTCGATTCCCGCTAGTCACTGCTGTTGTGTCCTTGGGCAAGACACTTTACCCACCTCTCCCGTCCAAAGGCAAAACCCAGTAACTCGATTTTGGTCAAAACTGAGCTGATAATAATTTTGGAGTTCCTAGGTGATATGCTTTACATTAGTGTATGCCAGGGGCGCTCACACTTTTTCTGCAGGCGAGCTACTTTTCTATTGACCAAGTCGAGGAGATCTACCTCATTCCTATTTATAATTTATATTTATTTATTTATTTATGAAAGAGACATTTTTGTTAACAAGTTAATGGTGTTTAATGATAATACAAGCATGTTTAACACACATAGATTCCTTTCTTTCATGAAGACAAGAATATAAGTTGGTGTATTACCTGATTCTGATGACTTGCATTGATTGGAATTAGACAGTGGTGCTGATAACGTCCGCATTTTCAAATGGAGGGGAAAAAAAGTCCTCCTTTCTGTCTAATACCACATGAAAGTGGTTGGATTTGGCATCTCATTTGTCCAACTTGCATACTCGTTTTTAAACACTTTGTTGTGAGAGTAACATGTGTGTGTGGCCCTTTAATGTCTGGCAGCAGGTGAGTGACCTCAGTGACTGTGCGGGTGGGCAAGCAAGTGAGAAAGCGGTCGCTGAGGGCGGGGGAAAAATACATTGGCATCAAACTCTGTAGCTTGCTAGTTTTCTGAGACTCTTATTTAGTTAGCACAGGCAGGATGAAACAGGTCTTTTATGGTGAAGACAGGAACTGTGCAGTCGGTCTTTAGAGTTTTGACAGTAGGTACGGAGTCTCTAGAAATAAAATGTGTTTCTCTGCGTCCGCCCTGTTAGTGATTTTTTTTCTTAAATATGAGCTGGCAGCAGCCAGCGTCATCTCACAAGATCCTCGGGTGCCGAGAATGTCAAACAACTGACGAAAGTGAAGTCTTGGTATGATTGATGATTGCTCATTTTTATGTCTATTTTTTAATGCCTGGCTTGAGATCGACTGACACACCCTCCGAGATCGACCAGTCGATCGCGATCGACGTAACGCCCACCCCTGGTGTACGCGATATTGTAATTTGTTCCGTAAGTAAGCTGTTACGCGCATGGCAGGACCTAGCAACTACCACATAACTGCGTGGATACAACAGAAAAACCTAGTATCTCAAGGGACCAATCGAAGCTTCTTTGTCAGTCGCCTTATTGTCTTTAATAAGACATTTGCACGAACGGGGGCCGACGGTCAACCTGATTATGTGATATTATGGCACCAGGGGATATTTGGGAAGATTGGGCCAGGACGTTGCAAGCACCTTCATTAAATGTATTGTTCTTGATTCTTCCCCTTGCATACTCTTTTTGGGCAGATAACGTGGAGGTCAAAATAAAAACTGGACGCTGTACACGGCTCTTGCCCGATGTGCAAACGCAGAATGGGGCCCACCCGAGATTGTGATAAAATATCTGGAGAACGGGCGCACGTTCATGAGAGCAGATTCAATCGGCAAGAAAATGAAAGCTCAAGAAAACATCTATACGTTTGATGACTTTGTAGATCTTTGTGAGACGGCATCAAGATAGATTGGGTTTTCCTTTGTTTTCTCAAAATCAGCTAGAAGTGAGTTACTAGGTTTTGCCTTTGGACGGGATAGATAGATAGATAGATAGATAGATAGATAGATAGATAGATAGATAGTACTTTATTGATTCCTTCAGGAGAGTTCCTTCAGGAAAATTAAAATTCCAGCAGCAGTGTACAGAGTTGAGATCAATTAAAAAAAAAAAAAAAAAAAGTAAAAAGTAAATAATGGGGGTTTAAAAGGAAACAAAATAGAGAAATATTACAAAAAGAATAAAAACAATGGGAATAACAATATAACAGTAAAATAAGAATACAACAAGACAAAGTAGGCAGTAGTGACCATGTTATGAAAACGTATTGCACTGTTAATGTTTTGCATCCCCCTGTCATCCTTGTACCCCCTGCCCCCCGCCCCAGAGAGGAGTTGTACAGTCTAATGGCGTGTGGGACAAAGGAGGTTTTGAGTCTATTAGTCCTGCACTTGGGATGAAGCAGTCTAGCACTGAACAGGCTCCTCTGGCTACTGATAACGCTATGCAGAGGGTGACTGGCATCATCCAGGATGCTTACTACTTTGTCCACAGTCCTCTTCTCTGCCACCGTCACCAGTGAGTCCAGTTTCATTCCCATTGTAGAACCGGCCCGCCTGATCAGTTTCTCAAGTCTGGAGCTGTCCTTCTTAGATGTACTTCCCCCCCAGCACACTACCATGTAGAACAGAACACTGGCAACCACAGACTGGTAGTACATAAACAGGAGTTTTTTACAAATGTTGAAGGAGTGCAGTCTCCTGAGGAAGTACAGCCTGCTCTGTCCTTTCTTGTACTGGTGGTCCGTGTTAACAGTCCAGTCCAGCTTATTGTCCACCCAAACCCCGAGGTACTTGAATGAGTCCACGGTCTGTACCTCAACTCCCTCGATCACAATAGCTTGTGACCGTGGACTCGACCTCCCAAAGTTAATGACCAGCTCCTTGGTCTTTGACGGATTGAGCTGCAAGAGGTTCGTGTGGCACCAGACAACAAAGTCCCTCATCAGGTTCCGAAACTCCTCCTCTCTGCCGTCCCTGATGCACCCGACGATGGCTGTGTCATCCGCGTACTTCTGGATGTGACACAGCTCTGAGTTGTAGCAGAAGTCAGCGATGTACAGGGTGAAGAGAAGAGGGGCCAGCACCGTTCCCTGCGGTGCTGCTGATCACAGTGTCAGACGTGATGTCCTTCAGTCTGACGTACTGTGGCCTGTCGGTGAGGTAGTTCGAAAAAAAACCTGCTCCCAGTGCCACCCACACTGGTTTAAATGTAACTTAGATATTGGGTTTCACTATGTCAGTGGTTCTTAACCTGGGTTCGATCGAACCCCAGGGGTTCGGTGAGTCGGCCTCAGGGGTTCGGCGGCGGAGGTCAAAACTTACCCGACTCATCGTGTAAATAACTTATCTTTATCGGCGTATTACGGATACGGCAACAGCAGAAGTCACACTGATAATTTGTTGTGAGTTTATGCACTGTTTTAGTTTTGTTGTTTTAACAAGGATGTTCATTAACTGTTCATTTTGTGCACCAGAATAAAAAAAAATATGGGGAACATAGTCACCATTAATTAGTTGCTTATTAACATGCAAATTAGTACCATATTGGCTCTTAACTAGTCATTATCAAGTACTTATTATTGCCTTATTTTAACCCTAACCCTGTAATCCTGACCACAACCCTAACCAAATAACTCTAAGTTAAGTCTTTATTCCTTAGAGCAGGGGTGGGTATTACGTCAATCGCGATCGACTGGTCGATCTCGGAGGGTGTGTCAGTCGATCTCAAGCCAGGCATTAAAAAATAGACATAAAAATTAGCAATCATCAATCATACCAAGACTTCACTTTCGTCAGTTGTTTGACATTCTCGCCACCCGAGGATCTTGTGAGATGACGCTGGCTGCTGCCAGCTCATATTTAAGAAAAAAATCACTAACAGGGCGGACGCAGAGAAACACATTTTATTTCTAGAGACTCCGTACCTACTGTCAAAACTCTAAAGACCGACTGCACAGTTCCTGTCTTCACCATAAAAGACCTGTTTCATCCTGCCTGTGCTAACAAAATAAGAGTCTCAGAAAGCTAGCAAGCTACGGAGTTTGATGCCAATGTATTTCACCCCCGCCCTCAGCGACCGCTTTCTCACTTGCTTGCCCACCCGCACACTCACTGACGTCACTCACCTGCTGCCAGACATTAAAGGGCCACACACATATGCTACTCTCATAACAAAGTGTTTAAAAACGAGTATGCAAGTTGGACAAATGAGATGCCAAATCCAACCACTTTCATGTGGGATTGGACAGAAAGGAGGACTTTTTTTTTTCCCTCCATTTCAAAATGCGGACGTTATCAGCACCACTGTCTAATTCCAATCAATGCAAGTCATCAGAATCAGGTAATACACCAACTTATATTCTTGTCTTCATGAAAGAAAGGAATCTATGTGTGTTAAACATGCTTGTATTATCATTAAACACCATTGACTTGTTAACAAAAATGTCTCTTTCATAAATAAATACATATAAATAGGAATGAGGTAGATCTCCTCGACTTGGTCAATTGAAAAGTAGCTCGCCTGCAGAAAAAGTGTGAGCGCCCCTGCCTTAGAATATGTTCCCCGTACGGGGAAAACCAAGAATTTCCAAGCAGATGCTGCCGAAAATGTCTCACCATTTGGTCGCACCAGTAGGATGAGTTCTCCAGAGTGGCTCTCGCAGCTGGCCTTGATGAACATTACAACCTGGTCGTGGGTGTGGTCAGAGATGTCCCGCCCATTGATTAAAACAACCTGGTCGCCTTCATTCAGACGTGGCACGCACAGGTCGGCCTGACAAACACAAACACGGTAAATTAAGTGACATTTGTAAACACGTTACATCAAATGCTAAAACTGCTCATGTTAGAGTCCTGGCTGTGTAATAATTGTTTAAGGGATTTAGGGGCCTTTCGATTTATGAACTTTTAGATTGAGCCAAATATGCCTGAGTGTGCGAATGCTTCATTCCGTCATTCATTTTGTGTCACGCCTGCAGGCAAAAAGCAGGGCGCAGCGTTGTCGGAGGTGTGGCCCTACCTGTCACTAGCTGCCCACTATACAGTACTAGTCACTTCAGTGCCGTTTCTGTGTTTTTCCCGCTTTTTGACAAGCTTTGTCCATTTTACTAACTCAATGTGAGTCCCAAAAACTCAATAGACCAGCGTGGAAAAGTTAAAACATTTATATTTGCGAGGAGTACGTTAATGGAAAAATCAATGAAGCAGGCTTCATACCGAAGTATGTTTCATTTATGATTAGACCACTTTTCTGGGAAAATGCCAGAGCAGACCTTTTTCACACTGGAGGAAAATAACACTAAATTGAACCCTATCTCCCCTTCCTTCTCCACCTGTCTGCTGCTTTCTCTTCAGCTCCTCTGCCTATGTTAATGTGGGTGAGTTTCACTTGTTTAAATGTTTATTGTTGTGGCAATATAGTGGTTAAAGTAAAGGATTTTTGTATATGCCGATCATTTGTGAGGGCACCAAAGAGACTTCAGCTCTTCTGCCTATTTTAAAGTGGGTGAATTTCACTTGTTTAAATGTTTACTGTTGTTGCAATATGGTTGTTAAAGAAAAGGATTGTTGTATATGCTGATCATTTGTGAGGGCACCAAAGAGACGTATGCTGCTACTTTCTCTTCAGCTCCTCTGCTTATTTTAAAGTGGATGAATTTGACTTGTATAAATGTTTATTGTTGTCGCAATATGGTTGTTAAAGTAAAAGATTTTTGTATATGCTGATCATTTGTGAGGGCACCAAAAAGACTTATGCTGCTGCTTTGTCTTCAGCTCTTCTGCCTATTTTAATGTGGGTGAATTTGACTTGTTTAAATGTTTATTGTTGTCGCAAAATGGTGGTTAAAGTAAAGGATTGTTGTATATGCTGATCATTTGTGAGGGCACCAAAGAGACATATGCTGCTGCTTTCTCTTCAGCTCCTCTGCTTATTTTAAAGTGGGTGAATTTGACTTGTTTAAATGTTTATTGTTGTCGCAATATGGTTGTTAAAGTAAAATATTTTTGTATATGCTGATCATTTGTGAGGGCACCAAAAAGACTTATGCTGCTATCTCCCTTTCCTTCTCCACCTGTCTGCTGCTTTCTCTTCAGCTCCTCTGCCTATGTTAATGTGGGTGAGTTTCACTTGTTTTAATGTTTATTGTTGTCGCAAAATGGTGGTTAAAGTAAAGGATTTTTTTATATGCTGATCATTTGTGAGGGCACCAAAGAGACTTCAGCTCTTCTGCCTATTTTAAAGTGGGTGAATTTGACTTGTCTAAATGTTTATTGTTGTCGCAATATGGTTGTTAAAGTAAAGGATTTTTGTATATGCTGATCATTTGTGAGGGCACCAAAGAGACTTATACTGCTGCTTTCTCTTCAGCTCCTCTGCCTATTTTAAAGTGGGTGAATTTGACTTGTTTAAATGTTTATTGTTGTCGCAATATGGTTGTTGAAGTAAAAGATGTTTGCATATGCTGATCATTTGTGAGGGCACCAAAAAGACTTATGCTGCTAGCTCCCTTTCCTTCTCCACCTGTCTGCTGCTTTCTCTTCAGCTCCTCTGCCTGTGTTAATGAGGGTGAGTTTCACTTGTTTAAATGTTTATTGTTGTCGCAAAATGGTGGTTAAAGTAAAGGATTTTTGTATATACTGATCATTTGTGAGGGCACCAAAGAGACTTCAGCTCTTCTGCCTATTTTAAAGTGGGTGAATTTGACTTGTTTAAATGTTTATTGTTGTCGCAATGTGGTTGTTAAAGTAAAGGATTGTTGTATATGCTGATCATTTGTGAGGGCACCAAAAAGACTTATGCTGCTGCTTTCTCTTCAGCTCCTCTGCTTATTTTAAAGTGGATGAATTTGACTTGTATAAATGTTTATTGTTGTCGCAATATGGTTGTTAAAGTAAAAGATTTTTGTATATGCTGATCATTTGGGAGGGCACCAAAGAGACTTATGCTGCTGCTTTCTCTTCAGCTCCTCTGCCTATTTTAAAGTGGGTGAATTTGATTTGTTTAAATGTTTATTGTTGTCACAATATGGTTGTTAAAATAAAGGATTTTTTGTATATGCTGATCATTTGTGAGGGCACCAAAGAGACTTATGCTGCTGCTTTCTCTTCAGCTCCTCTGCCTATTTTAAAGTGGATGAATTTGACGTGTTTAAATGTTCATTGTTGTCGCAATATGGTTGTTAAAGTTAAATATTTTTGTATGTGCTGATCATTTGTGAGGGCACCAAAAAGATTTATGCCGCTGCTTTCTCTTCAGCTCGTCTGTCTATGTTAATGTGGTTGAATTTAACTTGTTTAAATTTTTATTGTTGTCGCAATATGGTGGTTAAAGTAAAGGATTTTTGTATATACTGATCATTTGTGAGGGCACCAAAAAGACTTATGCTGCTGCTTTCTCTTCAGCTCCTCTGCCTATTTTAAAGTAGGTGAATTTGACTTGTTTAAATGTTTATTGTTGTCGCAATATGGTTGTTAAAGTAAAGGATTTTTGCTTTTGCTGATCATTTGTGAGGGCACCAAAGAGACTTATATGTGTGTGGAGCAGTTCATACAATTCAGTATGTTTTGGTTCTTTAATAAAAATAAAATTGTTAAGTTTGTTTGGTATACAGTACTGTATTTATACTTTATATTGTGTTCAAAGGGTACAAACCTTCACACAAATATGGACTTTTGTCGAGGCTGCAACCTAGTATTCATATTTACATTGTTTCTTCTGGAGAAGTTTGCTTCGCTATACACACTGTTCTATTTACGAACCTCGTTCAAGAACCAATTAAGTTCGTAAATCGAGGCTCTACTGTACTTACCGATGTTCCTGGAGCTACTCTGGATACAATGATTGGCATCTTCTGGTCAGCTCCACCCTGGAAAACACACACACAAACAATCCTCGTTGGAAAAACGGTGATTATCCCTGCTTAGCATTAGTGTTATTAGATATGTCATAAGAATAGCACTGGTCAAAAATGAGCATTGAACATAAAAAGTTACCTTAACGTTGAAGCCAAAACGTCCATGTTCATCAGGCCTCATTTTGATCAAGACCAGATTATCATGAGGAACAACTCCATTCAGCTGAAAGAACAAGACAAAGGCACAAAAAAAAATTCAAATTTTCCCGCAAAACAGTTCCAAATTGGTATGCAAGTAGATTTAGGCCCTTTGTGAAGGTGGAATGATGTAACAAAGTACTCTTCTATGTTTTAAATTGTCTCTCCACAGGGTCAAATCATTAAAGATGTACATTGTAGAATCATTCCACCCTGGAATAAGAACGGTTCAAATCAATTATAATGAGCACATTCATGCCTATGTATGTAAACCTCTGGCCACCTGGGTTTTACTCTTTCAATTTACATTTACATGTACTTTTTCTCAGTGCATATTTATCTGCATGACTGATGTTGGCAAGTTCAGGAGAAAAAAAATGTCTGAAAAATCATTTATTTCATTTAACCCTCGTGCAAGCTTAAGATTGACTATGCATACTTACTCTTAGCATACAAAAGGGACCCGCTCATAAAGACATAAGTCAGCATTTTTTTTTTCTTTTTTGTTTACTTTCAATGTTTGAAATATTTTAACAACTTCAGATCTATCAATTAATATATTTTTTAAATGTTATTTGTTTTAGGGACGGCGTGGCGCAGTGGGATAGTGGCCGTGCGCAACCCGAGGGTCACTGGTTCAAATCCCACCTAGACCCAACCTCGTCACGTCCGTTGTGTCCTGAGCAAGACACTTCACCCTTGCTCCTGATGGGTGCTGGTTGGCGCCTTGCTTGGCAGCTCCCTCCATCAGTGTGTGAATGTGTGTCAAAGCGCTTTGAGTACCTTGAAGGTAGAAAAGCGCTATACAAGTACAACCCATTTATCATTTATGGTCTTCATGTCCAAAATAAAACATTTTTTTACTACAAAAGCAAAATATGCATTACTTCTAAAAAAATTTGAATATTTGAGGCCTTGAATAGGTCAATAATTCATGAAAATATTGATGATGATGCAGTATAACAAAGTAAACAAAACATTTTAATTTAATATATATTATATATAATAAAATGTTTTGTATGTTTTTGTGTGTATATATACATATATACACACATCTATATATATTTTATACAGTGCATACTTATATAGAATGAGTTTGAGTTTGTTGACTTGACACGTTTTAAAGGATATCTGCCACATTATAAAGAGTATAACTGTCCAAAATCAATTTCTCTGAATTTCAGCGTTTATATGGCAGTTCAACTCATTTACATTCATCAAAGCTCAAGGTTTTCTGGCGCAATCTACTAGTTAAAGGACGCAATTAACACCCCAACTACATTTTTTTTTGTTTCTAAATCATGTCGTCAGTTTCTGATTTATAAAATTGTATAACAGTGGAAAATATTGCTCCTTTGTAGTGGTCTTTCTTGAACCATTTGGTGATAAAGATATAAAAATAACTAAAAACTTGTTGAAAAATAAACAAGTGATTTGATTATAAATAAAGATTTCTACACATAGAAGTAATCATTAACTTAAAGTGCCCTCTTTGGGGATTGTAATAGAGATCCATCTGGATTCATGAACTTAATTCTAAACATTTCTTTACAAAAAAAGAAATCTTTAACATCAATATTTATGAAACATGTCCACAAAAAACCTAGCTGTCAACACTGAATATTGCATCGTTGCATTTCTTTTCACAGTTTATGAACTTACATTCATATTTTGTTGAAGTACCCTATTTTTCGGACTATAAGTTGCAGTTGTTTTCATAGTTTAGCAGGGGGTGCGACTTATACTCAGGAGCGACTTATAAATAAATGATAAATGGGTTGTACTTGTATAGCGCTTTTCTACCTTTAAGGAACTCAAAGCGCTTTGACACTACTTCCACATTTACCCATTCACACACACATTCACACACTGATGGAGGGAGCTGCCATGCAAGGCGCCAACCAGCACCCATCAGGAGCAAGGGTGAAGTGTCTTGCTCAGGACACAACGGACGTGACGAGGTTGGTACTAGGTGGGATTTGAACCAGGGACCGTCGGGTTGCGCACGGCCACTCTCCCACTGCGCCACGCCGTCCATTAAAGATGTGTGAAATTATTAACACATTACCGTAAAATATCAAATTTCATCAGATTTATCGATTAGGAGTGACAAAATGTTTGGTAAACGTATAGCATGTTCTATATTTTATAGTTATTTGAATGACTCTTACCATAATATGTTAGGTTAACATACCAGGAACCTTCTCAGTTGGTTATTTATGCCTCATATAACGTACACTTTACTATTCTTAATTTATTTAAAATTGCCTTTCAAATGTCTATTCTTGGTGTTGGATTTTATCAAATAAATTTCCCCCAAAAATGCGATTTATACTCCAGTGTTTTTTCCCTTCTTTATTATGCATTTTCGGCAGGTGCGACTTATACTCCGAAAAATACAGTATTATTCAATAAATATATTTATAAAGGATTTTTGAACTATTGCTATTTTTACAAGATTTTAAAAAAATTCACTTACCCCTTGTCCTAATGAACCATATTAACTCTTTTTCCCCAGGGTCCCCAGTAAGACTGATCAGCACATTACTTCATCAATCCAGAGATTTAAAGACATGTATGAGCTAACTGGGCTTCACGGTGGCAGAGGGGTTAGTGCGTCTGCCTCACAATACGAAGGTCCTGCAGTCCTGGGTTCAAATCCAGGCTCGGGATCTTTCTGTGTGGAGTTTGCATGTTCTCCCCGTGAATGCGTGGGTTTCCTCCGGGTACTCCGGCTTCCTCCCACTTCCAAAGACATGCACCTGGGGATAGGTTGATTGGCAACACTAAATTGGCCCTAGTGTGTGAATGTGAGTGTGAATGTTGTCTGTCTATCTGTGTTGGCCCTGTGATGAGGTGGCGACTTGTCCAGGGTGTACCCCGCCTTCCGCCCGATTGTAGCTGAGATAGGCGCCAGCGCCCCCCGCGACCCGGTAAGGCAATAAGCGGTAGAAAATGGATGGATGGATGGATGAGCTAACTGGGCAGTGGCCATTTTACCTCATTTTTTTATGTCTCCACAACCTGTAGAAAGGCTGGTCCCCACAAGTCCTGATCAAAAACTTGGTCCCCATTCCAAATGATAACCAGTATGTTTGTGTGTGTGCACTCATTATATTCTGTTTTTATTTACCATTTACACAACATGTCAACTTTACTGGTTTTGGGTTTTTGTACTTCTACATGGGATGTTTGGCATTAAAAAATGTATAAATGACCACTTTACAACGACAATGCTATCAGAATGAAAATGTATTACGTCTTTCATGTCTTCGAGTTCCATACTGACCGTGGTCTTGTCAGTATTGGCAGGAACATCGTACATCTCGTTGAGGTGGTTGTCCAGGAGACTCTGCTGCGAGTGGGCCTGGATGATCTGGCTCAAGGTCTTCCTGCTCAGCTGCTTGGGGGGCAGAGCTGGGGGCGGGCCATCCACGCCATCGGGAGAGCTGCGAAGCGAGAGAAAAGACCGGAGAGAAGCAACACTTTATCAGTACAGTACGTGCTCCTCTACTGCTCCCGCACTCTCAAATATAAAAAACATGTAACAAAGAAAAGACACAAAAACAAAGTGAGAGGATAAAAAGGTCAAATGTCGCAAAGCATTTATGTCGAGGTAATGTGCTTTCGGGAGGAAGGAAAACACCCTCGAGCTCATCAACGTGACAATGACGGACGTCTCGGTGTGTAAAGTGAAAGGTTAGTCAGGTGACGCGTTCAGTGGCATCATGACTCCTTTATGAAGGCGACCAGCCACACTGCTGGTGTTTTGACTGCTGCTGTCTGTCCGTCTGTCACTAAACTACAAACACACACGCGCACGATAAGGTCAGTGGGGGGTGGGGGGGGGGGCATCTTTATATAGATAGATAGATAGTATTTTATTGATTCCTTCAGGAGAGTTCCCTCAGGAAAATTAAAATTACAGCAAAAGCGTAAAGAATTGAGATCGAATTTAAAAGGTAATAAGTCAATAATGGGGGTATAAATGGAAACAAAATATTACAATAAGAATAACAATAAAAAGCAAATATGAAAATAAAAATATAACAGTATCCATCCATCCATCCATCTTCTTCCGCTTATCCGAGGTCGGGTCGCGGGGGCAGCAGCCTAAGCAGGGAAGCCCAGACTTCCCTCTCCCCAGCCACTTCGTCTAGCTCTTCCCGGGGGATCCCGAGGCGTTTCCAGGCCAGCCGCGAGAAATAAATAAATAAATAAATGGGTTGTACTTGTATAGCGCTTTTCTACCTTCAAGGTACTCAAAGCGCTTTGACACTACTTCCACATTCACCCATTCACACACACATTCACACACTGATGGAGGGAGCTGCCATGCAAGGCACTAACCAGCACCCATCAGGAGCAAGGGTGAAGTGTCTTGCTCAGGACACAACGAGGTTGGTACTAGGTGGGATTTGAACCAGGGACCCTCGGGTTGCGCACGGCCACTCTCCCACGCCGTCCCAAAATAAAGTTTTATTTGATAGACTGTCACTGAAGGCATCAAAACTATGACACCTGTGAAGTGAAAAGGCAGGTCTTGAGGCAGCAAGTACCTCTGCCTCAAGGTAGGGGGCGATACATTGTCAATTTGCAGGTAAATGCCTCAGCAGTACTCTCACTCGTCACACTGGGAGAAGTGGGGGCGCTCAAGCTAGAAGACACAGGTCTCTCAAGCAGAAGCCAGCCTTTGTTCTCTTTTTTTTAAACTGTATAACAAAAATGGCATTTTTATTAGAGTAAGCCAGCGTTTGTGGGTGTTTTTTTTGTCAGATGCAAAAATACTGTTAAAAATTTTTGGAATGAAATGAATGTGCCTGCCAATATGGAGGATTATATCTTATACTATACTTCTCTAAACTGGACTTTAAGACAAAATGAATGTGGTCATACAAAGTATGTTTTCATGGAGAATCGCTATAGCTCAGGGGTAGGGAACCTATGGCTCTAGAGCCAGATGTGGCTCTTTTGATGACTGCATCTGGCTCTCGGATAAATCTGAGCTGACATTGCTTAACATAAAAAGTAGTGAATAATTCCACTTGTAATAAGTGTTGAAAATAATGTTCAAAACATAAAACATTCTCATGCATTTTTAGTCCATCCATCCGTTTACTATCGCACCTGTTCAAGACGTTGCGTTAAGAAGTTATTTATTTATTATTGGTTAGTGTGGGGCTTGTCCTCCTGGGGGTTCTTCAGACCACCAAGCACTGACATGAGAGCCCGTTTCAGGGTTACACTATTGTTTAATTTTTCAATAAGTCTCTCAGTTGCTTTCCAGCAATTGAATTGTTCTCTTTCGTTCTCGTTCTGGCTCCAGCCCCAACCCCGTCTCTCCTCCTGGCTGCTGCTTATAACAGAGCGACAGGTGATTAGATAACAGGGCTCAGGTGGGCCATCTACGCAGCTCTCGCTGATTTCGAGGCCGATCCCGGCACACCCCAGTTTGCTGCAGGCCCACGGGCCACGCCCCCTCCACAGTTAGCTTCAGAATAACAATGCTATTACAAAGAATAAGAGACCTATTTTACTCTAGAAATGTTGGTCTTACTTAAAAATGCACGCGTTTAGTTGTGTTCAGTGTTAAAAAAAAAATATTATATGGCTCTTACGGAAAGACATTTGAAAATATTTGGCTTTTTGGCTCTCTCGGCCAAAAAGGTTCCCGACTCCTGCTTCAGATACAAATACAGAAAGGTAAAAAAAACACTCACACCGTTCGGGCTCCAGTACTCTGGAATGCCCTCCCGGTAAAAGTTCGAGATGCCACCTCAGTAGAAGCATTTAAGTCTCACCTTAAAACTCATTTGTATACTCTAGCCTTTAAATAGACTTTTTAGACCAGTTGATCTGCCGTTTCTTTTCTTTTTCTTCTATGTCCCCCTCTCCCTTGTGGAGGGGGTCCGGTCCGATCCGGTGGCCATGTACTGCTCGCCTGTGTATCGGCTGGGGACATCTCTGCGCTGCTGATCCGCCTCCGCTTGGGATGGTTTCCTGCTGGCTCCGCTGTGAACGGGACTCTCGCTGCTGTGTCGGATCCGCTTTGGACTGGACTCTTCGCGACTGTGTTGGATCCATTATGGATTGAACTTTCACAGTATCATGTTAGACCCGCTCGACATCCATTGCTTTCCTCCTCTCCAAGGTTCTCATAGTCATCATTGTCACCGACGTCCCACTGGGTGTGAGTTTTCCTTGCCCTTATGTGGGCCTACCGAGGATGTCGTAGTGGTTTGTGCAGCCCTTTGAGACACTAGTGATTTAGGGCTATATAAGTAAACATTGATTGATTGATTGATTGATTGACAATACTTGATTTATTTTGTTAAAAGCAAATGGGACCAAAAAGTATTTAATAACAACTTTGTCAAATAGTTTTTGGACCCATTTATCAACCAAATAATAAAACAAGGTGACTCTGTAAAAAATCTGGGTATTATCTTCGACCCAACTCTCTCCTTTGAGTCACACATTAAAAGCGTTACTAAAACGGCCTTCTTTCATCTCCGTAATATCGCTAAAATTCGCTCCATTCTGTCCACTAAAGACGCCGAGATCATTATCCATGCGTTTGTTACGCCTCGTCTCGATTACTGTAACGTATTATTTTCGGGTCTCCCCATGTCTAGCATTAAAAGATTACAGTTGGTACAAAATGCGGCTGCTAGACTTTTGACAAGAACAAGAAAGTTTGATCACATTACGCCTGTACTGGCTCACCTGCACTGGCCTCCTGTGCACTTAAGATGTGACTTTAAGGTTTTACTACTTACGTATAAAATACTACACGGTCTAGCTCCATCCTATCTTGCCGATTGTATTGTACCATATGTCCCGGCAAGAAATCTGCGTTCAAAAGACTCCGGCTTATTAGTGATTCCTAGAGCCCAAAAAAAGTCTGCGGGCTATAGAGTGTTTTCCGTTCGGGCTCCAGTACTTTGGAATGCCCTCCCGGTAACAGTTCGAGATGCCACCTCAGTAGAAGCATTTAAGTCTCACCTTAAAACTCATCTGTATACTCTAGCCTTTAAATAGACCTCATTTTTAGACCAGTTGATCTGCCGCTTCTTTTCTTTCTCCTATGTCCCCCCCTCCCTTGTGGACGGGGTCCGGTCCGATGACCATGGATGAAGTACTGGCTGTCCAGAGTCGAGACCCAGGATGGACCGCTCGTCGGGACCCAGGATGGACCGCTCGCCTGTATCGGTTGGGGACATCTCTACGCTGCTGATCCGCTTGATATGGTTTCCTGTGGACGGGACTCTCGCTGCTGTCTTGGATCCGCTTGAACTGAACTCTCGCGGCTGTGTTGGAGCCACTATGGATTGAACTTTCACAGTATCATGTTAGACCCGCTCGACATCCATTGCTTTCGGTCCCCTAGAGGGGGGGGTTGCCCACATCTGAGGTCCTCTCCAAGGTTTCTCATAGTCAGCATTGTCACTGGCGTCCCACTGGATGTGAATTCTCCCTGCCCACTGGGTGTGAGTTTTCCTTGGTCTTTTGTGGGTTCTTCCGAGGATGTTGTAGTCGTAATGATTTGTGCAGTCCTTTGAGACATTTGTGATTTGGGGCTATATAAATAAACATTGATTGATTGATTGATCATATCATAACGTTTTTATGAAAGCTAATAACTCCCTTTTTTCCCAGTAACTCTAATGTGCAACTTAAACCAATGACTAGAGCTGCACATATGAAGTAAAAAAAAAAAAAAAAAGGAAAAAAGTATGAATGCCTCACCTGGTGTTTAGTTCACCGCACCTCACTGCTTTTTAGTGTTCAAATATAACAGAAATCGGCCACTTCTTTTCCGTACAAACAAAGTTCAACCACTCCACCCTTCACTGCGAGCATGTTTTACGAGTGTGTGTTTTTTTTTTTTTTTTTTTTTTTTTTTAACAAGAGTTCATCTTTACAAAGGGTAAGGTTAGGGTGTGCCTGGCTGGGAGAGGCCACAGACAATGTCAGCTCGGCAAAGTCAGACAGGAAAGAGATGTTTTTAACACGGGGAAAAAAAGAAAAAAGTACTTTTAAAAAACAAAATCTGTTTTACAGTTCAAATGGAAAAGGTGGCGGCGGCGGCAGATACGACACTTACGGTGTGGAGTCCAAGCTGATACTGTTGGCTTGCGTGGAGGAGGCCGACTTGTGATTGGAGGAGAAGACGGGCAAGCTGGGCGACGTGTGGATCACGTGATCCACCAGGTGGCCGACAGACGAGGGGCGTAGCCGCGTGCCGTCTTGTGTAAACAGCGAGTTCCTAAGAAATACACACAGAGGGCTGGAGAATCAAACCTGAACTACATCTCTTCTCCGAGCCTTTAGTTGCATTCATGTTTTGTGCTGATGAACTGAAAATTCCTCCTTTGTCGTCAGCAAGATAACTTTTTTTTTTACGGATGCTTTAAGGTCAGGGGTCGGGAACTAGGGATGCACCCAAATGAAAATTTGTGGCCGAAGCCGAAACCAAATAAAATTTGAGCGCTTGGCCAAAGGCCGAATAAATGCAGTTTTTCACAACTTTTTTATATTGCATAAATAGCCTAGAATACATTTTTAGACATGTTTTTGAAATAAAGTACATTTTTATTCCATCCATCCATCCATTTTCTACCGCTTATTCCCTTTCGGGGTCGCGGGGGGTGCTGGCGCCTATCTCAGCTACAGTCGGGCGGAAGGCGGGGTACACCTTGGACAAGTCGCCACCGCATCGCAGTACATTTTTATTGAATATTGACATTTTTTAATATTCCGGTAGCTTTTGCGTTTTCAAAACAAAAAAAAAAACAGTTTTTCATTTATATTAGGCCTTCAAACAAAACATGCATTCCAAAAAAAAAAAAAAAAGTGCATTAAAGTGGATAAACCCACAACAAATGAATTATTGTCCTTTTGGCAAAAGTCTGCTTAGCCACAGTAGATATGCTAATAATGTAAACAGAAGGCTCAAGTAAATCTCAATTAAGTGTGTGCTTGTAACCTCATACACTTATACAGGTAGCCTACACAACAGGCTAATAATGTAAACAGAGGCCCCACTAAATCTCATTAAGTGTGTGCTTGTAACCTCTTACACTTATACAGGTAGCCTACACAACAGGCTAATAATGTAAACAGAGGCCCCACTAAATCTCAATAAGTGTGTGCTTGTAACCTCATACACTTATACAGGTACACAACATATCCCAGGCCAGAACAGATTTGTCAATAACAGTAATTCAGCTTCAGAATAAAAAGAAGGAAACTAACTATGTATAAAACAATTTAAATTTAACACTGCACGTTGGTTGATTGCGTCACCGCGTCAAATAATTGCGTCACACGCCACTATTCGGCCTTGTTTTTAACTCATTCCACCGAAGGCCGAATGTGGCTTTTTTTTGCCATATTCGGCCGAATATATTCGGTTACCGATTAATCGGTGCATCCCTATCGGGAACCTTTTTGGCTGAGAGAGCCAAAAAGCCAAATATTTTAAAATATATTTCCGTAAGAGCCATATAATTTTTTTTTTAACACTGAATACAACTAAATGCGTGCATTTTTAAGTAAGACCAACATTTCTAGAGTATAATAGGTCTCTTATTCTTTGTAATAACATTGTTATTCTGAAGCTAACTGTGGAGGGGGGGCGTGGCCTGCAGGCCTGCAGCGACAAGTGCATAGACGGCCCACCTGGGCCTTGTTATCTAATCACCTGTCGCTCTGTTATAAGCAGCAGCCTGGAGGACAGACTGGGTTGGGGCTGGAAATACTAATGCTGGAAAGCAACTGAGAGACTTATTGAAAAATAAAACAATGTTGTAACCCTAAAACAGGCTCTCATGTCGGTGCTTGGGGGTCTGAAGAACCCCCAGGAGGGCAAGCCCCACACTAACTAATAACAAATAAATAACTTCTTACCATTAACGCAACTTCTTGTTGGTAGAAAACGCATGGATGGATTAAAAATGCATGAGAATGTTTTATAATTTTTAACAATATTTTAAAAACTGTGACTACAAGTGGAATTATATTGTAGCATCCCAGAATAGTTAGTGCTGCAAGGGGTTCTGGGTATTTGTTCTATTGTGTTACGGCGCAGATGTTCTCCCGAAATGTGTTTGTCATTCTTGTTTGGTGTGGGTTCACAGCGTGGCGCATATCTGTAACAGTGTTAAAGTTGTTTACACGGCCACCCTCAGTCTGACCTGTATGGTTGTTGAGCAAGTATGCATGGCATTCACGTAAGTGTGTGTATAAGTCGCATATATTATGTGACTGGGCCGGCACGCTGTTTGTGTGGAGGAAAAGCGGATGTGACAACATATTGTAGACAACGCTAAAGGCAGTGCCTTGTAGGCATGCTCCCAATATTGTTGTCCGGGTGGAAATCTGGAGAAATTTGGAAGAATGGTTGGAAAATCGTGAGGGTTGACAAGTGTGAGTATTAGCGGCGAATGCAGTGTTACAGCGGCTCTGCTGCTGTATAGTACCGGCGGGCCAGCTCTAATGTTACTTTTTTTATTGCCTCAAGGGCCAAATGAAATTGAATGGCGGGCCAAATTTGGCACCGCCTGTTCTAGAACAGGGGTGCCCACACTTTTTCTGCAGGCGAGCTACTTTTCAATTGACCAACTCGAGGGGATCTACCTCATTTATATTTATTTATATATGAAAGAGACATTTTTGTAAACAAGTTAAATGTGTTTAATGATAATACAAGCGTGTGTAACACATATAGATGTCTTTCTTTCACGAAGACAAGAATATAAGTTGGTGTATTACCTGATTCTGATGACTTGCATTGATTGGAATCAGACAGTAATGATGATAACGCCCACATTTTCAAATGGAGGAGAAAAAAAGTTGTCCTTTCTGTACAATACCACATTAAAGTGGTTGGTTTTTGGCATCCAATTCATCCATACACTTTACAAGAAAAACATTGGCTGCAAATTCCGTAGCATGCTGATTGACATTCACGGCACCCGAGGGTCTTGTGAGATGACGCTGGCTGCTGCCAGTTCATTATTATGAAAAAATGACAGAGAGGAAGGCGAGAAACACTTTTTATTTCAACAGACTTTGGCGCCGTCCCTTCCGTCAAAACTCTAAAGGCCGACTGCACATTTCCTATCTTCACAATAAAAGCCCTGCTTCATGCTGCCTACGCTAACAAAATAAGAGTCTCGGAAAGCTGGCGTGCACAAGTGATGTGCACGCCAGCTTTCTGAGGGATCGCTTGTGCACGCCAGTTTTCCGAGACTCTGTATTTAGTTAGCGCAGGCAGCATGAATCAGGGCTTTTATTGTGAAAATAGGAAATGTGCAGTCGGCCTTTAGAGTTTTGACGGAAGGTACGGCGCGAGAGTCTGTTGAAATAAAAAGTGTTTCTCGCCTTCCTCTCGGTCATATTTTCATAATAATGATCTTGCAGCAGCCAGCGTCATCTCACAAGACCCTCCGGTACCGTGAATGTCATTTAAGTGACGTCTTGGTGAAGATTGATGATCACTCATTTTTAGGTCTATTTTTTTTAAAAGCCTGGCTGGAGATCGACTGACACACCCCCCGCGGTCGACTGGTAGCTCGCGATCGACGTAATGGGCACCCCTGTTCTAGAAGGTCAACGGGCTCATAGTGATATTAGTAGTAGTTGTGACTGGGAAGTGTTTTTTTTATAATTTGGGGAGAGTATGACGTCCTGCTAAACACGTTTGCTCATCTCGACGCCGGACCACTGACTGTATGCACTGCTGATTGGCTTTGTATGCAACCAATCAGATGGTTGTGTGGGCGGGACAATGCTGGGTGATCACTGCTCAGACAAGAGGCAGAAAGCAGAGCAAACCCGTTTGATACACCCGCGTACCGAACCGAAACCCCCGTACCGAAACAGTTCAATACAAATACATGTAAATAATAAATGGGTTGTACTTGTATAGCGCTTTTCTACCTTCAAGGTACTCAAAGCGCTTTGACACTACTTCCACATTCACCCATACACACACACACATTCACACACTGATGACGGGAGCTGCCATGCAAGGCGCCAACCAGCACCCATCAGGAGCAAGGGTGAAGTGTCTTGCTCAAGGACACAACGGACGTGACTAGGTTGGTAGAAGGTGGGGATTGAACCAGGAACCCTCAGGTTGCTGGCACGGCCACTCTCCTAACCGCGCCACACCGTCCCCAGCGTTACACCCCTAATCATTACTCATATGTACTGTTGCGTTTGAAACTAATATATTGTTGATAATAGAGGTGATTATTGTAATTATTTATTATCAATAGTGCTATTTCTATTTGTATTGCTCCATTTGAAGTATAATGTTGATAGTAATTTCTGTGTTACTAATATTTATATATAGTCTGCGGGCTATAGAGCGTTTTCATTTCGGGTTCCAGTACTCTGGAATGCCCTCCCGTTAACAGTTCGAGATGCCACCTCAGTAGAAGCATTTAAGTCCCACCTTAAAACTCATTTGTATACTCTAGCCTTTAAATAGACTCCCTTTTTCGACCAGTTGATCTGCCGTTTCTTTTCTTTTTCTCCTATGTCCCACTCTCCCTTGTGGAGGGGGTCCGGTCCGATCCGGTGGCCATGTACTGCTCGCCTGTGTATCGGCTGGGGACATCTCTGCGCTGCTGATCCGCCTCCGCTTGGGATGGTTTCCTGCTGGCTCCGCTGTGAACGGGACTCTCGCTGCTGTGTCGGATCCGCTTTGGACTGGACTCTCGCGACTGTGTTGGATCCATTATGGATTGAACTTTCACAGTATCATGTTAGACCCGCTCGACATCCATTGCTTTCCTCCTCTCCAAGGTTCTCATAGTCATCATCATCACCGACGTCCCACTGGGTGTGAGTTTTCCTTGCCCTTATGTGGGCCTACCGAGGATGTCGTAGTGGTTTGTGCAGCCCTTTGAGACACTAGTGATTTAGGGCTATATGAGTAAACCTGGATTGATTGATTGATTGATTTCACTAGCTGCTTCTTTGCTATCACTTTTCCTATCACATTTCCTTTTTTTCCTCTTTTTATCCCCACCTGCTTCGGCCCGGCTACACCAAATAATACAAATTCATTTAATAAAGTCAAATACAAATAAGGCAACAAAAGAAGTACCCCACATTTCTCTTTTGCAGTAATTCTGTACAGCCGACATGGGCATCGACGTCAATTATATGATTTGCCTGAGAAGCTGGACAGGACAAAAAACTTTAACATGAAATAAAAACGTACAAACAGTACTCAAGAACCAAATTAAGTCCGTAAATTGAGGTTTCCACTGTATCCATTTTAAAACATACACAAATGCCTTTAAATTGAACAGATGGATAAAAATATGGGTGTTAAATGATCTTGTATGAACAATCAAATCTTCAACTTACTGATTGGGTGTCCCAGGTGGCGAGCGGGTCGGCAGGCTCTGAGTCTCCAGTCTTTCATCTGACAGGCTGTTCCGGCTCACCGTCTCCCAGTCCATTCCACCCAACAGCTTCCTGGCCAAAGGCTTGCTCGGAGATCTGCACACAGCCAAAGCATTGAGCTGCAAAAGCACCACCAATTTCCTCAAGTTTAAAATCTAAGAGAGACGTGATGCTTACCTGGCAAAGACCCTGTCCTTGATGCCTTTCTCCTTTCCATACTGGACTGACTGCACCTCCGTCCTCCCACTACGGAGAGAACGTTGGTAGTCAACGTCTTGTCATGAAAACCAAAACAAGGCCTGACGTAATATTGCCTCGTTTATCATATTATTACTATTTGACTCTTCGTCAAAAGGACACAAAATCAATGCACCAGGGGTGTCCAAAGTACGGCCCTGGGGTCATTTGCTGTCCACATCTCAGGTTTTGTTGCCCCTCATGATATTGTCCGAAAAAAAAAAACAGTAAGAAAATGCAAAAGCAAATTATATAATGAGAAAAATCTGAAATTTTGGTTCTAAAAACTCCACCAAGAGCTGCTTACTAAAAAACTCAAAGCATGCGGGGGCCACTTTTATATTTATATATATTTAATATATATTTAGAGACAACATTTAGTGTCATGTTTATGTTGTAAGTGAAAAGTGCATTATTTCTTGTTATTACTATCAAAATTTCAGCTTTTTTCCCAATTACATCATGTCTTTTTGCTCATTTTTCTTCCATTTTTACAAAAAATGTCCGGTAATGGCTTTTTTGCCGATATCCCGATATTGTCCAACTCTTTATTACCGATACCGATATATACAGTCTTGGAATTCTGGTGGTAAATGGGCGCAATTACACCAAAACAAAACGGCAAAAATGAGATAAATTTGGTTTTCATGAAAAAAAAAAAGAAAAAAGCATATTTATTTATTTAGCCTTTATTTAACCAGGTAAAATCCCTTTGAGATCAAAGATCTATTTTTCAAGGGAGACCTTGGCTTTTTTTGCCGGTATCCCGATATTGTCCAACTCTTTATTACTGATACAGATATCAACCGATACCGATATATACAGTCTTGGAATTCTGGTGGTAAATGGGCGCAATTACACCAAAACCAAACGGCAAAAATGAGATCTATTTGGTTTTCATGAAAAAAAGGATATTTATTTATTTAGCCTTTATTTAACCAGGTAAAATCCCATTGAGATCAAAGATCTCTTTTCAAAGGGAGACCTGGCCAAGAGGGCAGCAGCAAAGTTACATTTAAAACTACAGATGTCCGATAATGGCTTTTTTTGCCGATATCCCGATATTGTCCAACTCTTTATTACCGATATTGACATCAACCGATACCGATATATAGTCTTGGAATTCTGGTGGTAAATGGGCGCAATTACACCAAAACAAAACGGCAAACATGAGATCTATTTGGTTTTCATGAAAAAAAGGATATTTATTTATTTAGCCTTTATTTAACCAGGTAAAATCCCATTGAGATCAAAGATCTCTTTTCCAAGGGAGACCTGGCCAAGAGGGCAGCAGCAAAGTTACATTTAAAACTACAGATGTCCGATAATGGCTTTTTTTGCCGATATCCCGATATTGTCCAACTCTTTATTATCGATACTGATATCAACCGATACCGATATATACAGTCTTGGATTTAACATATTATGCCTAATTTAGTTGTACTGCCCGCTGGATGCATCAAACAATGCAACAAGGTTTTCCAAAATAAATCAACTCAATTTACAGAAAAAAATGCCAATTTTTTTTTATTATATTTACTAATAAAGTCACAAAGTGCATTTTTTTTTTTTTTTACATGCCTCAAAACAGCAGCTTGGAATTTGGGACATGCTCTCCTTGACAGAGCATGAGGAGGTTGAAATGGGCGGGGTTGAGGTGCGGGTAAGGGGTAGCGGGGGTGTATATTGTAGCGTCCCGGAAGAGGTAGTGCTGCAAGGGGTTCTGGCTATTTGTTCTGTCGTGTTTATCTTGTGCTATGGTGCGGATGTTCTCCCAAAATGTGTTTGTCGTTATTGTTTGGTGTGGGTTCACAGTGTGGCGCATATTTGTAACGGTGTTAAAGTTGTTTATACGGCCACCCTCAGTGTGACCTGTATGGCTGTTGACCAAGTATGCCGTGCTCTTTACTTCTCCCTACGTCCAAAAACACAGCTGCATTTAAAAAATTCATACATTTTACATTTTGAAACAGATACTGATGATTTTGAAACCGATACAGATAATTTCCGATATTACATTTGAAAGCATTTATCGGCTGATATTATCGGACATCCCTAATTTTTGTTGTTGTTTTTTTCCCCCGACAATATTCTGCGAGTCAACAAAACTCGATCTGCGGGCCGCAAAAGGCCCCAGGGCCGCACTTTGTAATAACTAATGAAAGTATATTTTTTTTATCCGTGTCTATAAATATACACAGTACAGCCCAAAAGTTTGGACACAACTTCTCCTCATTCGACGTGTTTTCTTTATTTCCATGACTATTTACAATGTAGTTTGTCACTGAAGGCATCACAACTATGTAACAAAAAAGCTGAAAAAACTCAAAACATGTTTTGTATTCTAGTTTCTTCAAAATAGCCACCCTTTGCTCTGATTACCTTTTCGCACACCCTTAGCATTCTCTCGATGAGCTTCATTAGTTCCTGTTTTGTTTTTTTACTCCCTTGTTTTGTCACCATGGCGACCAATTAGTTTTCACCTATCCTCATGAGACTCACACACCTGTTGATAATCATGGCATATCTATTTAAACCGGGTTTTTCAGTTGGTCGTTCTGGCGTCATTGATTGTTTCATGCTCGGTTCGCTCTGTTTCATGCAATTTTCATAGTTCATGCTGCTCTGCTCTCGTCACCGTAAGTGTTTTTGTTTTAAGTCCATAGTTCTGCCTTAGTGTTAGTTTTGTTCCCTGCGTTAAGTTTTGTGTCTCCGCCTTGTGCGCGCCTTTTTTTTGCACCTTTATAGTATAATTAAAACATGTATTTACGTCCCGTCACCTTCTTTCGCATCCCAGGAAAACTGCACCAAAGTCCACGTTTTGACAATAAGTAAGAACTTTACACTACTTTATATTAGAAATGGCAACTGCAGAGGTTGAATGTCCCGTAACAAGAAGATAGAGAAAAAGAAGAAGCTTATCGACTTTTGCACACTCTTGGCATTCTCTGGATGAGCTTCAAGAGGTAGTCACCTGAAATGGTTTTCACTTCACAGGTGTGCTTGAAGCTCATCATGAGAATGCCAAGAGCGTGCAAAGCAGTAATTGGAGCAAAGGGTGGCTATTTTGAAGACGCTAGAACATTGGTTCTCAACCTTTTTTCAGAGATATACCCCATGTGAACATTTTTTTAATTCAAGTACCCCCTAATCAGAGCAAAGCATTTTTAGTAAAAAAAAAAAAAAAAAGAGATAAAGAGGTCAAATAAAGCATTATGTCATAAGTTTTTGATTTATTAAATTGTATAACAGTGCAAAATATTGCTCATTTGTAGTTTTCTTTCTTGGACTATTTGGAAAAAAATATATAAAAATAACTAGAGACTTGTTGAAAAATAAACAAGTGATTCAATTATAAAAATAAAGATTTCTACACATAGAAGTAATCATTACATTAAAGTTCTCTTTTTGGGGATTGTAATAGAGATCCATCTGGATTCATGAACTTAATTCTAAACATTTTTCACGAAAAAAATAAATCCTTAACATCAATATTTATGGAACATGTCCACAAAAAAATCCGTCAACACTAAATAGAGCATTGTTGAATTTCTTTTCACAGTTTATATTTTGTATTATTTAATAAATATATTTTTAAAGGACTTTTTAATTGTTGCGATTTTTAGAATATTTTCAAAAAAATCTCACGTACCCCTTGGCATACCTTCAATTACCCCCAGGGGTGCGCGTACCCCCATTTGAGAACCACTGCACTAGAATATAAAACATGTTTCAGTTATTTCACCTTTTGTGTTCATTCATAGTTTTGATGCCTTTAGTGACAATCTAAAATGTAAATAGTCATGAAAATAAAGAAAACACATTGAATAAGAAGGTGTGTCCAAACAGTTTTTTTTTTTTTTTACCAAATAAATATATCAAAACGCCCCCCCCCAAAAGTGGAAAAAGTTTGGACACCCCTGCCATACACAATAATGTTGTGAAACACTGGAAATAATCTTTTAAAAAGGTTAATCTCCAGTTTAGTCTGAGATAGGTGCCAGGGCCCCCAAAAAGGGGAATAAGCGGTAGAAAATGGATGGATGGATAGTGTTTGATAAATTAGGAGAAACATCAGAAGTATAAGACTGCAATTTTGAAAATATACACCTTAGGAAACTATCTTTTTGGCTGAACTACGGCATAGCTCGGTTGGTAGAGCGGCCGTGCCAGCAACTTGAGGGTTGCAGGTTCGATTCCCGCTTCCGCCATACTAGTCACTGCCGTTGTGTCCTTGGGCAAGACACTTTACCCACCTGCTCCCAGTGCCACCCACACTGGTTTAAATGTAACTTAGATATTGGGTTTCACTATGTAAAGCGCTTTGAGTCACTAGAGAAAAGCGCTATATAAATATAATTCACTTCACTTAAGAACATGTGTTCATTCATAGTTTTGATGCCGTCAGTGACAATCTAAAATGTAAATAGTCATGAAAATAAAGAAAACACATTGAAAAAGAAGGTGTGTCCGAACTGTTTTTTCTACCAAATAAATATATCAAAACGCCCCCCCCCCCAAAAAAAGTGGAAAAAGTTTGGACACCCCTGCCATACACAATAATGTTGTGAAACACTGGAAATAATCTTTTAAAAAGGTTAATCTCCTGTTTAGTCGGAGATAGGCGCCAGCGACCCCAAAAAGGGGAATAAGCGGTAGAAAATGGATGGACGGATAGTGTTTGATAAATTAGGAGAAACATCAGAAGTCTAAGACTGCAATTTTGAAAATATACACCCTAGGAAACTATCTTTTTGGCTGAACTACGGCATAGCTCGGTTGGTAGAGCGGCCGTGCCAGCAACTTGAGGGTTGCAGGTTCGATTCCCGCTTCCGCCATCCTAGTCACTGCCGTTGTGTCCTTGGGCAAGACACTTGACCCACCTGCTCCCAGTGCCACCCACACCGGTTTAAATGTAACTTAGATATTGGGTTTCACTATGTAAAGCGCTTTGAGTCACTAGAGAAAAGCGCTATATAAATATAATTCACTTCACTTAAGAACATGTGTTCATTCATAGTTTTGATGCCTTCAGTGACAATCTAAAATGTAAATAGTCATGAAAACACATTGAATAAGAAGGTGTGCCCAAACTGTTTTTTCTACCAAATAAATATATCAAAACGCCCCCCCCCCCAAAAAAAAAGTGGAAAAAGTTTGGACACCCCTGCCATACACAATAATGTTGTGATACACTGGAAATAATCTTTTAAAAAGGTTAATCTCCTGTTTGGTCTGAGATAGGCGCCAGCGACCCCAAAAAGGGGAATAAGCGGTAGAAAATGGATGGACGGATAGTGTTTGATAAATTAGGAGAAACATCAGAAGTCTAAGACTGCAATTTTGAAAATATACACCTTAGGAAACTATCTTTTTGGCTGAACTACGGCATAGCTCGGTTGGTAGAGCGGCCGTGCCAGCAACTTGAGGGTTGCAGGTTCGATTCCCGCTTCCGCCATACTAGTCACTGCCGTTGTGTCCTTGGGCAAGACACTTTACCCACCTGCTCCCAGTGCCACCCACACTGGTTTAAATGTAACTTAGATATTGGGTTTCACTATGTAAAGCGCTTTGAGTCACTAGAGAAAAGCGCTATATAAATATAATTCACTTCACTTAAGAACATGTGTTCATTCATAGTTTTGATGCCTTTAGTGACAATCTAAAATGTAAATAGTCATGAAAATAAAGAAAACACATTGAATAAGAAGGTGTGTCCAAACTGTTTTTTTTTACCAAATAAATATATCAAAACGCCCCCCCCCCATAAAGTGGAAAAAGTTTGGACACCCCTGCCATACACAATAATGTTGTGAAACACCGGAAATAATCTTTTAAAAAGGTTAATCTCCTGTTTAGTCTGAGATAGGCGCCAGCGCCCCCCCCCGCGACCCCAAAAAGGGGAATAAGCGGTAGAAAATGGATGGATGGATAGTGTTAGATAAATTAGGAAAAACATCAGAAGTATAAGACTGCAATTTTGAAAATATACACCTTAGGAAACTATCTTTTTGGCTGAACTACGGCATAGCTCGGTTGGTAGAGCGGCCGTGCCAGCAACTTGAGGGTTGCAGGTTCGATTCCCGCTTCCGCCATACTAGTCACTGCCGTTGTGTCCTTGGGCAAGACACTTTACCCACCTGCTCCCAGTGCCACCCACACTGGTTTAAATGTAACTTAAGATATTGGGTTTCACTATGTAAAGCGCTTTGAGTCACTAGAGAAAAGCGCTATATAAATATAATTCACTTCACTTAAGAACATGTGTTCATTCATAGTTTTGATGCCTTTAGTGACAATCTAAAATGTAAATAGTCATGAAAATAAAGAAAACACATTGAATAAGAAGGTGTGTCCAAACTGTTTTTTTTTACCAAATAAATATATCAAAACGCCCCCCCCCCCAAAGTGGAAAAAGTTTGGACACCCCTGCCATACACAATAATGTTGTGAAACACTGGAAATAATCTTTTAAAAAGGTTAATCTCCAGTTTAGTCTGAGATAGGCGCCAGGGCCCCCAAAAAGGGGAATAAGCGGTAGAAAATGGATGGACGGATAGTGTTTGATAAATTAGGAAAAACATCAGAAGTATAAGACTGCAATTTTGAAAATATACACCTTACGAAACTATCTTTTTGGCTGAACTACGGCATAGCTCGGTTGGTAGAGCGGCCGTGCCAGCAATTTGAGGGTTGCAGGTTCGATTCCCGCTTCCGCCATACTAGTCACTGCCGTTGTGTCCTTGGGCAAGACACTTTACCCACCTGCTCCCTGTGCCACCCACACTGGTTTAAATGTAACTTAAGATATTGGGTTTCACTATGTAAAGCGCTTTGAGTCACTAGAGAAAAGCGCTATATAAATATAATTCACTTCACTTAAGAACATGTGTTCATTCATAGTTTTGATGCCTTCAGTGACAATCTAAAATGTAAATAGTCATGAAAATAAAGAAAACACATTGAATAAGAAGGTGTGTCCAAACTGTTTTTTGTTTTTTTACCAAATAAATATATCAAAACGCCCCCCCCCCCAAAAGTGGAAAAAGTTTGGACACCCCTGCCATACACAATAATGTTGTGAAACACTGGAAATAATCTTTTAAAAAGGTTAATCTCCAGTTTAGTCTGAGATAGGCGCCAGGGCCCCCAAAAAGGGGAATAAGCGGTAGAAAATGGATGGATGGATAGTGTTTGATAAATTAGGAGAAACATCAGAAGTATAAGACTGCAATTTTGAAAATATACACCTTAGGAAAATATATTTTTGGCTGAACTACGGCATAGCTCGGTTGGTAGAGCGGCCGTGCCAGCAACTTGAGGGTTGCAGGTTCGATTCCCGCTTCCGCCATACTAGTCACTGCCGTTGTGTCCTTGGGCAAGACACTTTACCCACCTGCTCCCAGTGCCACCCACACTGGTTTAAATGTAACTTAAGATATTGGGTTTCACTATGTAAAGCGCTTTGAGTCACTAGAGAAAAGCGCTATATAAATATAATTCACTTCACTTAAGAACATGTGTTCATTCATAGTTTTGATGCCTTCAGTGACAATCTAAAATGTAAATAGTCATGAAAACACATTGAATAAGAAGGTGTGTCCAAACTGTTTTTTTTACCAAATAAATATATCAAAATGCCCCCCCCCCCAAAGTGGAAAAAGTTTGGACACCCCTGCCATACACAAGAATGTTGTAAAACACTGGAAATAATCTTTTAAAAAGGTTAATCTCCTGTTTAGTCTGAGATAGGCGCCAGCGCCCCCCCGCGACCCCAAAAAGGGGAATAAGCGGTAGAAAATGGATGGAGGGATAGTGTTTGATAAATTAGGAGAAACATCAGAAGTATAAGACTGCAATTTTGAAAATATACACCTTAGGAAAATATATTTTTGGCTGAACTACGGCATAGCTCGGTTGGTAGAGCGGCCGTGCCAGCAACTTGAGGGTTGCAGGTTCGATTCCCGCTTCCGCCATACTAGTCACTGCCGTTGTGTCCTTGGGCAAGACACTTTACCCACCTGCTCCCAGTGCCACCCACACTGGTTTAAATGTAACTTAGATATTGGGTTTCACTATGTAAAGCGCTTTGAGTCACTAGAGAAAAGCGCTATATAAATATAATTCACTTCACTTCACAAACACTTCAACGGTGAAGTTGTGGTTGAAGGCTGCCTGTAAACGCTGGTTCGATGTCTCCCGCTGGCTCCTACCAGTATCTAAACTTGGAACCCAGGGTGAAATAATGCGAGAAGAAGTTTTTCTGAGGTGGGATGGGTCGTTCCAGCCTGAAGAAGGTATGGTGTTCCACGCAGGCCTTCCACAGGTTCTTACAGGCTCGGTAGTTCACCATGTTGAAACCGAGCAGCGTCTCCCGCGTCTCACTCTGAGGAAGGAAACCAGGAAAAAAAACAATTACTGAGGATGTCTGTGGAATGAAGGACCAGGGGCCTGTGTAGTTTTCTGACCAGTGTTGAGCAGATACTAATATTTTTTAAATGTATTTCGATACTTTGATACTTTTTTTAAATAGAGGGGACCAAAAAAAAATTGCATTAACTGCTTTATTTCAACAAAAAAATCTTACGGTCAGTTAAGTATACATTTCTTATTGCAAGTTTGTCCTTAAAGGGGAACATTATCACATATATACGTGTACACCAGGGGTCGGGAACCTTTTTGGCTGAAAGAGCCATGAAAGCCAAATATTTCAAAATGTATTTCCGTGAGAGCCATATCATATTTTTTAACACGGAATACAACTAAATGCGTGCATTTTTAAGTAAGACCAACATTTTTAGAGTATAATAAGTCTCTTATTCTTTTTAATAACATTGTTATTCTGAAGCTAACCAATAATAAATAAAATGTCATGTCTGTTGATCATGTTTTTGTTTGGCCATGTGCTGTTTGTCCTTTGGACTCTTTAAGTTCCTGTTTTTTTCCACTCCCTTGTCTGGTTTCCTTGGTTACTCATTTTGTCCACCTGTCTCTGGTGGACAAAATGCCCGCTCACCTGCTTCCCGAGCACTAATCAGAGGCAGTATTTAAGCTCGTCTTTGCCAGTCAGTCGCCCTGTGCTGACTTGTTTCATGCCTTGCCATAGTTTCGTGCTTCATGCCAAGTAAGTTTTGTTTGATTTATGTTCTTATTCTGTTTATGCGTTAGCTTTTTTCTTTAGCCCAAGTTGTGCCTCCGCTGTGAGCGATTTTTGTTTGTATATTTTTTCAGTTAAAATTAAATCATGTTTTTACCTAAATGCCATGTCCCGAGTAGTCCGTCTGCCTTCCTGGGAGAACGACCCCCCCATCGTGACATAAAATACTTCTTACCATTAATGCGACTTCTTGAACAGGTGCGGTAGAAAACGGATGGATGGATATAAATGCATGAGAATGTTTTATATTTTGCAGGTTATTTTTAGCACTGTGATTACCAGCGAAATTATTCATAATTGTCGCGTTAAGCAATGTCAGCTAAGATTTATCTGAGAGCCAGATGCAGTCATCAAAAGAGCCACATCTGGCTCTAGAGCCATAGGTTCCCTACCCCTGGTGTACACAAATTTATGGACGCACACACACATTTAAATATACACATCTCTATCTCTAACACATTAACAGAATGTTTATATGTTTTATGAGCTTTTCAAAAATAAACTGAATGTTCATATTTATAAACGGCTTTAAAGAAGCACTGTAAGAATGTTATAGTGAATTTTTGATGATGCCTCTTGAAAGAATCGGATCCGAAAATCGTTTTCAACCAGAAATGGAACAGGAATCGTAGAAACTCAATGCCCTAGGAGTGCACAAAAAATGGATTCACATCCGAATCCTGATTCTTGTTCATCCCAAATCGAAATCGATTCATAATTTTCCAAAAATTACTAAAAAAAAATACATTCACACTTACATTCACACACTAGGGCCAATTTAGTGTTGCCAATCAACCTATCCCCAGGTGCATGTCTTTGGAGGTGGGAGGAAGCCGGAGTACCCGGAGGGAACCCACGCATTCACGGGGAGAACATGCAAACTCCACACAGAAAAATCCCGAGCCTGGATTTGAACCCAGGACTGCCAGACCTATCTGTGTTGGCCCTGCAATGAGGTGGCGACTTGTCCAGGGTGTACCCCGCCTTCCGCCCGATTGTAGCTGAGATAGGCGCCAGCGCCCCCCGCGACCCCGAAAGGGAATAAGCGGTAGGAAATGGATGGATGGACATTCCTTTTTTTTAGGGGTCAACGTTTTTAGGGAATCTCAACGCAACCAAAAGGAGATTTTTTTTTCTGTTTTGAAAAAGTTTCATTACAATTGTTATACTAAATAAACATTGCGAGAATCGGTTTGAATTGAAAATTGTGGTGAATCCAGGATCAATTCCGAACCGAATCCTCACCCCAGGAATCAAATAGGTGCCAAAGAGTCACACTCCTACAATGCTCACCCCTAAGTCCAAGTACTAAATGCACTTGAATAAAAAATGTGCACTCACTGCCTCTTTCCTCAACTGGATGAAGAACTGTTTGCACTTGAAGGAGATTTTCACGATTTTCAACCTGAAAGCAAGCACAAAAAAAAGAGATTAGTTGCAGCGATAAAAAAGACAATACTTATATATGAAAACAGCACAATTTGAGTATAAATACATATTTATGAATGGAGAAGTCATATTTGCTAGTTAGCACATGCCTAAATAGACGGCTAAATTTGAGACATGATTGAACTTAGCCGATTAGTCGACTAATCATTTAGATCAGGGGTGCCCACACTTTTTCTGCAGGCGAGCTACTTTTCAATTGACCAACTCGAGGGGATCTACCTCATTTATATATATCATTTATATTTATTTATTTATGAAAGAGACATTTTTGTAAACAAGTTAAATGTGTTTAATGATAATACAAGCATGTGTAACACATATAGATGTCTTTCTTTCACAAATACAAGAATACAAGTTGGTGTATTACCTGATTCTGATGACTTGCATTGATTGGAATCAGACAGTAATGATGATAACGCCCACATTTTCAAATGGAGGAGAAAAAAAGTTGTCCTTTCTGTACAATACCACATGAAAGTGGTTGGTTTTTGGCATCTAATTCATCCAGCTTCCATACACTTTACAAGAAAAACATTGGCGGCAAATTCCGTAGCTTGCTTGATTGACATTCACGGCACCCGAGGGTCTTGTGAGATGACGCTGGCTGCTGCCAGTTCATTATTATGAAAAAATGACAGAGAGGAAGGCGAGAAACACTTTTTATTTCAACAGACTTTCGCGCCGTCCCTTCCGTCAAAACTCCAAAGGCCGACTGCACATTTCCTATCTTCACAATAAAAGCCCTGCTTCATGCTGCCTGCGCTAACAAAATAAGAGTCTCGGGAAGCTGGCGTGCACAAGTGATGTGCACGCCAGCTTTCTGAGGGATCGCTTGTGCACGCCAGTTTTCCGAGACTCTGTATTTAGTTAGCGCAGGTAAAGCAAAGTTCTAAAGCTTTGTGAGGTATCAAATATCATCCCATTTAAAATACAAATCACATTGTAAGTGTTTTTTTTACTTTTCGCGTTCATATTTCTCTGTGTTTGTTGCTTTAACTTGCACTTACAGATGTAGCGACGAACTGTATTTAGCGATAGTGGTTTTCTGAAGTGTTCCTGAGCCCATGTGGTGATATCCTTTAGAGATTGATGTTGGTTTTTGATACAGTGCCGTCTGAGGGATCGAAGGTCACGGTCATTCAATGTTGGTTTCCGGCCATGCTGCTTACGTGGAGTGATTTCTCCAGATTCTCTGAACCTTTTGATATTATGGACCGTAGATGTTGAAATCCGTGAATTTCTTGCAATTGCACTTTGAGAAATGTTGTTCTTAAACTGTTTGACTATTTGCTCACGCAGTTGTGGACAAAGGGGTGTACCTCGCCCCATCTTTTCTTGCGAAAGACTAAGCATTTTTTGGGAAGCTGTTTTTACACCCAATCATGGCACCCAGCTGTTCCCAATTAGCCCGCACACCTGTGGGATGCTCCAAATAAGTGTTTGATGAGCATTCTTCAACTTTATCAGTATTTATTGCCACCTTTCCCAACTTCTTTGTCACGTGTTGCTGGCATCAAATTCTAAACTTAATGATTATTTGCACAATTTTTTTTTATTAGTTTGAACATCAAATATGTTGTCTTTGTAGCATATTCAACTAAATATGGGTTGAAAATGATTTGCAAATCATTGTATTCCGTTTATATCTACACGGGGTTTGTATATTTTAATGTATATTCTGGGTGTCATTTAGTAAAAAAAAAAAAAAAAATTCCATCCCGTTTTTTAAGACGGTTTGTTATAAAAGTGTTTAGCATCCAATCAGACATTATTGTGAGGTTTTGTTCCCAAAAAAAAAGACATACCGGCCCCAGACACATTCATTTCTCAAAATTTGGCCCCCCGAGTCAAAATAATTGCCCAGGTCTGTTCTACATTCACACGCATGTGCAGTGGTGGAAGGGATGCACGAATAGTAAGGCATATGCTCGACAGAATTCTAGTTAATAGTTAAAAAATATATATTTGTAAACATCCAGAGGGCCGGATTAAAATCTTATGGAGATGTATTTGGCCCAAAGGCTGTAGTTTGCCCAAGTCTGCTATAACTCACAATGACAGCCTTAACCTACTTTATATAACTTGACATTTAAAAAAAAAAACAAAAAAAAAACTGCTGTAGCTTCTCTTACTGTCTGATTACTTGTCTTCAATTTCAATGTCCACGCTTCCACAAGCAAGACGATTGCAATTTAATTATAATCGGCTCAAATAAACAAGAAGCACATATTCCTGACTGAGGTCAGGAGGCTCACAGCTTTTGTCCCTTAAGTCACGACTGAAACTAAAATTGTTGACATTTTTTTTAAACCGCCACAGTCTCAGGCTTCTGTGCGTGTTTTCTTTGTACGGAATACGTACTGTACTGCTGTGGTTCTCAAATGGGGGTACTTGAAGGTATGCCAAGGGGTACGTGAGATTTTTTAAAAATATTCTAAAAATAGCAACAATTCAAAAATCCTTTATATATATATATATTTATTGAATAATACTTCAACAAAATATGAATGATAAGTTCATAAACTGTGAAAAAAATGCAAAAATTGCAAAATTCAGTGTTGACAGCTAGATTTTTTGTGGACATGTTCCATAAATATTGATTTTAAAGATTTCTTTTTTAGTGAAGAAATGTTTAGAATTAAGTTCATGAATCCACATGGATTTCTATTACAATCCCCAAAGAGGGCACTTTAAGTTGATGATTACTTCTATGTGTAGAAATCTTTATTTATAATCGAATCACTTGTTTATTTTTCAACAAGTGTTTATTTTTTATATCTTTTTTCCAAATAGTTCAACAAAGACCACTACAAATGAGCAATATTTTGCACTGCTATACAATTTAATAAATCAGAAACTGATGACATAGTGCTGTACTTTTCTTCTTTATCTCTTTTTTTCAACCAAAAATGTTTTGCTCTGATTAGGGGGTACTTGAATGAAAACAATGTTCACAGGGGGTAGATCACTGAAAAAAGGTTGAGAACCACTGTTCTATATTTCCAATGGAACATATAAAATGTTGGCGTTGTTTACTTGATTCATATTGCCATCATATTGCAGTCCAAACACATCTCTTATGTTTGACTGCCACCTACTGGTCTCACCAGTAGATGGCATGACTTGATTAACGTGGACCCCGACTTAAACAAGTTGAGTGTTAACATTTAGTGGTCGATTGTACGGAATATGTACTGTACTGTGCAATCTACTAATGAAAGTTTCAATCAATCAAACAATCACTTATCAGTGCACTATGTACAATATAAAATTGCTTCGAGGTCGGTAAGCAAAACCAGAATTATTCCTTACATTAAGCGCACCGGGTTATAAGGCGCACTGTCGAGTTTTGAGGGGGAAAAAAGGGATTTTAAGTGCGCTTTATAGTCCGGAAAAAGGTTTGTTTCTCACAATCGTGCAGCCCTGTGTGTCACTTCATAATCTGCATTTAAAAAAACAACTGCTTTAGTGTTTCTTACTGTCTGATTACTTGTCTTCAATTTCAATGTCCACGCTTCCACAAGCAAGACGATTGCAATTTAATTATAATCGCTTCAAATAAACATGAAGCACATATTCCTGACTGAGGTCAGGCGGCTCACAGCTTCCGTCCCTTAAGTCGCTACTGAAACTAAAATTGTTGACATTTTTTTTCAACCGCCACAGTCTCAGGCTTCTGTGCGCGTTTTCTTCGGACGCACATAGCTGCGGACTGTGCGGTTTTTCCGGTGGTTCCTTCCTTTCCTCGCAGCTCCAGAAGCAGTCATGTCGCAACAGTCTCTTTGCCCACTGGGTGTGAGTTTTTCTTGATTTAGGGCTATATAAATAAACATTGATTGATTGATTGATTGACATTGAACATTAAGTTTAAATCACAGGCACAGTTAAGAGGTGTGCTGATGTGCCGCGGCGTAACATAATCCCTTCCTAGAGCTCTGTGGCTGCTCCGGCTCATCACTCGCCGCTAAATATATTTCGCATGCGCGTGCGTGCACGCCGAGGCCGAGCATGAGTCATGCCTGTCTAAGTGGGCCTTATTTGTTTGGCTGTTTGCTGCAAAGAGAAATTGAAAAAAAGGAAATTAAAACCCGCAAAATGTCTCGGTCTGGAATCGGCATTTCGAGTAAAAAAATGAACTCATTTCAAAGAAGAAAGGTAGAGAAGTGATGACATCGTGGCAGATGGTCACAGCCTTAATTTCTGGGATAATGGAATACATAAAAAAATGGAATGAGACTATTATTAATGAGACAACTGTTAAGAACATCACTAACTCAAGACTCAGAATAAATTAATCTCTAACCTTAAAACAACAACTACGAAACATTGGTTAGGTGTGTAGTTGTGTTACCTTGATTTTGACTACGGTGTCATTTTGAATATTGTTTTGATTATATTATAATTAAATTATTTGAACGATGATAAACAAATGTATTGCGGCAGCTGTTACAGATTCTATTACAGTTCCATGCAGCGCTTACAATCTGTTGAATGCACAATGCGCACCCTGAACTCCATTGTAAAAATGTGTGTTTCTACTTTTTGTTGTGTTTGTTCTATTTTATTTTACGCTTAAATCTACTATGTTCACATTGTTTAAATGTGTAGTTATGTTACCTTGGTTTTGGCTATGGTGTCATTTTGAATATTGCTTTGATTATATTATAATTACATTATTTGAACGATGATAAACAAATGTATTGCGGCAGCTGTTACAGATTCTATTACAGTTCCGTGCAGCGCTTACAATCTGTTGAATGCACAATGTGCATCCTGAACTCCATTGTAAAAATGTGTGTATCTACTTTTTGTTGTGTTTGTTCTATTTTATTTTACGCTTATATCTACTATGTTCACATTGTTTAAATGTGTAGTTATGTTACTTTGGTTTTGGCTATGGTGTCATTTTGAATGTTGTTTTGATTATATTATAATTAAATTATTTGAACGATGAACAAATGTGTTGCGGCAGCTATTACAGATTTTATTACATGTACATACACCGCTTTCAATTTATTGAATGCACGATGCGCGCACCCCTGAACTCCATTGTAAAAATGTGTGTTTCTACATTTTGTCGTGTTTGTTCTATTTTATTTTACGTTTAAATCTATGTTCAAATTGGTTAGGTGTGTAGTTGTGTTACCTTGATTTTGACTACGGTGTCATTTTGAATATTGTTTTGATTATATTATAATTAAATTATTTGAACGATGATAAACAAATGTATTGCGGCAGCTGTTACAGATTCTATTACAGTTCCGTGCAGCGCTTACAATCTGTTGAATGCACAATGCGCACCCTGAACTCCATTGTAAAAATGTGTGTTTCTATTTTTTGTTGTGTTTGTTCTATTTTATTTTACGCTTAAATCTACTATGTGCACATTGTTTAAATGTGTAGTTATGTTACCTTGGTTTTGGCTATGGTGTCATTTTGAATGTTGTTTTGATTATATTATAATTAAATTATTTGAACGATGAACAAATGTGTTGCGGCAGCTATTACAGATTTTATTACATGTACATGCACCGCTTTCAATTTATTGAATGCACAATGCGCGCACCCTGAACTCCATTGTAAAAATGTGTGTTTCTACATTTTGTCGTGTTTGTTCTATTTTAGTTTACGTTTAAATCTACTATGTTCAAATTGGTTAGGTGTGTAGTTGTGTTAACTTGATTTTGACTATGGTGTCATTTTGAATATTGTTTTGATTATATTATAATTAAATTATTTGAACGATGATAAACAAATTTGTTGCGGCAGCTGTTACAGATTCTATTATAGTTCTATGCAGCGCTTACAATATGTTGAATGCACAATGCGCACCCTGAACTCCATTGTAAAAATGTGTGTTTCTACATTTTGTCGTGTTTGTTGTATTTTATTTTACGTTTAAATCTACTATGTTCACATTGGTTAGGTGTGTAGTTATGTTACCTTGGTTTTGGCTACGGTGTCATTTTGAAAATTATTTTGATTATAATTAAAATATTTAAACGATGATAAACAAATGTGTTGCGGCAACTGTTACATATTTCTAATGTTTTATAAGGAATACAGAGCAACGATTCTGTTGCAAAATCAATCATTTTGTGGACGAATAAACATGTTTTGATGTTGTTTTTGGAATAGAATTTGCAACATGGAAAAAAAGGAAAAAAAACTCTCCTTTTTAACCTTCATATTGATTGATTGAGACTTTTATTGGTAGATTGCACAGTACAGAATATATTCCACTAAATGGTAAAACCCGGATAAGTATGTCAACTTGTTTGAGTCGGGGTCCACGTTAATCAATTCATGATATAAATATATACTATCAGCATAATACAGTCATCACACAAGTTAATCATCATCAGAGAATATACATTGAATACGCTGAGCTACCTAAACAACATTCACATTTTACTATATAATAATATGTCTTTAATAACGTCAATCCTGGTTTTTTCCTACACTTTGAAACCTGCGGCTTATTAAACGGTGCACCTCGTTTACAAAATGTTTTCCGTGGGATTCATGGTACAAATATATATTGTGAGCAAAATACAGTCATCCCACAAGTTAATCATCAGAGTATATACATTGAATTATTTACATTATTTACAATCCGTAGGTAGTGATGCCGAGGGGGTTGGGGCGGGGGTTAGTTTTGGTTGATATCAGCACTTCAGTCAACAATTTAATCATCTTTAGCATTTAAGTCTCACCTTAAAACTCATCAGTATACTCTAGCCTTTAAATAGACCTCCTTTTTAGACCAGTTGATCTGCCGCTTCTTTTCTTTCTCCTATGTCCCCCCCTCCCTTGTGGAGGGGGTCCGGTCCGATGACCATGGATGAAGTACTGGCTGTCCAGAGTCGAGACCCAGGATGGACCGCTCGCCTGTATCGATTGGGGACATCTCTACACTGCTGATCCGCCTCCGCTTGAGATGGTCTCCTGTGGACGGGACTCTCGCTGTTGTCTTGGATGCGCTTTGAACTGAACTCTCGCGGCTGTGTTGGAGCCACTATGGATTGAACTTTCACAGTATCATGTTAGACCCGCTCGACATCCATTGCTTTCGGTCCTCTCCAAGGTTTCTCATAGTCAGCATTGTCACTGGCGTCCCACTGGATGTGAATTCTCCCTGCCCACTGGGTGTGAGTTTTCCTTGCCCTTTTGTGGGTTCTTCCGAGGATGTTGTAGTCGTAATGATGTGTGCAGTCCTTTGAGACATTTGTGATTTGGGGCTATATAAATAAACATTGATTGATTGTCCTTAAATTTAAATTATGAGATCAGAAAGTCAAAATTGTGCGAACATTTATAGTTATTGGATTGAAAAGTCGAAAAAAATATATATAAATATATATTTAATGATTCTATTGAGGATTTAGTTTTTGTCTTTTTCCTCTTATTGTGTATCGGCTGGGGACATCTCTGCGCTGCTGATCCGCCTCCGCTTGGGATGGTTTCCTGCTGGCTCCGCTGTGAACGGGATTCTCGCTGCCGTGTTGGATCCGCTTTGGACTGGACTCTCGCGACTGTGTTGGATCCATTATGGATTGAACTTTCACAGTATCATGTTAGACCCGCTCGACATCCATTGCTTTCCTCCTCTCCAAGGTTCTCATAGTCATCATTGTCACCGACGTCCCACTGGGTGTGAGTTTTCCTTGCCCTTATGTGGGCCTACCGAGGATGTCGCAGTGGTTTGTGTTGTGGTTTGCGCAGCCCTTTGAGACACTAGTGATTCAGGGCTATATAAGTAAACATTGATTGATTGATTATTTTCCCCTCAACTGTATGCCAAAACTGGTTGCTAAAAGTCCTTTCAAATGTGTTTTTTATTCGCTTTTCATGCATGACAGAATGTTTTTACTGCTATTTAATTCCCCCTCCCTTGTCCTCTTTTAAATCGGCATTCGGACGTCACAACTTTTCTATCCGCGCTTATACTTTGCATCACATTGTACATGTTCTTCTTCTTAACACCTCCTGCAGAGTTTATGTATACATTTGTCACACTTTGTCGATTTTTATTTCCGTTGTGGGACATGGCTTGTGACTTTTGCTCTGTGTACACTGGCCCACGTTTTTTTTTTTTTAACGTCCTCTGGCTGACTTGATTTTCTTTTCTTACTCCTTATTTTTTATAGACTTCTTATTTTGTTTCTTTAGGCCCCCCCCAATTAATTCTATCCAGAACAACCTTGTTGGTATGTTGAATTCCACCAATTTAACTTATTTCTCTGAGGTAGCGAGCCTTTTTAACAGGGTGCGGTTTTCCCGGTGCAATCACTTGATTACGACACATTTTAATGAAGTTTGTTACGCTCTCTCACATTACCGAATATACAGTACAAAACCTGCGTCCAGTAAAAAATGGTTACCCAGCAGCCACGATTGATTGCAAAATCACGTGCCCTTTCGAGCCTTATACTGTCAAGTGTAGCATTTATAGCCTACTTTGGTCATCTTGCTAGAACAGGGGTAGGGAACCTATGGCTCTTTTGATGACTGCATCTGGCTCTCAGATAAATCTGAGCTGACATCGCTTGACACGATAAGTAATGAATAATTCCACTTGTTAAAAATAACGGTCAAAATATAAAACATTCTCATGCTTTTTTATGTTCAAGAAGTTGCGTTACTGGTAAGAAGTAATTTATTTATTATTGGTTAGTGTGGGGCTTGCCCTCCTGGGGGTTCTTCAGACCACCAAGCACCGACATGAGAGCCTGTTTCAGGGTTACAATATTGTTTTATTTTTCAATAATCAATCAACCCCGTCTCTCCTCCTGGCTGCTGCTCATAACAGAGCGACAGGTGATTAGATAACAAGGCCAAGATGGGCCATGTCGCTAAATTCGAGGCCGGTCCTTGCACACCCTGCTTCGCTGCAGGCCCGCAGGCCACGCCCCCTCCACAGTTAGCATCAGAATAACAATGTTATTCCAAAGAATAAGAGACTTCTTATGCTCTAGAAATGTTGGTCTTACTTAAAAATGTACGCGTTAAGTTGTGTTCGTTTTATCCATCCATTTTCTACTGCTTATTCCCTTTCAGAGTTGCGGGGGGCGCTGGCGCCTATCTCAGCTACAATCGGGCGGAAGGCGGGGTACACCCTGGACAAGTCGCCACCTCATCGCAGGGCCAACACAGATAGACAGACAACATTCACACTCACATTCACACACTAGGGCCAATTTAGTGTTGCCAATCAACCTATCCCCAGGTGCATGTCTTTGGAAGTGGGAGGAAGTCGGAGTACCCGGAGGGAACCCACGCAGTCACGGGGAGAACATGCAAACTCCACACAGAAAGATCCCGAGCCTGGATTTGAACCCAGGACTGCAGGAGCTTCGTATTGTGAGGCAGACGCACTAACCCCTCTGCCACCATGAAGCCTAGTTGTGTTCAGTGTTAAAAAAAATATATTATATGGCTCTTACAGAAATACATTTTAAAATATTTGGCTTTCTTGGCTCTCTCAGCCAAAAAGGTTCCCGACCCCTGTTCTAGAGGAAACAACCTTCAGAGATTGCTAGTAAATGTGTTGTACGTTGTATAGAGTTTTTCTACCCCTTTTTAAGGAGCCCAAAGCGCTTTGACAGTATTTCCACATTCACCCATTCATACACACACAAAGGGAAAGTTGAATGGTAAACATGGTGGCGGTAGACCAAGTACAACCTGGACTGACCGCATCAAAGACCGGACTCGACAGAAATATTACAAATGCATCAGAGTGGCGAGAAGTGTAGGCTCTGGTTGTCGACCTGCTGGGATTCGATGGCACCTAATGATGATGAATAAGTGCCCGGAATTAATATATCAAAGGATTTAGAGTCTTCGAACTAAATCCTGTCCCTCGTCGACACGCAGAGTTGGCAGGTTCTGTGCTGCTCTCAGAGTACAAGCTCTCAACTCAGAGCCCAAAAAGTGTAATTGAATCTGTTGGCCTACAGATCACAAGTAGTATCCCAAGCTGAATCACACCACAGCATATATATATATATATATATATATATATATAAATGTATAGATATATATATATATGAGGGATTTTCTTGGGCTGTGATTGAAAAGGTATGTCCGTCTAACATACATTGCAAGATATTTCAGCAAACAATGACAATTTGGTCCAGGCGACCAAGGCTTTTACCACTGCAGTCTTCTTTATAGGTATCATGTCTATTTATTTCCGGTTAGCAGCTACTTTTCTCCACGACAAACACCCAATCTCAATGTCCCACAAGTGAAACCTTTTACCATGTCCATCAAGCAGCTACTAGAAGAATGATTTTGACTGGAATGTAAGTAAATAACTCAATCATACCATTGGGGAAGCAGTGTAGTCCCTTCCTTCTGTTTAAAACCACAACCGCGTATGGTAAATTTGATGGGCTCGTCAATGCAGTGGCGTCGTTTGATTTAAAAACATGCTTTTTAGGCGCTGACAAATTAATATAAAATAGCCACCATATGAGATTGAATAAATAATATAACCAAAATGTTAGAATAATTATGTACATATTATCACACAACTTTTATGCTTAAGGGCCGTTGCTATAGTTATTATCAATTGTGCTGAAGTTGTACTTTTTCTACCAGGCACCTTCTCAGTTGGTTATTTATGTGTAATATAACGTACACTTATTCAGCCTGTTGTTCACTATTCTTTATTTATTTTAAATTGCCTTTCAAATGTCTATTTTTGGTATTGGGTTTTATCAAATACATTTCCCCCCAAAAAGCGACTTATTTATGTTTTTTTCCTTCTTTATCATGCTTTTTCGGCCGGTGCGACGTATACTCCGGAGCGACTTATAATCCGAAAAGTACGATAGTTTAAAATATATTATTAAACTGTCAGTAGCAAGAAACATGTACAAGTAACTTGACTTCCAAATCTACGGATTGTGTGTTCTGCTTGTGTTACTCACCATGGGAAATAGTTGATCCGTACCCTGTTCTTATAAATGACGATGCCGGCTGACATCACCCCGATAAGTATCTCCGTGTTACTCTGGTCCTGCAAAAAAGGCAACGGACATATACAGAAAAATAGGTGAGCTTTCTCACTGCCCAAAAACAACAAATAGGACTAAAAACAAGAGCAACAGCTTCTGCGGACATCAGATAATATGTTTTACCTTATACACACACCATAATAATACTTGTTCGTTTAATGCGCCGACAATCCATCAAGCGGTGCGGCGTCTTAACTTACCCAAGTCGTACTAAAACATTTTGATGGATTTTTGAGTGCCGTTTGTATTGTTCTATATTTTCAATTGAACATATAAAATGTTGGTGTTGTTTACTTGAGTCATATTGCCATCGTATTGCAAGCTACACATATCTCTTGACCCGACCAAAGCTGCAAGCAGCGTTGGTCGGGTCCGCCGTTGGCCGCCGCCGCCGTGTCCCGAGTCCCGACCTTAGTCAAACCAACATAGAGGTCTTTGTTTCATGTCTCTACGACATTCCTAACAGAAGTTACAAGCAGTTTTGTCTGGAAAAAGGTGACGGCTTTTTACAAAACTTTTATTTTGAAGGGGTAATTGCCAACTTCCTGTTGATTTTAACTGAAAGATGCCACCTATCAAAATGTAGGTCTAAGTGAGACCTACATAGAGGTTTTTGTTTCATGTCTGTCCGACATTCCTACCAGAAGTTACAAGCATATTATATTTGACTGCCGTCTACTGGTCACACGAGTAAATGGCATGACTTGATTAACGTGGACCCCGACTTAAACAAGTTGAAAAACTTATTCGGGTGTTACCATTTAGTGGTTAATTGTAAGGAATACGTACTGTACTGCAGTGGTTCTCAAATGGGGGTACGCGTACCTCTGGGGGTACTTGAAGGTATGCCAAGGGGTACGTGAGATTTTTTTTTAAATATTCTAAAAATATTAATAATTCAAAAATCCTTTATAAATATATTTATTGAATAATACTTCAACAAAATATGAATGATAAATTCATAAACTGTGCAAAAAAATGCAAAAATGCAAAATTCAGTGTTGACAGCTAGATTTTTTTGTGGACATGTTCCATAAATATTGATGTTAAAGATTTCTTTTTTAGTGAAGAAATGTTTAGGATGAAGTTCATGAATCCAGATGGATCTCTATTACAATCCCCAAAGAGGGCACTTTAAGTTGATGATTACTTCTATGTGTAGAAATCGTTATTTATAATTGAATCACTTGTTTATTTTTCAACAAGTTTTTATTTTTATATCTTTTTACCAAATAGTTCAAGATTGACCACTACAAATGAGTAATATTTTGCACTGCTATACAATTTAATAAATCAGAAACTGATGACATAGTGCTGTATTTTTCTTCTTTATCTCTTTTTTTCAACCAAAAATGTTTTACTCTGATTAGGGGGTACTTGAATGAAAAAAATGTTCGCAGGGGTTAGATCACTGAAAAAAGGTTGAGAACCACGGAACATATAAGATGTTAGTGTTGTTTACTTGAGTCATATCGCCATCATATTGCAGTCCACACATATCTCTTATGTTTGACTGCCAACTACTGGTCTCACCAGTAGATGGCATGACTTGATTAACGTGGACCCCGACTTAAACAAGTTGAGTGTTAACATTTAGTGGTCAATTGTACAGAATATGTACTGTACCAGGGGTAGGGAACCTATGGCTCTCGAGCCAGATGTGGCTCTTTTGATGACTGCATCTGGCTCTCGGATAAATCTGAGCTGACATTGCTTAACAGGATAAGTAATTAATAATTCCACTTGTGTTAAAAATAACATTCAAAATATAAAACATTCTCATGCATTTTTATGTTCAAGAAGTTGCGTTAATGGTAAGAAGTAATTTATTTATTATTGGTTAGTGTTGGGCTTGCCCTCCTGGGGGTTCTTCAGACCACCAAGCACTGACATGAGAGCCTGTTTTAGGGTTAAAATATTGTTTTTTTTTTTCAATTAGTCTCTCAGCTGCTTTCCAGCAATTGTCTTTTTCTCTTTCGTCCTCACTCGCACTCTGGCTCCAGCCCCAGCCCTGTCTCTCCTCCTGGCGGCTGCTTATAACAGAGCGACAGGTGATTAGATAACAAGGCCCAGGTGGGCCAGCTACACACCTGTCGCTGATTTCGAGGCCGGTCCTGGCAACATCCCGCTTTGTTGCAGGTCCGCAGGCCACGCCCCCTCCACAGTTAACTTCAGAATAACAATGTTAATACAAAGAATAAGAGACCTATTATACTCTGGAAATGTTGGTCTTACTTAAAAATGCACTCGTTTAGTTGTGTTCAGTGTTAAAAAAAATATTAAATGGCTCTTAGGGAAATACATTTTAAAATATTTGGCTTTTTGGCTCTCTCAGACAAAAAGGTTCCGACCCCTGTACTATACTGTGCAATCTACTAATGAAAGTTTCAATCAATCAATCAATCAATCAAACATTTATCAGTACACTATGTACCAAATAAAATTGCTTCGAGGTCGGTAAGCAAAACCAGAATTATTCCTTACATTAAGCGCACCGGGCTATAAGGCGCACTGTCGAGTTTTGTGGGGGAAAAAGGGATTTTAAGTGTGCTTTATAGTCCGGAAAAAAAAAATGTGTTTCTCAAAATCGTGCAGCCCTGAGTGTCACTTCATAATCTGCAGCTACACTCGCCTGTGCTCTGTTAACAAACTTGACTTTGAATGTTGAGTATTGCCGCCATAAACCAACAGATATGGACCGAATTATCAGGTTTTTATTTTATTCCGAGCAAAATAGTGACAAAGCTACGGAGGAGGAGGCAGACATACTGTGCAATGCTAATCGAAGAAACCATATGGCTTTTGCTTAGGGCAGGGGTAGGGAACCTATGGCTCTAGAGCAGGGGTAGGGAACCTATGGCTCGCGAGCAGGGGTAGGGAACCTATGGCTCGCGAGCCAGATGTGGCTCTTTTGATGACTGCATCTGGCTCTCGGATAAATCTGAGCTGACATTGCTTAACACGATAAATAATGAATAATTCCAATTGTAATCACAGTGTTAGAAATAACGTTCAAAATATAAAACATTGTCATGCATTTTTATGTTCAAAAAGCTGGTAAGAAGGCATTTAATTATTATTGGTTAGTGTTGTACTCGCCCTCCTGGGGGTTCTTCAGACCACCAAGCACTGACATGAGAGCCTTTTTCAGGGTTACAATATTGTTTTATTTTTCAATAGGTCTCTTCAGTTGCTTTCCAGCAATTGTCTTTTTCTCGTTCGTTCTCGCTCTGGTTTCTAGCCCCAAGCCCGTCTCTCCTCCTGGCTGCTGCTGCTTATGACATAGCGACAGGTGATCAGATAAAAAGGCCCAGGTGGGCCTTCTATGCACCTGTCGCTGATTTCGAGGCCGGTACTGGCAACACTCCGCTTCGCTGCAGGCCCGCAGGCCACGCCCCCTCCACAGTTAGTTTCAGAATAACAATGTTTTACAAAGAATAAGAGACCTCTCTAGAAATGTTGGTCTTTCTTAAAAATGCACGCGTTTTGTTGTGTTCAGTCTTAAAAAAAATATTATATGGCTCTTACGGAAATATAAATGTATTTTGTATTTTATTTCGGCAATATTCACATAAAACAAAGAACAACAACTAGAAAAGAAAAAAAACAACAACACTCATTTGAGCAATGATTGAGCCGAAAGGGTGTAGGTTGAAGCAACGCTTATATAAATCTACCCCATCACAATAAGAACAAGGTTCAAAATATATAAAATCTAAAACATGCTTCACTTATATTACTTTTTTTTTTAAACAATATATAAGCAACATATATGTAGCACACGTCTCATATACACAGTTTAACATTTAAATCAAACATATACATTTGTACACTTATATATATATATATATATTATATAGACAATTTATTTAAATGCCATATAAAGTGGTAATATATACATTTTAATATAACCTATATGTATAATTATGAAATCATAAATTGTATTTATATACATATTATATATTATTGTCTTTCTAAAACAATGTTTGCTCTTCTTTCTTATATTTACTAATGATAAATGATTTAAAAAGCTTTTTAAACTGGTTGATGTTGGTGCTGTGTTTTATTTCATCCTTTAAACAGTTCCATATTTTAACCCCTGCTATTGTTATACTCATTCGTTTCTGCGTTGTTCTACAATATTGGATCTTAAAACACATACACAACAAAATACATTTTAAAATAGTTGGCTTCTTGGCTCTCTCAGCCAAAAAGGTTCCCGACCCCTGCTCTAGAGCCAGATGACTGCATCTGGCTCTCAGATCAATCTAAGGTGACATTGCTTAACACGATAAGTAATGAATAATTCCGCTGGTAACCACAGTGTTAAAAATAACGTCCAAATTATGAACCATTCTCATGCATTTTAATCCAACCATCCATTTTCTACCGCACCTGTTCAAGAAGTCGCATTAATGGTAAGAAGTCTTACATTTCATTTTGGTTAGCTTTAGAATAACAATGTTATTCAATCGAATTGTACTCTAAAAATGTTGGTCTTACTTAAAAAATGCACACATTTAAATTGTATTCAGTGTTAAAAAATACTGTATTACATGGCTCTCACAGAAATACATTTTGAAATATTTGGCTTTCATGGCTCTCTCAGCCAAAAAGGTTCCCGACCCCTGGCTTAGGGTAAAAAAACTGGAAAAAACAGATAAACGCACACACTCACACACATGCTGGCAATAACAGAGGCAGATCAAACCTTACTTACTCTTGCATAGTGCAGCTCTACCCCGTAGAGCTCTAGCGTGCGTGCTGTGTTCAGATAATTAAACTCCGACTGGGCAGGAGATAGACCACTGGGGGAGAGAGAGAGAGAGAGGGAGAGACAAAGAGTAAAAAGACGAGAAAAGGAAGGCTCGGCGCTGGTGGAGCAGCAGGAGGGACGGTGACATTGCAGGAAGTGGAAGTGTGTGCGTTTACTGAGGAGACATATGGGGGGGAAAAAAAAGTGAGCTTGAGACAGATGTGGAGCATAAAACAAACCAAAAACGTAGGCAGTGACAGAAATAACGGCTTGGGAAATGTTCCAAAGACTGACGACTAAGCTGGGAGCAGAAGTCATGAGCAAATCCTGTCATGAATACATCAAATAACACGTGTAAATATGTCAGGTGATGAGTACGGAAGTTCATTTGTGTCTTCATTACGAAAGCATTGTATGGGACAATTAATTTGAATTTTTTTAAACCTGATTTTTTTCGGAATTCAGGAGGAACAGTGTGGTTTTCGTCCCGGTCGTGGAACTGTGGACCAGCTCTATACTCTCGGCAGGGTCCTTGAGGGTGAATGGGAGTTTGCCCGGCCAGTCTACATGTGCTTTGTGGACTTGTGTACCCCGGGAAGTGCTCAGAGAGTATGGGGTATCGGAATGTCGGATGGTGGCGGTCCGCTCCCTGTATGATCAGTGTCAGAGCTTGGTCCGCATTTGCCGGTGGTAGTAAGTCGGATAAGTTTCCAGTTCGGGTTGGAGTCCGATTCTGTTCATACCTTTTATGGATAGAATTTCTAGGCGCAGTCAGGGTGTTGAAGGGATCCGGTTTTGGTTCCTGCAGGATTAGGTCTCTGCTTTTTGCAGATGATGTGGTCCTGATGGCTTCATCTGGCCAGGATCTTCAGCTCTCACTGGATCGGTTCGCAGCAGAGTGTGAAGCGACCGGGATGAGAATCAGCACCGCCATGTCCGAGTCCATGGTTCTCGCCCGTAAAAGGGTGGAGTGCCATCTCCGGGTTGGGGAGGAGACCCTGCCCCAAGTGGAGGAGTTCAGGTACCTAGGAGTCTTGTTCACGAGTGAGGGAAGAGTGGATCGTGAGATCAGTAATGCGGACGCTGTATCGATCCGTTGTGGTGAAGAAGGAGCTGAGCCGGAAGGCAAAGCTCTCAATGTACCGGTCGATCTACGTTCCCATCCTCACCTATGGTTATGAGCTTTGCAGATGATGTGGTCCTGATGGCTTCATCTGGCCAGGATCTTCAGCTCTCACTGGATCGGTTCGCAGCAGAGTGTGAAGCGACCGGGATGAGAATCAGCACCGCCAAGTCCGAGTCCATGGTTCTCGCCCGTAAAAGGGTGGAGTGCCATCTCCGGGTTGGGGAGGAGACCCTGCCCCAAGTGGAGGAGTTCAGGTACCTAGGAGTCTTGTTCACGAGTGAGGGAAGAGTGGATCGTGAGATCAGTAATGCGGACGCTGTATCGATCCGTTGTGGTGAAGAAGGAGCTGAGCCGGAAGGCAAAGCTCTCAATTTACCGGTCGATCTACGTTCCCATCCTCACCTATGGTTATGAGCTTTGCAGATGATGTGGTCCTGATGGCTTCATCTGGCCAGGATCTTCAGCTCTCACTGGATCGGTTCGCAGCAGAGTGTGAAGCGACCGGGATGAGAATCAGCACCTCCAAGTCCGAGTCCATGGTTCTCGCCCGTAAAAGGGTGGAGTGCCATCTCCGGGTTGGGGAGGAGACCCTGCCCCAAGTGGAGGAGTTCAGGTACCTAGGAGTCTTGTTCACGAGTGAGGGAAGAGTGGATCGTGAGATCAGTAATGCGGACGCTGTATCGATCCGTTGTGGTGAAGAAGGAGCTGAGCCGGAAGGCAAAGCTCTCAATGTACCGGTCGATCTACGTTCCCATCCTCACCTATGGTTATGAGCTTTGGGTCATGACCGAAAAGACAAGATCACGGGTACAAGCGGCCGAAATGAGTTTCCTCCGCCGGGTGGCGGGGCTCTCCCTTAGAGATAGGGTGAGAAGCTCTGTCATCCGGGGGGGAGCTCAAAGTAAAGTCGCTGCTCCTTCGCATCGAGAGGAGCCAGATGAGGTGGTTCGGGCATCTGGTCAGGATGCCACCAGAACGCCTCCTTAGGGCCCGTCCGACCAGTAGGAGGCCACGGGGAAGACCCAGGACACATTGGGAAGACTATGTCTCCCGGCTGGTCTGGGAACGCCTCGGGATGCCCCAGGAGGAGCTGGATGAAGTGGCTGGGGAGAGGGAAGTATGGGCTTCCCTGCTTAGGCTGCTGCCCCCGCGACTTGACCTCGGATAAGCGGAAGATGGATGGATGGATGGATGGATGGAACCTGATTTTTTTGCTTTAAATTGTGCTGACAATTTCATTGACAAACATTTTTTAAGAAACATTAGTGTAAAATTCCATCCATCCCATCCATTTTCTACCGCTTATTCCCTTTTGGGGCCGCGGGGGGCGCTGGCGTCTTATCTCAGCTACAATCGGGCGGAAGGCGGGGTACACCCTGGACAAGTTCAATGTGTAAAAATTTGGTGCAAACAAAATTCAGTGTATGAAAAATTTTTGCGCAGAAATATTCGTTGCTCCACAACTCAAGACTCATTTCATGTAAATGAAGACCGAAGCACCGCATCGGCTGGTTCTAAGACAGGATCCACTGCTTCAGTCTTAATTTACCTCAGTTGAGTCTTAAGTTTTGAAGCAAAAACTATTTCTGCGTTGAATTTTTTTTTTTTTTTTTTTACACAGAATTTCTATAAACTCAATTTTTTCTGCACTTTTTTTTTTTTTTTTTACACACGGAATTTTAAAACACTGTATTTTGGAAAACTTAATTTTTTAACACCCACTTGAGTTACAAATTAGTATTTAATGAAATTGTCAGCATTAGAATCAGAATCAGAATCACTGTATTCACCCCCGAGGGGAAATTGAGATTTTCAGCACAATTTCATTTAAGATCAGACAAAATTTACAGGGAGACAGAAAAAAGATCGCTGACGGGTCTGCCAACTTCCGGCGGCCCGTACAAAAAAAAAAAGGTGAGGAACAGGTAAACGTGAAGTGAATTATATTTATATAGCGCTTTTCTCTAGTGGCACAAAGCGCTTTTACATAGTGAAACCCAATATCTAAGTTTTATTTAAACCAGTGTGGGTGGCACTGGGAGCAGGTGGGTAAAGTGTCTTGCCAAGGACACAACGGCAGTGACTAGGATGGCGGAAGCGGGGATCGAACCTGCAACCCTCAAGTTGCTGGCACGGCCACTCAAGCAACCGAACTATACCGTCCCAAGTAAGTAAATAGGGAGGGAGGGAGTCCAGACTGAGGCCAAGGGAAAAAAACTAAATAGCTATAGCATATATAAACAAGTTAAATAGAATCAACAAAACTTGCAATAATTTGATGTAAATAAAAAAAGCTCACAAAAAATTCAAATGCCAAAATTTCAGTTAGATGCATATATTGTCACGAAAAATGCTTTCGTAATAAAGACATACATTAACCTCCATAGATGAACAGAGCACAGAGTAATATTTTCAAGGACTAAAATAACTTCAATATTCTGCTCTTCTGAAATTACCTGTGCTGCTGATGATGTTTGGCGACCTCTTTATGGAAGTCTTGTGGGGGGTTGGAGATGAAGCAATAGTCAGACAGATAACCCAAAGGATGCTCCGTCTCATTGTAGTCCCCCAATTCAGCTAGAAACAAAAAAATGGAGTATTAGTGTCAGACATTTTAACGTACTTGTGCAATCATAAAATAACGTATACTAGTGATGGGTCAAATGACAACGAAGCATCGATGCCTCATAAAACAGGAGTGATATTGTGTCCCTTGACGGGTGTGTCACTTTAAGAACAATTGGAATAGAATGCCTTTTATAGTCACTATATGCATGTACAATGAGATTAATAGCAGCTCCTTCTCTGGTGCAGATATGCAATAGTAAACAGGATAATAAGAATTAAAGCTGCAAGCAGCGTTGGTCGGGTCCGCCTTTGGCCGCTGCCAAGCCCTGGTCTAAGTCAGACCTACATAGAGGTCTTTGTTTCATGTCTCTACGACATTCCTAACAGAAGTTACAAGCAGCTTTGTCTGGGTTTTTTCCTAGGGGGCGCTGGAGCGCAATTTTGACTTTTGGGGTTTGGTTTTTTATTAGATGGCAATTTTCGCCAGTCCTGATGTGTGTGTAAAATTTGGTGAGTTTTGAAGCATGTTAACGGGGTCAAATTACAGATCAGCGTTTCTGGATGTTGTTGATAAATGGCTTTCGCTTTGCATAGTAGAGCTTTAACTTGCACTTTGAAGCATTTTAAGGGGGTCAAATTACAGCTCAAAGAGGCAAAAATGACATTTTTTAGGAAACTTTGCGCAGGGGTTCTTTGAAGGCGCGTAAAATCAAAACCGGAGCATTAATCAAAACTTTGTTGGATAGTTTTAATCAAAAGGGTTCAATCTCTCTCCTGTGCGAGTTTGAAGCCGAAACGACAAACGCACTCGGAGGAGTTTACGTTTGAAAAAGGTGACGGGTTTTTACAAAACTTTTATTTTGAAGGGGTAATTTTTTACTTCCTGTTGATTTTTGCCAAAGGATGTCAGTTATCTAAATGTAGGTCTAAGTGAGACCTACATGGAAGTTTTTGTTTCATGTCTTTCCGGCATTCCTACTGAAAGTTACAAGCAATTTTGTTTGTGTTTTCTTCCTAGGAGTAGTTTTTGCTGTGTTTTATTCAAAAATTGCGCTAGAGCGCAATTTTGAGTATTGGGATTTGGTTTTTTCATTAGATCGCAATTTTCGCCAGTCCTGATGTGTGTGCCAAGTTTGGTGAGTTTTGAAGCATTTTAAGGAGGTCAGATTACAGCCCAAAGAGGCAAAAAATAGCATTTTTTGCGAACATTTTGCTTTGAATGGGTTTTAGCAAAATTTTTGTTGATTTTTGACCCAGAAAGTAAAATTATGAAATCTAGGTCTAAGTCAGTCCTACATAGAGGTTTTTGTTTCATGTCTCTACGACTTTCCTAATGGAAGTTAAGAGCAGTCTGTTTTTTTTTTCTTCCTAGGGGGCGCTAGCGCGCAATTTTACATTTTGGGGTTTGGTTGCTTCATAAGTCGGGAAGGCATGCCAGACCGACGTGTGCGTCAAATTTGGTGAGTTATGAAGCATGTTAAGGGGGTCAAATTACAGCGCATAAGTGCGGAATAATAATAAAACGCACCAGTTTCAATAGGGTCCTTGGCCCATTGCAAAGGACTCCTGTGAAGTCCTTTGCAATGGGCCTGGCGGACCCTAATAACAAATAAATACACACTGCAATATCTCAAATAAGGGTGATATTTTCTTATTTTCTGTCTGATAAGATCATTCTTCTCACTAAGCGGATTTTATGTTAGTGTTTTACTTGTTTTAAGGGTTTTGGTCCTAAATGGTCTCAGTAAGATATTACAGCTTGTTGCTGAGATGTTACGACCTACATTGAGTGAAACATGCTTGAAACTAGACTATCAACTGACGCAAAGCTGTGTCATCAACACTCACAAATATAATTTCTTATTTCAAGCATGAAATAAAAAAAGCATGACTTTTAGACACAAGTGTGTCTCATGATTAAAACAGATGACAGAAAAATGGAATTTGCTGTTTTATTTTCAATGAAACAATAGAAAACACGTACTCATAGAGTAGTACAGTTGGCACAGTAAACTGACATTATTAGGGTCCGCCTTTGGCCGCTGCCAAGCCCTGGTCTAAGTCAGACCTACATAGAGGTCTTTGTTTCATGTCTCTACGACATTCCTAACAGAAGTTACAAGCAGTTTTGTCTGGGTTTTTTCCTAGGGGGCGCTAGAGCGCAATTTTGACTTTTGGTTTTTTTTTTTTATTAGATGGCAATTTTCGCCAGTCCTGATGTCTGTGTAAAATTTGTTGAGTTTTAAAGCATGGTAAGGGGGTCAAATTACAGATCGGCGTTTCTGGATGTTGTTGATAAATGGCTTTCGCTTTGTATAGTAGAGCTTTAACTTGCACTTTGAAGCATTTTAAAGGGGTCAAATTACAGCTCGAAGAGGCAAAAATGACATTTTTTAGGAAACTTTGCGCAGCAAATGATTGTATTGTTTGGTAAATATTTACAGAAACCCAATGCAAAAAAACAAAAACAATGGTTAATAAAAGAAAATAGTAATACAATTATATTAATCAATGATTATTTTTATGATGATTGCATTTTTTACTTACATTTTAAATTGTCTTGCATAAGAAATGTGCTGGAGAATTAACTTGTCCTGACTAATCAAACCCCCTTGAGATATTACATTTCTTTTTTATCAATATTCTTTACTAAGATTGTTACTATATATCCAACCAAAGTTTTTAAAGGATTTAGAAAACCCAAACATTTACCATATCATGCAAAATAATTTGTAGACATGATCACATTAAAATCGTCAAGGATCAAAAAAAATTAAAGCTGCAAGCAGCGTTGGTCGGGTCCGCCTTTGGCCGCTGCCGCCGTGTCCCGAGTCCCGATCTTAGTCAGAACTACATAGAAGTTTTTGTTTCATCACTCTACGACATTCCTAACAGAATTTACAAGCAGTTTTATCAGTTTATTTTCCTATGGGGCGCTAGAGCACAATTTTCATTTTTGGGGTTTGGTTTTTTTTATTGGATGGCAATTTTCACCAGTCCTGATGTGTGTGTAAAATTTGGTGAGTTTTGAAGCATGTTAAGGGGGTCAAATTACAGATTGGCGTTTCTGGATGTTGTTGATAAATGGCTTTCGCTTGGCATAGTATAGCTTTAACTTGCACTTTGAAGCATTTTAAGGTGGTCAAATTTCAGTTCAAAGAGGCAAAAAAGGCATATTTTGCGAAAATTTTGTTTTGAAGGGGTTTTTGCCAACTTCCTGTTGATTTTAGGTATAGAAGTGTTTTATTGGAAATGTAGGTCTAAGTCAGACCTACATAGAGGTTTTTGTTTCATGTCTCTACGACATTCCTAACGGAAGTTACAAGCAGTCTGTTTTGTGTCTCTTCCTAGGGGGCGCTAGCACGCAATTTTCATTTTTGGGGTTTGGTTGCTTAATATGTTGGTCTGCCGCTCCATACCGATGTGTGTGTCAAATTTGGTGAGTTTTGAAGCATCTTAAGGGGGTCAAATTAGGGTGCGAAGGTGCGAGCGCGCCTTGGGCTGCTGCCCCCAAGCCCCACGGTCGAAGATGCCTTGGTGCCACTATTTAATGCATTGTGAAAGTAATGCAGTTGTTGTATTGAAGTGAAAATATCAAGCTTCCTGTTGATTTTTTGCCAAAGTATGTTAATTATTCAAATGTAGGTCTAAGTCAGACCTACATAAAAAAAGGTGGCCCATTTGGATTTTCGGGTCCCTTTGAAAATGAGGGGAAAAAAAAAAAAAAAAAATTAGTTTTTAGTATACATTTGCTGGTTTCAAGAAATGTAATGCAGAGTGCATATCATTATGTCAAAAATAATGGCACTAGCATTTACTTAATTTAAGAATATTTTTCAACATATTGAGCAAAAAGGTGTCATATTTGGTTTTTCCATCAAGAAAAGGGCACTTTTAAAACGTTTTTTTTGGGGGGGGGGGGAAATGTCAGACCAGTAGACTCATTTGATGTTCACTGACAACCAAGCAATGTTACATTTAGAGGATATTTATTAGAATAACAGTGGGTTGTTGTTTTTTTTTCCGGGAAGATAAATGTCAGAGGGGAAATGGTTCCCTTGTCTCTCAGCCATCAGAGAAAGGACGCATGGATCAAATTCCCAACGCCATTAGCTGGCAGTTGGAAGTTCAAAAGCATCAATTGACTCAAGTAGTCCCTGGACTAACTTACACGTCTACAGCCTAAGCATATTGACAAATAAATCCATACCAGCCCACCCGCTTATTGATGTGCATAAAACTCCGGGGAGAGATCCATGTGGAGTAAATGGCTGACGTCTTAGGCCAGTGTTGGCTGCAGTTATTACTTCAGCGCGCTTCAAGAGGTGGCTTGCAGTCACCTGACCTACAGCATGGGTGTCAAACTCTGGCCCGCGGGCCAAATTTGGCCCACCATCCATCCATCATCTTCCGCTTATCCGAGGTCGGGTCGCGGGGGCAGCAGCCTAAGCAGGGAAGCCCAGACTTCCCTATCTCCAGCCACTTCGTCTAGCTCTTCCCGGGGGATCCCGAGGCGTTCCCAGGCCAGCCGGGAGACATAGTCTTCCCAACGTGTCCTGCGTCTTCCCCGTGGCCTCCTACCGGCTGGACGTGCCCTAAACACCTCCCTAGGGAGGCGTTCGGATGGCATCCTGACCAGATGCCCGAACCATCTCATCTGGCTCCTCTCGATGTGGAGGAGCAGCGGCTTTACTTTGAGTTCCTCTAGGATGGCAGAGCTTCTCACCCTATCTCTAAGGGAGAGCCCCGCCACCCGGCGGAGGAAACTCATTTCGGCCGCTTGTACCCGTGATCTTATCCTTTCGGTCATGACCCAAAGCTCATGACCATAGGTGAGGATGGGAACGTAGATCGACCGGTAAATTGAGAGCTTTGCCTTCCGGCTCAGCTCCTTCTTCACCACAACGGCTAGATACAACGTCCGCATTACTGAAGACGCCGCACCGATCCGCCTGTCGATCTCACGATCCACTCTTCCCCCACTCGTGAACAAGACTCCTAGGTAAAAATTTGGCCCACCATGTAATTTAATTTGGCCCTTGAGGCAATATCAAATTAACATTAGAGCTGGCCCGCCGGTATTATAACACCGCATTCGCCGCTAATACTCATACTTACCAACACTCCCGATTTTCCCGGGAGACTCCCAAATTTCAGTGCCCTTGCCGAAAATCACCCAAATCTCTCTCCATTTCCACCCAAACAACATCATTGGGGACGTGCCTAAAAGGCACTGCATTCAACGTCCTCTACAACCTGTCGTCCCGTCCGCTTTTTCTCCATACAAACATTGTCACATACTAAATGCGGACTTTACACACACACACAAGTGAATGCAAGTCATACTTGGTCAACCGCCATACGGGTCACACTGAAGGTGGCCGTATAAACAACTTTAACACTGTTACAAATATGCGCCACGCTCTGAACCCACACCAAACAAGAATGACAAACACATTTAGGGAGAACATCCGCACCGTAACCCAACATAAACACATTCAGAACGAATACCCGGAACCCCTTGCAGCACTAACTCTTCCAGGATGCTACAATTTTTGAAAATCGATTTTGCATGTCACTATAAAGTTATACAAGCTTTGCTCGTTCAATATTCAAGGCAAAACTTGTTTGGGTCCCTTTTAAAAGGTTAATTTGTTCAACCTTGGCCCGCGGCTTTGTTCACTTGAAAATTTTGGCCCACTTTGTATTTAAATGGGTTGTTCTTGTATAGCGCTTTTCTACCTTCAAGGTACTCAAAGCGCTTTGACACTACTTCCACATTTACCCATTCACACACACATTCACACACTGATGGAGGGAGCTGCCATGCAAGGCGCCAACCAGCACCCATCAGGAGCAAGGGTGAAGTGTCTTGCTCAGGACACAACGGACGTGACGAGGTTGGTACTAGGTGGGATTTGAACCAGTGCTCACGGCCACTCTCCCACTGCGCCACGCCGTCCCTATTTGAGTTTGACACCCCTGACCTACAGGCACTTCTGGGTTTCAGACGATGGTCTAGGGTCCCATTAGGCCACTGTTTATTTACCTGAATATGTGCAGATCTGGGTATATTTCGAAAGGTTTAGAGGCGAATATATAAGGGATCATGAAATGGAGTGGATTTATACACTCTTTACAATTTTTTTTTTAATACTGCTTGCCAAAACTGCACTTCATTTGACAGTATTTCGAGAAAAAAAAAGATTGGAGGCACGTCATGTCTTTACATCTGAGGGGTCCACAATTTAAACATTTGTTCGCCACACGTCAACAGCGTAACTAAAACGGCCTTCCTTCATCTCTGTAATATCGCTAAAATGTGTTCCATATAGTCCACTAGCGATGCCGAGATCATTACTCATGGGGCGGCATAGCTCGGTTGGTAGAGCGGCCGTGCCAGCAACTTGAGGGTTGCAGGTTCGATCCCAGCTTGTACCATCCTAGTCACTGCCGTTGTGTCCTTGGGCAAGACACTTTACCCACCTGCTCCCAGTGCCACCCACACTGGTTTAAATAAAACTTAGATATTGGGTTTCACTATGTAAAGCGCTTTGAGTCACTAGAGAAAAAGCGCTATATAAATATAATTCACTTCACTTCACTATCGACTGTTTTTGCCCACACATTTTATCTGTAATATAAGGAACTACCGTATTTTTTGGATTATAAGTCGGTTTAAATGTAACTTAGATATTGGATTTCACTATGTAAAGAGCTTTGAGTCACTTGAGAAAAGCGCTATATAAATATAATTCACTTCACTTCACTTCACATGCGTTCGTTACGTATCGTCTCAATTGCCGTAACATATTATTTTCAGGTCTCCCTATGTCTAGCATTAAAAAATGACAGTTGGTACAAAATGCGGCTGCTAGACTTTTGACAAGAACAACAAAGTTTGATCATATTATGCCTATACTGGCTCACCTGCACTGCACTTAAGATGTGACTTTAAGGTTTTACTACTTACGTATAAAATACAAACCCCGTTTCCATATGAGTTGGGAAATTGTGTTGGAAGTAAATATAAACGGAATACAATGATTTACAAATCCTTTTCAACCCATATTCAATTGAATGCACTACAAAGACAAGATATTTGATGTTCAAACTCATAAACTTTATTTTTTTTTTTTTGCACATACTAATTAACTTGGAATTTCATGGCTGCAACACGTGCCAAAGTAGTTGGGAAAGGGCATGTTCACCACTGTGTTACATCACCTTCTCTTTTAACAACACTCAATAAACGTTTGGGAACTGAGGAAACTAATTGTTGAGGCTTTGAAAGTGGAATTCTTTCCCATTCTTGTTTTATGTAGAGCTTCAGTCGTTCAACAGTCCGGGGTCTCCGCTGTCGTATTTTTCGCTTCATAATGCGCCGCACATTTTCGATGGGAGACAGGTCTGGACTGCAGGTGGGCCAGGAAAGTACCCGCACTCTTTTTTTACGAAGCCACGCTGTTGTAACACGTGCTGAATGTGGCTTGGCATTGTCTTGCTGAAATAAGCAGGGGCGCCCATGAAAAAGACTGCGCTTGGATGGCAGCGTATGTTGTTCCAAAACCTGTATGTACCTTTCAGCATTAATGGTGTCTTCACAGATGTGTAAGATGTGCCTTGGGCAGTAATGCACCCCCAAACCATCACAGATGCTGGCTTCTGAATTTTGCGTCGATAACAGTCTGGATGGTTCGCTTCCCCTTGGGTCCGGATGACACGATGTCAAATATTTCCAAAAACAATTTGGAAATGTGGACTCGTCAGACCACAGAACACTTTTCCACTTTGCATCAGTCCATCTTAGATGATCTCGGACCCAGAGAAGCCGGCGGCGTTTCTGGATGTTGTTGATAAATGGCTTTCGCTTTGTATAGTAGAGTTTTAACTTGCACTTACAGATGTAGCGACCAACTGTATTTAGTGACAGTAGTTTTCTGAAGTGTTCCTGAGCCCATGTGGTGATATCCTTTCGAGATTGAAGTCGGCTTTTGATACAGTGCCTTTTGAGGGATCGAAGGTCACCGTCATTCAGTGTTGGTTTCTGTGGAATTATTTCTCCAGATTCTCTGAGCCTTTTGATGATATTATGGACCGTAGATGTTGAAATCCCAAAATTTCTTGCAATTGCACTTTGAGAAATGTTGTTCTTAAACTGTTTGACTATTTGCATACATACAGGTACATACAGGTTTTGGAACAACATATGCTGCCATCTAACCGCCGACTTTTTCTTGGACGCCCCTGCTTATTTCGGCAAGACAGTGCCAAGCCACATTCAGCACGTGTTACAACAGCGTGGCTTCATAAAAAAAGAGTACGGGTACTTTCCTGGCCCGTCTTCAGTCCAGACCTGTCTCCCATCGAAAATGTGTGGAGCATTATGAAGCGTAAAATACGCCAGCGGAGACCCCGGACTGTTGAACGACTGAAGCTCTACATCAGGGGTGCCCATTACGTCGATCGCGAGCTACCAGTCGACCGCGGGGGGTGTGTCAGTCGATCTCCAGCCAGGCTTTTAAAAAAAATAGACCTAAAAATTAGTGATCATCAATCTTCACCAAGACGTCACTTAAATGACATTCACGGTACCGGAGGGTCTTGTGAGATGACGCTGGCTGCTGCAAGATCATTATTATGAAAATATGACCGAGAGGAAGGCGAGAAACACTTTTTATTTCAACAGACTCTCGCGCCGTACCTTCCGTCAAAACTCTAAAGGCTGACTGCATATTTCCTATCTTCACAATAAAAGCCCTGCTTCATGCTGCCTGCGCTAACTAAATACAGAGTCTCGGAAAACTGGCGTGCACAAGCCATCCCTCAGAAAGCTGGCGTGCACATCACTTGTGCACGCCAGCTTTCCGAGACTCTTATTTAGTTAGCGCAGGAGATAGGGAAGTCTGGGCTTCCCTGCTTAGGCTGCTGCCCCCGCGACCCGACCTCGGATAAGCGGAAGATGATGGATGGATGGATGAAGGCAGCATGAAGCAGGGCTTTTATTGTGAAGATAGGAAATGTGCAGTCGGCCTTTAGAGTTTTGACGGAAGGGACGGCGCGAAAGTCTGTTGAAATAAAAAGTGTTTCTCGCCTTCCTCTCTGTCATTTTTTCATAATAATGAACTGGCAGCAGCCAGCGTCATCTCACAAGACCCTCGGGTGCCGGGAATGTCAATCAAGCAAGCTACGGAATTTGCCGCCAATGTTTTTCTTGTAAAGTGTATGGAAGCTGGATGAATTAGATGCCAAAAACCAACCACTTTCATGTGGTATTGTACAGAAAGGACAACTTTTTTTTCCTCCATTTGAAAATGTGGGCGTTATCATCATTACTGTCTGATTCCAATCAATGCAAGTCATCAGAATCAGGTAATACACCAACTTATATTCTTGTCTTCGTGAAAGAAAGACATCTATATGTGTTACACATGCTTGTATTATCATTAAACACATTTAACTTGTTTACAAAAATGTCTCTTTCATAAATAAATAAATATAAATGAGGTAGATCCCCTCGAGTTGGTCAATTGAAAAGTAGCTCGCCTGCAGAAAAAGTGTGGGCACCCCTGATCTAAATGATTAGTCGACTAATCGGCTAAGTTCAATTATGTCTCAAATTTAGCCATCTATTTAGGCATGTGCTAACTAGCAAATATGACTTCTCCATTCATAAATATTCATTTATACTCAAATTGTGCTGTTTTCATATATAAGTATTGTCTTTTTATCGATGCAACTAATCTCTTTTTTTTGTGCTTGCTTTCAGGTTGAAAATCGTGAAAATCTCCTTCAAGTGCAAACAGCTCTTCATCCAGTTGAGGAAAGAGGCACTGAGTGCACATTTTTTTATTCAAGTGCATTTAGCACTTGGATTTAGGGGTGAGCATTGTAGGAGTGTGACTCTTTGGCACCTATTTGATTCCTGGGGTGAGGATTCGGTTCAGAATTGATCCTGGATTCACCACAATTTTCAATTCAAACCGATTCTCGCAATGTTTATTTAGTATAACAATTGTAATGAAACTTTTGCAAAACAGAAAAAAATGTCCTTTTGGTTGCGTTGAGATTCCCTAAAAATGTTGACCCCTAAAAAAAAAAAAAGGAATCTCCACCCATCCATTTCCTACCGCTTATTCCCTTTCGGGGTCGCAGGGGGCGCTGGCGCCTATCTCAGCTACAATCGGGCGGAAGGCGGGGTACACTCTGGACAAGTCGCCACCTCATTGCAGGGCCAACACAGATAGGTCTTGCAACTTTAGCACGTGTTGCAGCCATGAAATTCTAAGTTAATTATTTGCATTTTATGAGATTGAACATCAAATATCTTGTCTTTGTCGTGCATTCAATTGAATATGGGTTGAAAAGGATTTGCAAATCATTGTATTCCATTTATATTTACATCTAACACAATTTCCCAAATCATATGGAAACGGGGTTTGTATATATCTGTGGCTTATAGCACTCTATTGTCCGGAAAATACGGTATTTGGGCTGATTGTCAATCAAACTCAATTGACATGTCAATCACTTGAAGCAAAACTATTTTACATGTATTTATGTGCGTCGTATTTCAGACTGCGTTCGATGACTCCAGTCAGAATAAGGCTGGAGTTTTTATCAGTGCTGGCTCGTGGGCCAAAACCGTCCGAATTAGCATCATATGCAGCTGCTTCAAGCTTTTTCTTCCCAAAGCAAACATTTATCTGCATGATCTAGCTGGCACAGAGTGAAGTGAGAACTGAGCGGCGGCGGCGGCGCGTGTTTGGGTTTCTTCCCGCGTAAAAGCAGTAGTGTCGCCATGTTGCTGGAGTAGGCCAAATCTCTCTGACCTATATAGTGTGCAAGCCCACAAAATCTGAGCGTAGGAAATGGTGAACGAGCGGAGGGGAGGGCGTCGGGGGAGGGGATATGGGGCGCGAAAGGATGAGCACAAACCGAGCACAACACATCACAAACATCTGTCGGATAAACAGACACTATAACCTGCAGTCAACAATGATGGGACCTACTCTTGGCACCATTCTGTGGAAGTAGAATTGTCTCACATCAACTTATATAGATTATTACATATGCATATATGAATACAAATACAAATACAAATGTGATGTACAAATAAATAAATAATTTGTTTAAATAAACTCTTACGGGTTACAATAGAGGGCGGGGTTGGGGGTGTATATTGTGGCCCGGAAGAGTTAGGGCTGCATGGGATTCTGGGTATTTGTTCTGTTGTGTTACGCTGCGGATGTTCTCACAAAATGTGTTTGTCATTCTTGTTTGGTGTGGGTTCACAGTGTGGCGCATATTTGTAACAGTGTTAAAGTTGTTTATACGGCCACCCTCAGTGTGACCTGTGTGGCTGTTGACCAACTATGTCTTGCAGTCGCTTACTGCGCCTACAGAAGCCAAATGCAACATGTGGCGGGGCTGGCACGCTGTTTGTAAAGGATGTAGAGGACGCGAAAGGCAGTGCTGCCACGATGTCCCCTTAATATTGTTTTTAGGATGAAATTCGGGGGAATGAATACCCATGGAGGGGCACCGGCTATTGGGTGTCTCCCGGCAAAATCGAGGGTATACAAGTGTGACGCTGTAAAGCGCCATTCATATAAAACTCGCGGGCCGCACCGACATAAAATTTTCATGCCGCGTGTTTGAGACCCCTGCTTTAAAGTAATATCCAACATTTGCGACGACGACTTTTTACTGTCAACAGAGTTTCGATTTTTAAAGGGGAACATTATCACAATTTCAAAAGGGTTAAAAACAATAAAAATAAAAAGTGGCTTGTTTTATTTTTCGAAGTTTTTTTCAAAATGTTACACCTCCCGGAATATCCCTAAAAAAAGCTTTAAAGTTCTTGATTTTCGCCATTTGCGATGCGACGGTCCATTTCCCTGAGACGTCATACAGTGCTGCCAATACAAACAACATGGCGGTTACCACGGCGAGATATAGCGACATTAGCTCGGATTCAGACTCGTATTTCAGCGGCTTAAGCGATTCAACAGATTACGCATGTATTGAAACAGATGGTCGGAGTATGGAGGCAGATAGCGAAAACGAAATTGAAGAAGAAATTGAAGCTATTGAGCGAATAGCTGTTGACGGTATTCGGCCATAGCGTGGGTGTACCTAATGAAGTGGCCGATAGCATGGCTGCCTTATTAGCATCGCCGGTAAAATGTGCGGACCAAACGATCAGGACTTTCGCATCTTGTAACACTGGAGCAACTTAAATCCGTCGATTGGTAAGTGTTTGTTTCGCATTAAATGTGGGTATCTAGTTTCAAATGTACATACAGCTAGCGTAAATAGCATGTTAGCATCGATTAGCTGGCAGTCATGCCGTGACCAAATATGTCTGATTAGCACATAAGTCAACAACATCAACGAAACTCACCTTTGTGATTTCGTTGACTTAATCTTTTGCAAATGCATCTGCATGTTATCCATACATCTCTGTGCCATGTCTGTCTTAGCATCGCCGGTAAAATGGGAAGACACTCTGGTACATTCAATGGGGGTCTGGCGGCAGATTTCTTGCCAGTGGTGCAACTTGAATCCCTCCCTGTTAGTGTTGTTACACCCTCCGACAACACACCGACGAGGCATGATGTCTCCAAGGTTCCAAAAAATAGTCGAAAAAACGGAAAATAACAGAGCTGAGACCCGGTGTTTGTAATGTGTTGAAAATGAAAATGGCGCGTGCATTACCTCGGTGACGTCACGTTCTGACGTCATCGCTAAAAGACCGATAAACAGAAAGGCGTTTAATTTGCCAAAATTCACCCATTTAGAGTTCGGAAATCGGTTAAAAAAAATACATGGTCTTTTTTCTGCAACATCAAGGTATATATTGACTCTTCCATAGGTTTGGTGATAATGTTCCCCTTTAATGATTTCCGCTGGTGGTGTGCCTCCGGATTTTTTCAACGCAAAAAATGTGCCTCGGCTCAAAAAAGGTTGAAAAACACTTTGGTAGGAAAATGGATGGATGGCTGGAAACCCTGTTCAAGAACCAATTCAGTTTGTAAATCGGGGTTTGCCTGTACTGGTATTGAAAAGTAGCCCGTGATAATATTTAGTCTTGTCATTTTTGGCCCATCTGGACTGCAAAACTGCGGCCTCAGTCTAACTGCATACTCAGGTACAGTGCCATTAATAACAGACCGCAGCTTGTTTGAATAGTAATGGCTTGTGAGCAGCAGCCATGAGGGCACTGGACCAACCACGGCCATTACTTTTAACAGTGTGTGTACATAAAGAGAGACTTAATGAATTGGATTTCAGTCATAATGAAGAGTGAGTGTATCAGGGGAGCCTTACTTACATTGAACAGCATAGGAAGCCAGAAGTGCGGCCGTGTTGTGTGGACAAGGCAATCTGGAACACACAAAAAAACACGTATGTGTACTTTATACAGCCTGATTTGATCTTTGAAGCAATATCAACATGATATAAGTATTCCCTTTTTCTTACTCAGCCCCCAAACTCACCTTCCAGTTAAGATGTCCTGTTTGATCTGAAGAAAATATTGGTACCTGAAAGGGAAATAAACAAAATAAACACAATCTTAATATTCATATTATTAATAAAAAACAGTTAATCCCTACAACATTGTCAAAAACAATGTCAGTTAATGGGTTGAAAGATGAGGCATGTGAGCACACTAGGACGAAAAAAGAGGAACATTTCTATAAGCTTACCAACATTAAATTCTCATTGAAAATGTCATGTAAAATTCTATAACATACATGCAAAAAACTCAGAGAACATCTCGCATTTGGTAAAATATCTTAGTGGTTCTCAACCTTTTTCCAGCAATGTACCCCCTGTGAAAATATTTTTTATTCAAGCACCCCCTAATCAGGGCAAAGCATTTTTGGTTGAAAAAAAGAGATAAAGAAGTAAAATATAGCACTATGTCATCAGTTTCTGATTTATTAGATTGTATAACAGAGCAAAATGTTGCTCATTTGTAGTGGTCTTTCTTGAACTATTTGGAAAAAAAGATATAAATATAACAAAAAATTGTTGAAAAATTAACAAGTGATTCAATTATAAATAAAGATTTCTACACATAGAAGTAATCATCAACTTAAAGTGCCCTCTTTGGGGATTGTAATAGAGATCCATCTGGATTCATGAACTTAATTCTAAACATTTATTCTCAACAAAAAAAAATTGTTAACATCAGTATTTATGGAACATGTCCACAAAACATCTAGCTGTCAACACTGAATATTGCATTGTTGCATTTCTTTCCACAGTTTATGAACTTACATTCATATTTTGTTGAAATATTATTCAATAAATATATTTTTAAAAGGATTTTTGAATTGTTGCTATTTTTAAAAAATCTCACATACCCCTTGGCATACCTTCAAGTACCCCCAGGGGTATGCATACCCCCATTTGAGAACCACTGACATATCTTGTAGCCACGCCCCCTTCAGTAATATACTTCTTGTCTTGTGACTTCTGTTTACAATCGGTCACATCGAAAATATACCCTATTTTTAGTACTATGAAGGTGCAGTTAAAATACCTTAATTTTCTCAAAAATCAACAATGCGCCTTATAACCTAGTGCACTTTATGTACAAGTTAATTCTGAATGTGCTTATCGACCTTGAGGCAGTTTTAATTTGGTATATGGTGTAAAAAGGGTAAACAGTAGATGGCAGTCACACATAAGAGATCAGTGTGGACCAAGGTTCCATCTAAGGCAGTGGTCCCCAACCTTTTCGTATCCGCGGACCGGTCAACGCTTAATAATTTGGGGGGGGGAATCCCATTTTTTTATTTGTCATGAAAAAGGGAGGTTTTTGTGGTTGGTGCACTAATTGTAAGTGTATATTGTGTTTAAATTGCCTTTCAAATGTCTGTTATGGGTGTTGGTTTTTATCAAATACATTTCCCCAAAAAATGCAACTTATACTCCAGTGCGACTTATATATGTTTGATTTATTTGATATATTTGATTTCCTATTATGCAGCTCATTTATATTTGACACTTAAAATGTCTCTGACAATCTTGCACTTTCTGTTTTGGAAATGACATGAACGTTTGTGCCAATGCTTGATATCCGTTTAATAAATACACTTTTAGTTGTGATTTCCTTCTCTGCATGAAAGTTTAAAAGTAGCATATATAAATGCAGTATGAAGAAGAATATTTTAATGTAGACACATAGACTCATCATACTGCTGTGATTATAAGCATCAAGTGTTCATTCTAGGCCAGGGGTCGGGAACCTTTTTGGCTGAGAGAGCCATGAAAGCCAAATATTTCAAAATGTATTTCCGTGAGAGCCATATCATATTTTTTAACACGGAATACAACTAAATGCGTGCATTTTTAAGTAAGACCAACATTTTTAGAGTATAATTAGTCTCTTTATCTTTTTAATAACATTGTTATTCTGAAGCTAACCAATAATAAATCAAATGTCATGTCTGTTGATCATGTTTTTGTTTGGCCATGTGCTGTTTGTCCTTTGGACTCTTTAAGTTCCTGTTTTTTTCCACTCCCTTGTCTGGTTTCCTTGGTTACTCATTTTGTCCACCTGTCTCTGGTGGAAAAAATGCCCGCTCACCTGCTTCTTGAGCACTAATCAGAGGCAGTATTTAAGCTTGTCTTTGCCAGTCAGTCGCCCTGGCGTCAATGTGATCTTTTCTTGCTCTGTGCTGACTTCTTTCATGCCTTGCCATAGTTTCGTAATTTTGTTTGATTTATGCTCATAGTCTGTTTATGCGTTAGCTTTCTTCCTTAGCCCAAGTTATGCCGCCGCTGTGAGCGATTTTTGTTTGTATCTTTTTTTAGTTTAAATTTAGTCATGTTTTTACCTAAATGCCTTCCTGGGAGAACGACCCCGCAGCAAGCTGCGACCCCCTCCCATCATGACATAAAATACTTCTTACCATTAATGCGACTTCTTGAACAGGTGCGGTAGGAAACGGATGGATGGATTTAAATGCATGAGAATGTTTTATATTTTGAACTGTAAATTCCAGCGGAATTATTCATAATTATCGTGTTAAGCAATGTCAGCTAAGATTTATCTGAGAGCCAGATGCAGTCATCAAAAGAGCCACATCTGGCTCTAGAGCCATAGGTTCCCTACCCCTGTTGTAGGCTAAGGCAAAATATGGAGATATATATCGTGTATCGCGATATGGCCTAAAAATATCGAGATATTAATAAAAGGCCATATCGCCCGGCCCTACTATATAAACACTTCTGACATTTTGTTGCCTGACAAAAAGCCAATACACTTTTAGGTACAGTACACAGGCCATGCATCAATCAATGACTTACCGTGTGTATTCTTCCTGAAGTTTACTGGGATCTGCCACGAAAAATTTGACTCGGAAACTCAAGTTGTGGGGGGACCCTCCTGGCAGAAAATGAAGGAAAGGAGAGAGTGGGTGAAAAATAGAGCTGTGTAATGACAACTTTAACCTAATGGAGCCTAAAAACAAGTGTGAGGTATTAACTACGGTAATATCTTAACAAGTAATTTGATATATGAGCTGTCGTTGGGCTTTTTGTTATGCATTAAGTCAGACCTGGGCAAATTAAGGCCCGGGGGCTAAGCTTTTTAATCTGGCCCAAATAGTTTTTTTTAGATCTTTAAGATCTAAAGAACTCCTCCCCAAGTGGAGGAGTTCAAGTACCTCAGAGTCTTGTTCACGAGTGAGGGAAGAGTGGATCGTGAGATCGACAGGCGGATCGGTGCGGCGTCTTCAGTAATGCGGACGTTGTACCGATCCGTTGTGGTGAAGAAGGAGCTGAGCCGGAAGGCAAAGCTCTCAATTTACCGGTCCATCTACGTTCCCATCCTCACCTATGGTCATGAGCTTTGGGTCATGACCGAAAGGATAAGATCACGGGTACAAGCGGCCGAAATGAGTTTAGGTCTCTCCCTTAGAGATAGGGTGAGAAGCTCTGTCATCCGGGAGGAACTCAAAGTAAAGCCGCTGCTCCTCCACATCGAGAGGAGCCAGATGAGGTGGTTCGGGCATCTGGTCAGGATGCCACATGAACAGTGTTTAGGGCACGTCCAACCGGTAGGAGGCCACGGGGAAGACCCAGGACACGTTGGGAAGACTATGTCTCCCGGCTGGCCTGGGAACGCCTCGGGATCCCCCGGGAAGAGCTAGACGAAGTGGCTGGGGAGAGGGAAGTCTGGGTTTCCCTGCTTAGGCTGTTGCCCCCGCGACCCGACCTCGGATAAGCGGAAGATGATGGATGGATGGATGGAAGATGGAAAGTGTAGCTGCCATTATGATGTGCAGTCATGCTTTCTAATGAGCGCAAGTATTCCAATGCTAGGAATCTGCGCTTTTGCATGATATACTAGTTACTATGGTAATCTAATGAGTTACTATGGTAATCTAATGAGTTACTATGGCAGGGGTCGGGAACCTTTTTGGCGGAGAGAGCCATGAAAGCCAAATATTTTAAGATGTATTTCCGTGAGAGCCAAATAATATTTATTTAATATTGAATACAACTAAATGCGTGCATTTTTAAGTACGACCAACATTTTTAGAGTACAGTAGGTCTCTTATTCTTTTTGATGACATTGTTATTCTCAAGCTAACCAACAATACATAAAATACTTCTTACCATTAATGCGACTTCTTGAACAGGTGTGGTAGAAAAACGGATGGATGGATTAAAATGCATGAGAATGTTTTATATTTTGAACGTCATTTTTAGCACTGTGATTACCAGCGGAATTATTCATTACTTATCGTGTTAAGCAATGTCGGCTAAGATTTATCTGAGAGCCAGATGCAGTCATCAAAAGAGCCACATCTGGCTCTAGAGCCATAGGTTCCCTACCCCTGTACTATGGCAATCTAATTAGTTACAATGGTAATGTAAGTCATAGCAGCTCAGACGTGGCATCAAGTAGTGTGGTAGGGGAGCGTTTCCACCGAGTGTTTCCTAAGCGACCAGCCTAAAAAGGCGGGTGTCAGGGACAGATGCAGAAGGGGACAGTTTTACAACAAAGTTCTAAAGCTTAGTGATATATCACATATATCAGATTATAGGTGGGGGTTTTTTACCCTTGGCTTTGCTGGGTTTGTTGCATTTTTGTTGTGTTTCGTTTGATTGTAAAATATGAAGTGAAGTGAAGTGATTTGTATTTATATAGCGCTTTTCTCTAGTGACTCAAAGCGCTTTACATAGTGAAACCCAATATCTAAGTTACATTTAAACCAGTGTGGGTGGCACTGGGAGCAGGTGGGTAAAGTGTCTTGCCCAAGGACACAACGGCAGTGACTAGGATGGCGGAAGCGGGAATCGAACCTGCAACCCTCAAGTTGCTGGCACGGCCGCCCTACCAACCGAGCTATGCCGCCCTCCATGTCGATGGAGAGGGGGTGTGACGTTCGTATGTTGTCCATATTCAGTGTTTTATCGTTCATAGTTAATAATGTAAATCCCACATTTTTTATTTGCATGTACATTCTGGGTGTCTCATTCAGTAAAAAAATGTAAAACTCCATACCGTTTTTAATGCGGTCTGTCATAATGTTTTTAGCATTCAATCAGACATTGTTAGTTTTTGTATTAGTGTTCCTAAAAATCAGATAGAACGGTCCCCAGACGCATTTTTTTGTCTAAATTTGGCCACCCCGAGTCAAAATAATTGCCCAGGCCTCCATTAAGTTGTGAGCATAATTTGGGCTACTGGTTGAAGTAATATAAACCCCGTTTCCATATGAGTTGGGAAATTGTGTTAGCGCATTATGAAGCGTAAAATACGACAGCGGAGACCCCAGACTGATGAACGACTGAAGCTCTACATAAAACAAGAATGGGAAAGAATTCCACTTTCAAAGCTTCAACAATTAGTTTCCTCAGTTCCCAAACGTTTATTGAGTGTTGTTAAAAGAAAAGGTGATGTAACACAGTGGTGAACATGCCCTTTCCCAACTACTTTGGCACGTGTTGCAGCCATGAAATTCTAAGTCAATTATTATTTGCAAAAAAAAAATAAAGTTTATGAGTTTGAACATCAAATATCTTGTCTTTGTAGTGCATTCAACTGAATATGGGTTGAAAAGGATTGGCAAATCATTGTATTCCGTTCTAACTAGGGATGCACCGATTAAACGGTAACCGAATATGGCAAAAAAAGCCACATTCGGCCTTCGGTGGAATGAGTTAAAAACAAGGCCGAATAGTGGCGTGTGACCAAAGTTTTTGACGCGGTGACGCAATCAACCAACGTGCAGTGACGTTGGGATATGTTGTGTACCTGTATAAGTGTATGAGGTTACAAGCACACACTTATTGAGATTTAGTGGGGCCTCTGTTTACATTATTAGCATATCTACTGTGGCTAAGCAGACTTTTGCCAAAAGGACAATAATTCATTTGTTGTGGGTTTAACCACTTTAATGCATTTTATTTTTTTTTGGAATGCATGTTTTGTTTGAAGGCCTAATATAAATGGAAAAACTGTGCTTTTTTTGAAAAGCAAAGACTACTGGAATATTAAAAAAATGTCAATATTCAATAAAAAATTACTTTATTTGAAAATCATGTCTAAATATTTATTCTAGGCTATTTATGCAATATTAAAAACATTGTGAAAAACTGTATTCATTATTCGGTATTCGGCCAAGCGTTTAAATTTTATTCGGCTTCGGCCACAAATTTTCATTTCGGTGCATCCCTAGTTCTAACACAATTTCCCAGCTCATATGGAAAAGGGGTTTGTAGTTGTCCACAGAGATCGACATAATCCTGCCCACCGACCACGGGAACTGAGAACGTGAGAGCGAACAATGACACGACCGAATCAGAAAAGCAAACCACTACATTGTGTGCGATGTAAAAATTAAGCACTCCTTGGGTCAATAAAATCTACAGTTTAAATTAAGTTCAAGTACCGTATTTTCCGGACTATGAGCCCCTACTTTCTGAACCCTGCTGCGGCATATAGTCCGGTGCGGCTAATTTATACATTTTTCTTTGCTAACGGCCATAATGTTTCATATTCAACAAATAGCATTCATATTAAACCAGTGTGTTATTGATAGTGCAATGGCGTCATCTTTTAAACTAGTTTGCTGAATGCAGGTCATACTTGCCAACCCTCCCGATTTTCCCAGGAGAATCCCGAATTTCAGATCCCCTCCCTAAAATCTCCCGGGGCAAGCATTCTCCCGATTTCCACCAGGACAACAATATCGGGGGCATGCCTTAAAGGTTACCTGAAAAGGAGACTATTACATATGTCTCCGTTATCCACAGGTTTATCTATAACCCATAAAGTAGGCAGGCACGGAGCTATTTCTCAGCGTGTGTTTATTTCCAGCCGGCACGTTAATACATTGACACACAACACCCGGATTCCCATCATGCATTGCTTCAAAACTACGGCAAGTAGTAATGTCCAAAAACATAACAGGGACGAAGCGGAAGAACGAAGACGAAACATGGCGACGAGTAAGAAGAAGAAGAAGAAGTACGCTAGCAAGTTCCAAAATAATTGGAAAAAATGATTTAAGTTCATCCAGGACAGCTCGAAGGGGAAGGTGTATGCAGCCTGCAAATTTTGTAGATCAGACTTCGCCATATATATATATATATATATATATATATATATATATATATATATATATATACATATATATATATATATATATATATATATACAAATATATATATATATATATATATATATATATATACACACCCCACCCTACCATCTCCCGAAGTCGGAGGTCTCAAGGTTGGCAAATATGCTGCAGGTGCTACGGGTTGAAAATGTATTTCCTGTTTGATGCCTTGAACCGGAAGTATAACCGTCTATAACGTTTGAGCTCCAAAAGGCACACTTGGTAGAACGGCCGTGCAAGCAAGTTGAGGGTTCCAGTTTCCACCAGCCTCGTCACGGCCTTTGTGTCTTTAGGCAAGACACTTCACCCTTGCTCCTGATGGGTCGTGGTTAGCAGCTATCATTGCAGATTCCACCACCAGTGTAAGAATGAGTGTGTGAATGAGTGAATGATGTATAATGTAAAGCACTGTATAAATACGGACCATTCACTCAACACTCAACAGTTTTACAATATAACTAAAACAATTCATACTGACTAAACCGTCCCGTGTGTGATGTCTGCAAGAGTGTTCATGCATATTTGTACATGCTATCGTAATGTAGTCGAGCTATCACCAATAGCATCAGTGAATTTGCTAGCATGTTTGCAAGTGTCTGTGTTAGTATTATTAACTTACAATGGCATTCTTTTTGTATTGTTTCAGGTTTTTTAATTCACAAAAACAGTAGACTCATTGAGTGTTTCGCTAATTAGAGAGCAGCTAGCTTCGGCAGCTGGTGGGTCCAAGATTATGACTTCTGTTTTGTTTGATCAGCCGTGTTACAGACACTGTTTGGAAGCAATTAAGGTATGTAAATAAACATTTACAAAATGCGGCTAATGTGTGTAGGAATATTTTTTTCTTTTAAAATTTGGTGGGTGCGGCTTAAATGCCAGGGTGCTCTATAAGCCCAGTGTGAGGGGGCGTGGCCTGCGGACCTGCAGCGAGGCGGGGTGTGCCGGGGCCGGCTCCGAGATCAGCGACAGGTGAGTAGATGGCCCACCTGGGCGCTTTTATCTGATTACCTGTCACTCTATAAAAGGGCAGCAGCCGGGAAGGAAGGGGTTGGAGAAGTTGGAGTAGTTGAATGAGAGAGAACCCGAGCACGAGCGAGACGGGGACGAGAGCGGATGGATGAAAAGCAGAATGATAAGTTTATTGAAAAATAAACCAAATCACAAAACCGTCGAGCCTATCATGTCCGTCCTTGGTGGTCCGAAAAACCCGGAAGTGCATGACCTCCACATCCAGAAAGTACAATAGTCCAATAGAGCTGCACATTTCGAATAGTACTACAGGAATAGGTTTTTGATGCCACATGTTTAAGTGACTTACTATCAAATTTATAGGCGGAGTTGAAATGGGGTTTAAACACCGCTTTAAGCGGACTCAACATTCGAAAACACGTGGACTGGATCATTTTGCCCGAGGCGGAGAGCAGATTTTCAGCCTTTCGCTAAAGTCGGACTGCAGATCGCAGCTGGTAAATTCTGAAATGTGGCATTTATGTAGACTCGGCTTTCGTGGTCGCTGGGAAAATGGTCTGAGGTGCTGGTATGTAAAAGGGGTATGTTGTGGATTTCACCTACTTTTTAACTGCTTCCTGATGGGCTTGTTGGGATCGAGCCAGCGCTGTAAAATATTGATTGAGAGACACTTAGAGACACCATAACGCTTCCACAGCATGACTTTATCACTTAAATTATTCACCCATGGCCACACACACACACACACACACACACACACACACACACACACACACCGGACACACACAAGCACGCACGCACTTGTCAAAAATATGCAAACACTATGTGTGACGATACAAACACACTTGTGTACCGTAATCACACATACACACACACACACACCGTTTGCATAAATACTGTAACTCTGGATTATCCTAACATGATACTGACCGGGGTGTCCGAGGAGTCATCTGCCAAGTACAGGCCAAAGTAGTCTCTTTCAGTCAGCTCCAGGTGCTTGAAGACAGCATCTTGCAAGATCTGCCCATGATCGGACTTCTACAAAAAAAAAAAAAAAAAATTCAGAAGAGTGACAAATCATTAAAAAGGCTGTGACCCTGATACTGTAAAACTGGGACTTAGTACAAACCCCGTTTCCATATGAGTTGGGAAATTGGTTTAGATATAAATATAAATGGAATACAAATCATTTTCAACCTATATTCAATTGAATGCACTACAAAGACAAGATATTTGATGTTCAAACTCATAAACTTTATTTTTTTGCAATTAATAATTAACTTAGAATATCATGGCTGCAACACGTGCCAAAGTAGTTGGGAAAGGGCATGTTCACCACTGTGTTACATCACCTTTTCTTTTAACAACACTCAATAAACGTTTGGGAACTCAGGAAACTAATTGTTGAAGCTTTGAAAGTGGAATTCTTTCCCATTCTTGTTTTATGTAGAGCTTCAGTCACTCAACAGTCGTATTTTACGCGGGCCAGGAAAGTACCCGCACTCTTTTTTAACAAAGCCACGCTGTTGTAACACGTGCTGAATGTGGCTTGGCATTGTCTTGCTGAAATAAGCAGGGGCGTCCATGAACAAGACGGCGCTTAGACGGCAGCATATGTTGCTCCAAAACCTGTATGTACCTTTCAGCATTAATGGTGCCTTCACATATGTGTAAGTTACCCATGCCTTGGGCACTAATGCACCACATACCATCACAGATGCTGGCTTTTGAACGTTGCGTCGATAATAGTCTGGATGGTTCGCTTCCCCTTTGGTCCGGATGACACGATGTCGAATATTTCCAAAAACAATTTGAAATGTGGACTCGTCAGACCACAGAAAACTTTTCCACTTTGCATCAGTCCATCTTAGATGATCTCGGACCCAGAGAAGCTGGCGGTGTTTCTGGATGTTGTTGATAAATGGCTTTCGCTTTGCATAGTAGAGCTTTAACTCGCACTTACAGATGTAGCGACAAACTGTTTTTAGTGACAGTGGTTTTCTGAAGTGTTCCTGAACCCATGTGGTGATATCCTTTAGAGGTTGATGTCAGTTTTTGATACAGTGCCGTCTGAGGGATCGAAAGTCACGGTCATTCAATGTTGGTTTCTGGCCATGCCGCTTACGTGGAGTGATTTCTCCAGATTCTCTGAACCTTTTGATGATATTATGGACCGTAGATGTTGAAATCCCTAAATTTCTTGCAATTGCCCTTTGAGAAACGTTGTTCTTAAACTGTTTGACTATTTGCTCACGCAGTTGTGGACAAAGGGGTGTACCTCGCCCCATCCTTTCTTGTGAAAGACTGAGCATTTTTTGGGAAGCTGTTTTTATACCCAATCATGGCAACACCTGTGGGATGTTCCAAATAAGTGTTTGATGAGCATTCCTCAACTTTATCAGTATTTATTACCACCTTTCCCAACTTCTTTGTCATGTGTTGCTGGCATCAAATTCTAAAGTTAATGATTTGCAAAAAAAGTTTGAACATCAAATATGTTGTCTTTGTAGCATATTCAACTGAATATGGGTTGAAATTTATTTGCAAATCTTTGTATTCCGTTTATATTTACATCTAACACAATTTCCCAACTCATACGGAAACGGGGTTTGTACTTGGGTGTAAAAAAAAAAAGGGACGCTCCGAAATCTGATGTGTGTCCTTGTCAGTTTGCTGTTACTGAACTTCACGAGACAGTCGGGGAGGAACTAATTACATTACGTCTCATTCAGTGGGACTTCACTGGAGGTGCCATGTTGTATAAAACCGTGCTGCTGAAAAGACTATTTCCCCTCCGTACTTGTCTGCAGCATTTTAGTGTGCACTAATAAACATATTTATCAGCATCATTCTCTCTGCACAAGAACATGTCTCAAGAATGAAACTCATGTTTGCCTGGGGGACATTGTAGCGTGTGTGTGTGTGTGTGTGTTGTGTGTGTGTGTGTGTGTGGGGAGCCTCCTAAAAAAATACAGAGAGTGTAGAAAACTTGATGTCATCATTCAACATGAGGGCAGTTCAACGCCATAATGAAGAGGGCCACAGTTTCGAGAGTCTAAGGCGGTGGTTCTCAAATGGGGGTACGCGTACCCCTGGGGGTACTTGAAGGTATGCCAAGGGGTACGTGAGATTTTCTAAAAATATTCTAAAAAATAGCAACAATTCAAAAATCCTTTATAAATATATCAATTGAATAATACTTCAACAAAAATAAGAATGTAAGTTCATAAACTGTGAAAAGAAATATCGAAAGGGAAAAAGAAACCAGATTTTTGGGAGTATTAATAGATGATAAAATGAACTGGAAATCTCATATACAAAACATACAACATAAGGTGGCAAAAAATATTTCAATAATGAATAAAGCAAAATACGTCCTGGGCCAAAAAGCACTTTATATTCTCTACTGCTCGCTAGTGTTACATATCTGAGTTATTGTGCAGAAATATGGGGAAACAACTACAAATGTGCGCTACATTCGTTAACTGTGTTACAAAAAAGATCGATTAGAATAATACACAATGTTGGATATAGAGAACATACAAACCCTTTATTTATTAAAGCTTGATGACTTGATAAAATTGCAAACAGCTAAATTGATGTACAAAGTAAATTATAACCTGCTACCAAAGAATGTACAACAATTCTTCTCAACTAAAGAGGAGAAATATAACCTTAGAGGAAAATCTAACTTAAAACATTTGTATGCCCGTACAACACTTAAAACTTTTAGCATATCAGTATGTGGAATTAAATTATGGAATGGATTAAGTAAAGAAGTTAAACATTGTACTGATATGAGCCAGTTTGAGAGGATGTTTAAATTAATAGTGCTTACAAAGTACAAAGAAGAAGTATTATGAGAAACACTTTCAAACAGTGTGGTTTTCGTCCTGGTCGTGGAACTGTGGACCAGCTCTATACTCTCGGCAGGGTTCTTGAGGGTGCATGGGAGTTTGCCCAACCAGTCTACATGTGCTTTGTGGACTTGGAGAAGGCATTCGACCGTGTCCCTCGGGAAGTCCTGTGGGGAGTGCTCAGACAGTATGGGGTATCGGACTGTCTTATTGTGGCAGTCCGCTCCCTGTACGATCAGTGTCAGAGCTTGGTCTGCATTGCCGGCAGTAAGTCGAACACATTTCCAGTGAGGGTTGGACTCCGCCAAGGCTGTCCTTTGTCACCGATTCTGTTCATAACTTTTATGGACAGAATTTCTAGGCGCAGTCAAGGCGTTGAGAGGTTCCGGTTTGGTGGCCACGGGATTAGGTCTCTGCTTTTTGCAGATGATGTGATCCTGATGGCTTCATCTGACCGGGATCTTCAGCTCTCGCTGGATCGGTTCGCAGCCGAGTGTGAAGCGACCGGAATGAGAATCAGCACCTCCAAGTCCGAGTCCATGGTTCTCGCCCGGAAAAGGGTGGAATGCCATCTCCGGGTTGGGGAGGAGACCCTGCCCCAAGTGGAGGAGTTCAAGTACCTAGGAGTCTTGTTCACGAGTGAGGGAAGAGTGGATCGTGAGATCGACAGGCGGATCGGTGCGGCGTCTTCAGTAATGCGGACGTTGTACCGATCCGTTGTGGTGAAGAAGGAGCTGAGCCGGAAGGCAAAGCTCTCAATTTATCGGTGGATCTACGTTCCCATCCTCACCTATGGTCATGAGCTTTGGGTCATGACCGAAAGGATAAGATCACGGGTACAAGCGGCCGAAATGAGTTTCCTCCGCCGTGTGGCGGGTCTCTCCCTTAGAGATAGGGTGAGAAGCTCTGCCATCCAGGAGGGACTCAAAGTAAAGCCGCTGCTCCTCCACATGGAGAGGAGCCAGATGAGGTGGTTCGGGCATCTGGTCAGGATGCCACCCGAACGCCTCCCTTGGGAGGTGTTTAGGGCACGTCCAGCTGGTAGGAGGCCACGGGGAAGACCCAGGACACGTTGGGAAGACTATGTCTCCCGGCTGGCCTGGGAACGCCTCGGGATCCCCCGGGAAGAGCTAGACGAAGTGGCTGGGGAGAGGGAAGTCTGGGTTTACCTGGTTAGGCTGTTGCCCCCGCGACCCGACCTCGGATAAGCGGAAGATGATGGATGGATGGACTTTCAAACTGATTGAAAATAAGATATTCTTCATCTTAGTATGTTAATAATGACTGAAATAATTACGTAAATGTTGGAAAAACTGCTGTGTTACTCACTCATAGATGTCATTTTGCTATTTTGATATTTTGCTGTAAAGAAGGTGAGTGAATGAATGTATATATTTGTGAACGCTCTGAAGTGGAAAAGGGGTAGGATTAAATAAGCTTTGCTTCTTCCTACTCCTTTTCGGACATGATGTATTGTGTATTGCGAAATGATGAATTTAACTGATGTATAATGTTGTATGTATGTCATGTTCGAAATAAACTAAGAAAAGAAAAAGAAGAAAAAGAAATGCAACAATGCAATATTCAGTGTTGACAGCTAGATTTTTTGTGGACATGTTCCATAAATATTAATGTTAAAGATTTCTTTTTTTGTGAAGAAATGTTTAGAATTAGGTTCATGAATCCAGGTGGATCTCTATTACAATCCCCAAAGAGGGCACTTTAAGTTGATGATTACTTCTATGTGTGGAAATCTTTATTTTCAGTAGAAGCATTTAAGTCTCACCTTAAAACTCATCTGTATACTCTAGCCTTTAAATAGACCTCCTTTTTAGACCAGTTGATCTGCCGCTTCTTTTCTTTTTTCTCCTATGTCCCCCCCGACCTTGTGAAGGGGGCCCGGTCCGATGACCATGGATGAAGTACTGGCTGTCCAGAGTCGAGACCCAGGATGGACCGCTCGCCTGTGTATCGGTTGGGGACATCTCTACGCTGCTGATCCGCCTCCGCTTGAGATGGTTTCCTGTGGACGGGACTCTCGCTGCTGTCTTGGATCCGCTTGAACTGAACTCTCGCGGCTGTGTTGGAGCCACTATGGATTGAACTTTCACAGTATCATGTTAGACCCGCTCGACATCCATTACTTTCGGTCCCCTAGAGGGGGGGTGTTGCCCACATCTGAGGTCCTCTCCAAGGTTTCTCATAGTCAGCATTGTCACTGGCGTCCCACTGGATGTGAATTCTCCCTGTGTGAGTTTTCCTTGCCCTTTTGTGGGTTCTTCCGAGGATGTCGTAGTCGTAATGATTTGTGCAGTCCTTTGAGACATTTGTGATTTGGTGCTATATAAATAAACATTGATTGACTGATTGATTTATAATTGAATCACTTGTTTATTTTTCAACACGTTTTTAGTTATTTTTATATATTTTTTTCCAAATAGTTCAAGAAAAGACCACTACAAATGAGCAATATTCTGCATTGTTATGTGAAGTGAAGTGAATTATATTTATATAGCGCTTTTCTCAAGTGACTCAAAGCGCTTTACATAGTGAAACCCGATATCCAAGTTACATTTAAACCAGTGTGGGTGGCACTGGGAGCAGGTGGGTAAAGTGTCTTGCCCAAGGACACAACGGCAGTAACTAGGATGGCACAAGCGGGAATCGAACCTGCAACCCTCAAGTTGCTGGCACGGCCACTCTACCAACCGAGCTAGAAACTGATGACATAGTGCTATATTTTACTTTTTTTATCTCTTTATTTCAACCAAAAATGCTTTGCTCTGATTAGGGCAGACCTGGGCAAATTAAGACCAGTTAAACTTTTCAATCTGGCCCGCCAGACATTCCCAAATCATTTTTTTAGATCTTTAAGATGGAAAGTGTAGCTGCTATTATGATGTGGAGTCATGTTTTCTAATGACCGTAAGTCTTGAACTATAGAAAGTATTTCAATGTTTATAATCTGCATGATATACTAGTTACTATGGCAGGGGGTCGGGATCCTTTTTGGCTGAAAGAGCCATGAAAGCCAGATATTTCAAAATGTATTTCCGTGAGAGCCATATAGGTGGCGACTTGTCCAGGGTGTAACCCCACCTTCCGCCCTATTGTAGCTGAGATAGGCACCAGCGCCCCCCACAACCCCAAATAAGCCGTAGAAAATGAATGAATGGATGAATACAACTAAATGCGTGCAATTTTAAGTAAGGCCAACATTTTTAGAGTATAATACGTATCTTATTCTTTTTAATAACATTGTTATTCTAAAGTTAACCAATAATAAATAAAATACTTCTTACCAATGATGCGACTTCTTGAACAGGTGCGATAGAAAATGGATGGTTGGATTAAAATGCATGAGAATGTTTTATAATTTCTACGTTATTTTTAACACTGTGATTACCAGCGGAATTATTCATTACTTATCGTGTTAAGCAATGTCAGCTATCTGAGAGCCAGATGCAGTCATCAAAAGAGCCACATCTGGCTCTAGAGCCATAGGTTCCCTACCCCTGTACTATGGCAATCTAATTAGTTATAATGGTAATGTAAGTCACAGCAGCTCAGACGTGGCATCAAGTAGTGTGGGTGGGGAGCGTTTCCACAGAGTGTTTCCAGAGCGGCCAGCCTAAAATGCGGGTGTCAGGGACAGATGCAGAAGGGGACAGTTTTACAACAAAGTTCTAAAGCTTAGTGACATATCAAATTTATCACACTGTAGGTGTTTTTATTTTTTTACTCTTCGCGTTCATATTTCGCTGTGTTTGTTGCAGTTTGCTTGATTGTAAAATATGTCGGTGTGACGTTCGTATGTTGTCAATATTCAGTGTTTTATTGGTCAAAGATAATATTCCTTATTTTCATGTACCTTATTTTTTGGATTATAAATCGCTCCGAAGTATATGTCGCACCTGCCGAAAATGCATAATAAGGAAGGAAAAAAACATATAAACGTCGCACTGGAGAATAAGTCGCATTTTTGGGGGAAATTTATTTGATAAAATCCAACACCAAGAATAGACATTTGAAAGGCAATTTTAAATAAATAAAGAATAGTAAAGTATACGTTATATGAGGCATAAATAACAACTGAGAAGGTGCCTGCTATGTTAACCTAACATATTATGGTAAGAGTCCTTCAAATAACTATAACATATAGAACATGATATATGTTCACCAAACAATCTGTCACTCCTAATCGATAAATCCCATGAAATCTTCTTCCTCGATGTCGCTTCTAAACAACTCTGCCAACTCCAAAGGTATGCGCCGCTTCCTCTTGTCCTTTTCTGCTGCATATTTCACTACATCCAGCTTGTAATCTGCAGTACATGATCTCCTTTTCGGTGCCATTTTTGTTCAGCCCTTCTCAGTTTTTATAAGTTACCGCCAACGATGAAATGATCCACTGCAATAGTGAAGTGAATTATATTTATATAGCGCTTTTCTCTAGTGACTCAAAGCGCTTTACATAGTGAAACCCAATATCTAAGTTACATTTAAGACAGTGTGGGTGGCACTGGGAGCAGGTGGGTAAAGTGTCTTGCCCAAGGACACAACGGCAGTGACTAGGATGACGGAAGCGGGAATCGAACCTGCAACCCTCAAGTTGCTGGCACGGCCGCTCTACCAACTGAGCTATGCCGCTACGGCAGTAGCATATAGCATATAGCAGTTACCATTCCATGACCCACAATGCACTTCTGCCATAACCCTCCCCCGCCAAATTCTTATTGGTTGACGTGTGTTTGACGATTGCTGACATTTTCTTCGTCTCCTCCGCGAATGAGATAAATAATATTTGATATTTTACCGTAATGTGTTAATAATTTCACACATAAATCGCTCCAGAGTATGGAGCCAAACTATGAAAAAAACTGACTTATAGTCCGAAAAATACGGTACATTCTGGTTGTGTCACTCGGTAAAAAAAAACTAAAATTCCATTCCGTTTTTTAAGGCGGTCTGTTAGTAAGTTTTTAGCATTCAATCACACATTATTGTGAGGTTTTGTTCCTAAAAATACACATTCCGGCCCCCAGACACATTTATTTAAAAACAAAGCTGACCAACACGCCGGATTGTAGACAGCTGGAGGCGTGTCTTAATGAAATTAAACAATGGATGTCCGCTAACTTTTTGCAACTCAACGCGAAAAAACGGAAATGCTGATTATCGGTCCTGCTAGACACCGACCTCTATTTAATGATACAACTGTAACATTTGACAACCAAACAATTAAACAAGGCGACTCGGTAAAGAATCTGGGTGTTATCTTCGACCCAACTCTCTCCTTTGAGTCACACATTAAAAGCGTTACTAAAACGGCCTTCTTTCATCTCCGTAATATCGCTAAAATTCGCTCCATTCTGTCCACTAAAGAGGCTGAGATCATTATCCATGCGTTTATTACGTCTCGTCTCAATTACTGTAACGTATTATTTTCGGGTCTCCCCATGTCTAGCGTTAAAAGATTACAGTTGGTACAAAATGCGGCTGCTAGACTTTTGACAAGAACAAGAAAGTTTGATCACATTACGCCTGTACTGGCTCACCTGCACTGGCTTCCTGTGCACTTAAGATGTGACTTTAAGGTTTTACTACTTATGTATAAAATACTACACGGTCTAGCTCCATCCTATCTTGCCGATTGTATTGTACCATATGTCCCGGCAAGAAATCTGCGTTCAAAGGACTCCGGCTTAATAGTGATTCCTAAAGCCCATAAAAAGTCTGCGGGCTATAGAGCGTTTTCATTTCGGGTTCCAGTACTCTGGAATGCCCTCCCGGTAAAAGTTCGAGATGCTACCACAGTAGAAGCATTTAAGTCTCACCTTAAAACTCATTTGTATACTCTAGCCTTTAAATAGACTCCCTTATTAGACCAGTTGATCTGCCGTTTCTTTTCTTTTTCTCCTATGTCCCACTCTCCCTTGTGGAGGGGGTCCGGTCCGATCCGGTGGCCATGTACTGCTCGCCTGTGTATCGGCTGGGGACATCTCTGCGCTGCTGATCCGCCTCCGCTTGGGATGGTTTCCTGCTGGCTCCGCTGTGAACGGGACTCTCGCTGCTGTGTTGGATCCGCTTTGGACTGGACTCTCGCAACTGTGTTGGATCCATTATGGATTGAACTTTCACAGTATCATGTTAGACCCGCTCGACACCCATTGCTTTCCTCCTTTCCAAGGTTCTCATAGTCATCATTGTCACCGACGTCCCACTAGGTGTGAGTTTTCCTTGCCCTTATGTGGGCCTACCGAGGATGTCGTAGTGGTTTGTGCAGCCCTTTGAGACACTAGTGATTTAGGGCTATATAAGTAAACATTGATTGATTGATTGATTATTTCTCAAAATATTTGCCCAGGTCTGGATTAGGGGGTACTTGAATCAAAAATATGTTCACAGGGGGTACATCACTGAAAAAAGGTTGAGAACCACTGGGTGAGAGCATAAACTGTGGAAACACAAGTGGAGCAGAAAGTCACACCTGATCCTGATGAAATCAAGTGAGCTCCCACGGGAAAACACACACACACACACACGCTGCTCTACTGCTTTGGTCCGCCACTCTCTCTCTTCCCTGGTGACAGACTTTTACAGCCCAGTGCGTGAACATGCGTGAGAGTGTGAATATATGTGCCAGGCACGAGCAGACTGATGGCTGACAGTTGCCTTGTTGATATCGCCGCCTCAAGAATCACCAGCCGTCTATTAGCCCTGTGAGTGTGTGTATGTGTGTGTGTGTGTGTGTGTGTGTGTCCCCTGTTCGGTGGGAATCAACTACGCTGCTCTTCATTTCCTTACTGCTCGCTTCAACGCCGCAGCTGAATTATTTAGACAAAAGAATACACGCAGGTACACCTCGTGCCATTTGCATTGAGGATGCTTAATAATCCATGAGCTATTGCTTAGCTGCAGGACAATGAGCCTTGAACGCCGGCTGCAGATCGATTGTACGGTGACCGGCAGGGCGCTGACGGAGAAACTACTATAGACCGAGGTCAAACGCCCCATCTCTTCACTGGGACTACAATTAGAAAGTATACAGGACATCGATCAGGTGTATCTACATTTTTATTGCGGTGAGTGACATGATGTATACTAGGGCTGGGCGATATATCGATATACGCCAGGGGTGCCCACACTTTTTCTGCAGGCGAGCTACTTTTCAATTGACCAACTCGAGGGGATCTACCTCATTTATATTTATTTATTTATGAAAGAGACATCTTTGTAAACAAGTTAAATGTGTTTAATGATAATACAAGCATGTGTAACACATATAGATGTCTTTCTTTCACGAAGACAAGAATATAAGTTGGTGTATTACCTGATTCTGATGACTTGCATTGATTGGAATCAGACAGTAATGATGATAACGCCCACATTTTCAAATGGAGGAGAAAAAAAGTGGTCCTTTCTGTACAATACCACATGAAAGTGGTTGGTTTTTGGCATCTAATTCATCCAGCTTCCATACACTTTACAAGAAAAACATTAGCGGCAAATTCCGTAGCTTGCTTGATTGACATTCATGGCACCCGAGGGTCTTGTGAGATGACGCTGGCTGCTGCCAGTTCATTATTATGAAAAAATGACAGAGGAAGGCGAGAAACACTTTTTATTTCAACAGACTTTCGCGCCGTCCCTTCCGTCAAAACTCTAAAGGCCGACTGCACATTTCCTATCTTCACAATAAAAGCCCTGCTTCATGCTGCCTGCTCTAACTAAATAAGAGTCTCGGAAAGCTGGCGTGCACAAGTGATGTGCACGCCAGCTTTCTGAGGGATAGCTTGTGCACGCCAGTTTTCCGAGACTCTGTATTTAGTTAGCGCAGGCAGCATGAAGCAGGGCTTTTATTGTGAAGACAACAGTGCACCTTATAACCTAATGTAAGCCTAATGTACGGAATAATACTGCTTTTGCTTACCGTCCTCGAAGCAATTTTATTTGGTACATTGTGTAATGATAAGTGTGACCAGATGATGGCAGTCAGACATAAGAGATACCTGTAGACTGCACTATGACGGCAGTTAAAGATGCCCGATAATATCGGACTGCCGATATTATCGTCCCATAAATGCTTTAAAATGTAATATTGGAAATTCCTGGTATCGGTTTCAAAAAGTACAAATAATGGCTTTTTAAAATGCCGCTGTGCATAGTGGTACACGGACGTAGGGAGAAGTACAGAACGCCGATAAACTTTAAAGGCACTGCCTTTGCGTGCTGGACCAATCAAACACAAGTGAATGCAAGGCATACTTGGTCAACAGCCATACAGGTCACACTGAGGGTGGCCGTATAAACAACTTTAAAGGCCTACTGAAATGAGATTTTCTTATTCAAACGGCGATAGCAGGTCCATTCTATGTGTCATACTTGATCATTTCGCGATATTGCCATATTTTTGCTGAAAGGATTTAGTAGAGAACATCGACGATAAAGTTCACAACTTTTGGTCGCTAATAAAAAAGCCTTGCCTTTACCGGAAGTATGTGCGCGTGACGTCACAAGTTGCGGAGTTCCACACATATTCACATTGTTTATAATGGGAGTCGCCAGCAGCAAGAGCAATTTGGACCGAGAAAGCGACAATTTCCCTATTAATTTGAGCAAGGATGAAAGATTCGTGAATTAGGATATTGATAGTGAAGGACTAGAGAAAAAAAAAAAAAGCGACGGCTCCGGGCGTTGGCAGTGTGAGCGTTTCAGATGTAATTAGACACATTTACTAAGATAATTCTGGAAGATCCCTCATCTGCTTATTGTTTTAAAAGTGTTTTAGTGAGATTGTTAAGATTCTAAAGACATACCTCGAGGTCGGGTGGCTGCGGTGAACACGCAGTGTCTCAGAGAGAAGCCGAGCTCACCGCTGCCTTTTTTTGACAGCTGCTGCAGGACGACGAATAATCCAATGATGTCTCCGGTAAGATATATATATCACAATTTTCCCATCTAAAAACATGCCGGTTGACGTAGAGAAAACATGTTCCCTCGACCGCTCTGCTTCACAACAAATACAGAAACACCGGCTGTGTCTCGGTGCTAAAGACAGCTGCAATCCACCGCTTTCCACCAACAGCATTGTTCCTTATATTCTCCATTATTAATTGAATAAATTGCAAAAGATTCAGCAACACAGATGTCCAGAATACTAGTGTAATTATGCGATTAAAGCAGACGACTTTTAGCCGCTAGTTGTGCGGCGCTAATATTTCCTGACAGTCCGTGATGCATTCCGCGACGTTTTCAACAAGAAACTCGCGGGAAATTTAAAATTGCAATTTAGTAAACTAAAAAAGGCCATATTGGCATGTGTTGCAATGTTAAGATTTCATCAACTATCAGACTGCGTGGTCAGAAGTAGTGGGTTTCAGTAGGCCTTTAACAATATTACAAATATGCGCCAAACTGTGAACCCTCACCAAACAATGATAAACACATTTCGGGAAAACACCCGCACCGTAACACAACATAAACACAACATAACCCCTTGCAGCACTAACTCTTCCGGGATGCTACAATATACTATATAATACATCATTTCCATTAATAAGAGTAAATGTTTGCTTACTGTGAAGTCCATCTTAACGTGCACTTATTCCATTTTTAAAGGCAATTTGTATGTTTCTTCCAGTTTGTCTAAAACAGCTGGTGTGAAAATTACTCGGAGCTGTTTTTATTCCTTGTTGACCGGGAAACATTCCTCACTTTGTAGGAAACGTGCACATCGTACACTGTGAACACAGACGCCAGGACGAGGGCAAGCATGTCGGTGCATTCTTTCTGCTCCTTTTCCACAACAACCTACCAGAGGAAACTCTGGTATTTTGGATGGCCGCCGGGCTGAACCAAGCGTGACGTCGTAAAAAAAAAAAAAACAACAACAAAAAAACGACACGAGACAAAAAGAAATAGAGTAAAACAAGAGCGAGTACACACAGCTGAGGGACAGTACGAAGACAACGAGCTATAGAGAAAAAGACAAAAGTGAGCAGCCAAGAGAGAAAGTGATTGACGACGCCACTGAACGAGACAAACCCTCTTTGTGGTTCCTTCCATCAGTCCACCGAGCTCACTGACAGAAATAGTGTCTGCATGCGTGAGAACGACACAATTAAGTGTTGACAACACCCGAGCAATTAAGATGAGGTATTTTCTTCATTAGGCAAAGGGAAATTTAACTGACAAAGTCAAAGAACTAAGACTTGCTAGATTTTAAAAAACTTTTTAAAGGGGACCTTTAATGCAAAACCACCTTTTCTTAGTACTTGCTTTTGTGAAACGGGCTGGGCAGGTTTGTCTCTGTGCGATAAAGAAAATGACTATATCGTGATATTGGAGTATACGTTCTCACGCAGTTGCTTTTAGCTGCGAGCATTACACTACAGCAGGGGTGCCCATTACGTCGATCGCGAGTTACCAGTCGACCACGGGGGGTGTGTCAGTCGATCTCCAGCCAGGCTTTTAAAAAAAATAGACCTAAAAATTAGTGATCATCAATCTTCACCAAGACGTCACTTAAATGACATTCACGGTACCGGAGGGTCTTGTGAGATGACGCTGGCTGCTGCAAGATCATTATTATGAAAATATGACCGAGAGGAAGGCGAGAAACACTTTTTATTTCAACAGACTCTCGCGCCGTACCTTCCGTCAAAACTCTAAAGGCCGACTGCACATTTCCTATCTTCACAATAAAAGCCCTGCTTCATGCTGCCTGCGCTAACTAAATACAGAGTCTCGGAAAACTGGCGTGCACAAGCGATCCCTCAGAAAGCTGGCGTGCACATCACTTGTGCACGCCAGCTTTCCGAGACTCTTATTTTGTTAGCGCAGGCAGCATGAAGCAGGGCTTTTATTGTGAAGATAGGAAATGTGCAGTCGGCCTTTAGAGTTTTGACGGAAGGGACGGCGCGAAAGTCTGTTGAAATAAAAAGTGTTTCTCGCCTTCCTCTCTGTCATTTTTTCATAATAATGAACTGGCAGCAGCCAGCGTCATCTCACAAGACCCTCGGGTGCCGTGAATGTCAATCAAGCAAGCTACGGAATTTGCCGCCAATGTTTTTCTTGTAAAGTGTATGGAAGCTGGATGAATTAGATGCCAAAAACCAACCACTTTCATGTGGTATTGTACAGAAAGGACAACTTTTTTTCTCCTCCATTTGAAAATGCGGGCGTTATCATTATTACTGTCTGATTCCAATCAATGCAAGTCATCAGAATCAGGTAATACACCAACTTATATTCTTGTCTTCGTGAAAGAAAGACATCTATATGTGTTACACATGCTTGTATTATCATCAAACACATTTAACTTGTTTACAAAAATGTCTCTTTCATAAATAAATAAATATAAATGATATATATAAATGATGTAGATCCCCTCGAGTTGGTCAATTGAAAAGTAGCTCGCCTGCAGAAAAAGTGAGGGCACCCCTACACTACAGGCTCTTCTTCACTCTGTCTTGTCTCTCCTTCTCACGGACAGTAAGCGCACCTTCTTACATACGTCACATACGTATACGCCCTCGCGTAGCAGAGAGGTAGCGGCATGGGTGACGTTAGCTGTGGTGCGAGTGGTAAGACGAGAGAAAGAAGGTGCGAATCTGATAACAAATGAAGTAAGAATTAATTCCCAAGAAAAACAGCAAGGGGTCCATCGTCTGGCGGTGGTTTGGCTTCAAGCTGGAAGATGTCGAACAGACAACCCTAATTTGTCAAGCGTTGCTACAAAAAGTAGCATTACTGCTAATATGTAGCATCATTTGAAAAGTCACCTTCTAGAGAATGAAGAGTGCTTAGTCCGCATGTCAACATCTCCGTTCGGTGCGACATGCCCACAAAATCATGCACTAAAGTGCACTTCATTTGTTTAAAACTATTGTAGTGGCGTTCTCTACAAAAAGTGCACTTTAATTCAGTGTTGTTTTGATATTTCATTGCGGAGAGGCGGAGCCGGCAGTCCGACAGCGAGGCTGGGCACACTGTAGCCCAGCCCAAGATGGCGGCGAGGAGGCGCGGCCGGCAGTCCCGACAGCGAGGCAGGGCACGCTGGAGCCCAGCCCAAGATGGCGAAGAGGAGGCGTGGACTGCGAGCAAGTAGCGAGGCGGGGCGCGCCGAAATCAACCCCGCAAATATCAGGTGCGTGGGTCGCCCACCTGGGCACAATTTAAATCTCCTCTCGCACTGTTTAAAAGGGCAGCGGCCGTAAACGCCGGAGGGAGAGACGGAGAGAGAAGAAGCCAGAGTGAAGCCGATGCTGAACGAGAGCAAGAGAGAGCCGTAGAGACTTTTTATTATTGAAAAATAAAAGAAAGTCTAACCTGCGCAACAATGTCCTTCCTGGGTGGTCCTGAGAACCCGCACGACAGCAAGGGACTGTCACAGTCCTCTAGTGACACCATGCACAAATGTGTACTAATAGCTTGTTTTAAAATGTCTCTGACAATCTTGCACTTTCTGTTTTGGAAATGACATGAATGTTTGTGCCACAGTTTAATAACTGTTTAATAAATACAATTTTAGTCAACTGACTTAGTTGTGATTTCCCTCTCTGCATGAAAGTTTAAAAGTAGCATATATTAATGCAGTATGAAGAAGAATGTTTTAATGTAGACACATAGAACCATCATACTGCTGTGATGCGGATCGTTTCCCAAAGGCAGCGTGCAGGTTGGACAATGACTTATTTTCCATAAATCAGTCCTTGACACAAAAAAGCAGGAAAAATACAAAGAAACACAAGAAGAGCGTGCTAATTGCATGAGGAGCTAAGGCAGAAAAGTAGCACTGGAAAGCGAACATAGAAACAGGAATCAATGTAGTACTAACGCAACTTGTTGCAACATAACACCCAGACAGAGTGTGGCGAAAGGCAGGAATAAATACACCATGTTGCCAAAAGTATTTGGCCACCTGCCTTGACTCACATATGAACTTGAAATGCCCTCCCATTCCTCATTATAGGGTTCAATATGATGTGGGTCCACCTTTTGCAGCCATCGCAGCTTCAACTCTTCTGGGAAGGCTGTCCACAAGGTTGTGGAGTGTGTTTATAGGAATTTTCCACCATTCTTCTCAAAGCGCATTGGGGTAGCGATGAGGTGACGACTTAATATAAAACATTCTCATGCATTTTTATGTTCAAGAAGTTGCGTTAATGGTAAGAAGTAATTGATTTATTATTGGTCAGTGTTGGGTTCTTCAGACCACCAAGCACCGACATGAGAGCCTGTTTTAGGGTTAAAATATTGTTGTTTTTTTTTCAATTAGTCTCTCAGTTGCTTTCCAGCAATTGTCTTTTTCTCTTTCGTCCTCACTCGCGCTCTGGCTCCAGCCCCAGCCCTGTCTCTCCTCCTGGCTGCTGCTTCTTATGCTTATGCCTTTAAATAGACTCCCTTTTTAGACCAGTTGATCTGCCGTTTCTTTTCTTTTTCTCCTATGTCCCACTCTCCCTTGTGGAGGGGGTACGGTCCGATCCGGTGGCGATGTACTGCTTGCCTGTGTATCGGCTGGGGACATCGCTGCGCTGCTTATCCGCCTCCGCTTGGGATGGTTTCTTGCTGGCTCCGCTGTGAACGGAACTCTCGCTGCTGTGGTGGATCCGCTTTGGACTGGACTCTCGCGACTGTGTTGGATCAGTTATGGATTGAACTCTCACAGTATCATGTTAGACCCGCTCGACATCCATTGCTTTCCTCCTCTCCAAGGTTCTCATAGTAATCATTGTCACCGACGTCTCACTGGGTGTGAGTTTTCCTTGCCCTTATGTGGGCCTACCGAGGATGTCGTAGTGGTTTGTGCAGCCCTTTGAGACACTAGTGATTTAGGGCTATATAAGTAAACATTGATTGATTGATTGACTTGTCCAGGGTGTACACTGCCTTCCGCCCGATTGTAGCTGAGATAGGCACCAGCGACCCCAAAGGGAATAAGTGTTAAAAAATGGATGGATGGATAGCGGGGGGTGTATATTGTAGCGCCCCAGAAGAGTTAGTGCTGCAAGGGGTTCTGGGTATTTGTTCTGTTGTGTTTATGTTGTGTTACGTTGTTCTCCCGAAATGTGTTTGTTTAGTGTGTGTTCACAGTGTGGCGCATATTTGTAACAAGTGTTAAAGTTGTTAATGCGGCCACCCTCAGTGTGACCTGTATGGCTGTTGACCAAGTATGCTTGCATTCACTTGTGTGTGTGTGTGTGTCTGTGTGTTTAAAAGCCGCATCTATTGTGTGATTGGACCGACACGCTTTTTGTACGGAGGAAAAGCGAACGTGACGACAGTAGATTGCACGGTACAGTACATATTCCGTACAATTGACCACTAAAAGGTGACACCCGAATAAGCTTTTCAACTTGTTTAAGTCGGGGTCCACGTAAATCAATTCATGGTAAAAGTTGTTTATACAGCCACCCTCAGTGTGACCTGTATGGCTGTTGACCAAGTATGGCTCGCATTCGATTGTGTGTGTGTAGAAGCCGCATATATTATGTGACGCTGTTTGTACGGAGGAAAAGCGGAGGTGACGACAGGTTGTAGAGGACGCCAAAGGCAGTGCCTTTAAGGCACGCCCCCAATATTGTTGTCCAGGTGGAAATTGGGAGAAATTCGGGAGAATGGTTGCCCCGGGAGATTTTCGGGAGGGGCACTGAAATTCGTGAGTCACCCGGGAAAAAAATCGAGAGTGTTGGAAAGTATGATCATGACCCTGCTTCCAAATTGTTAGGGTCAAATACGAACAAAGCTTTTTTTTTTCCCCCAACACAAAGTCTTCCATTTCAAGGTCGTCAACACCCACCACCCCTCCTTTCCACCCCTGACGCTTTCGTTTCCATGACAATAAGTCAGAGCGGCTGGATCCGACTAGAATGAAGGCCGGTCAGAACTGGGATCAATAGAAGTATTGTTGCTCTCAGGATGGCCGGTCTTTCCAGGAAGTTAGTGCGGCTGCAGGGTTCTGATCAATGACACTGACAGAGACCGAGGCATTCATTCTGCTGGAGGCGGGGAGGAGGGGGACTATGGGGGTTTGTGAGCAGGAAGCGGAGCGGTTGAGGAGGACCATAACGCGCTGACATTTATTTTTTTTACTTGGCTGCTTTCGTGACGGTGCTCAGTGGAATATCCATCCATCCATCCATCATCTTCCGCTTATCCGAGGTCGGGTCGCGGGGGCAACAGCCTAAGCAGGGAAGCCCAGACTTCCCTCTCTCCAGCCACTTCGTCCAGCTCTTCCCGGGGGATCCCGAGGCGTTCCCAGGCCAGCCGGGAGACATAGTCTTCCCAACGTGTCCTGGGTCTTCCCCGTGGCCTCCTACCAGCTGGACGTGCCCTAAACACCTCCCTAGGGAGGCGTTCGGGTGGCATCCTGACCAGATGCCCGAACCACCTCATCTGGCTCCTCTCCATGTGGAGGAGCAGCGGCTTTACTTTGAGTTCCTCCCGGATGGCAGAGCTTCTCACCCTATCTCTAAGGGAGAGACCTGGAAACTCATTTCGGCCGCTTGTACCCGTGATCTTATCGCTTCGGTCATGACCCAAAGCTCATGACCATAGGTGAGGATGGGAACATAGATCGACCGGTAAATTCAATCAATCAATCAATGTTTACTTACATAGCCCTAAATCACTAGTGTCTCAAAGGGCTGCACAAACCACTACGATATCCTCGGTAGGCCCACATAAGGGCAAGGAAAACTCACACCCAGTGGGACGTCGGTGACAATGATGACTATGAGAACCTTGGAGAGGTGGAAAGCAATGGATGTCGAGCGGGTCTAACATGATACTGTGAAAGTTCAATCCATAATGGATCCAACACAGTCGCGAGAGTCCAGTCCAAAGCGGATCCAACACAGCAGCGAGAGTTCCGTTCACAGCGGAGCCAGCAGGAAACCATCCCAAGCGGAGGCGGATCAGCAGCGCAGAGATGTCCCCAGCCGATACACAGGCGAGCAGTACATGGCCACCGGATTGGACCGGACTCCCTCCACAAAAGAGAGTGGGACATAGAAGAAAAAGAAAAGAAACGGCAGATCAACTGGTCTAAAAAGGGAGTCTATTTAAAGGCTAGAGTATACAAATGAGTTTTAAGGTGAGACTTAAATGCTTCTACTGAGGTGGCATCTCGAACTGTTACCGGGAGGGCATTCCAGAGTACTGGAGCCCGAAATTGAGAGCTTTGCCTTCCGGCTCAGCTCCTTTATCACCAAAACGGATCGATACAACGTCCGCATTACTGAAGACGCCGCACCGATCCGCCTGTCGACCTCACGATCCACTCTTCCCTCACTCGTGAACAAGACTCCTAGATACTTGAACTCCTCCACTTGGGGCAGGGTCTCCTCCCCAACCCGGAGATGGCACTCCACCCTTTTCCGGGCGAGAACCATGGACTCGGACTTAGAGGTGCTGATTCTCATTCCGGTCGCAGCAGAGTGTGAAGCTCAGTGGAATAGTCCGTTTCAAATCGAAGGATTGAAAGGAAACATGCTTCACATGTGGAATTGTTGGAGACGTTGGAACGAGTTCAATAGCCAACGGCGTAGGTTTGGTCCCTGAACACACCACCTGCGACAACAACTTGGTGATGACGTCCTTTTACAACCTCATGCAAAGTTGCACTTATATCTACAAAACCCCAAACCAGTGAAGTTGGTACGTTGTGTAAAATCGTAAATAAAAACAGAATACAAAGTTTTGCAAATTCTTTTCAACTTATATTCAATTGAAAAAAGTTAAAGTAGCAATGATTGCCACACACACACTAGGTGTGGTGAAATTTGTCCTCTGCATTCGACCCATCTCCTTGATCACCCCCTGGGAGGTGAAGGGAGCAGTGAGCAGCAGCGGTGGCAGCGCCCGGGAATCATTTTTTGGTGATTTAACCCCTAATTCCCATCCTTGATGCTGAGTGCCAAACAGGGAGGTAATGGGTCCCATTTTTGTAGTCTTTGGTATGACTCGGCCGGGGTTTGAACTCACAGCATAAAGGGTTGGAATTGGGGTTTAAATCACCAAAATGATTCCCGGGCGTGGCACCGCTGCTGCCCACTGCTCCCCCTCACCTCCCAGGGGGTTGATTAAGGGGATGGGTCAAACGCAGAGGACAAATTTCACCACATCTAGTGTGTGTGTGTGACAATCATTGGTACTTAAAAACTTAAAACATATAAGACTGCAACAAGATTTTCAACGTTTGAACTGGAAAACTTTGTTTTTGCAAATATTAGCTCATTTGGAATTTGGTTCCTGCAACATGTCTCAAAAAAGCTGGCAAAACAGACTGAGAAATTTGAGGAATGCTCATCAGACACTTATTTGGAACATCCCACAGGTGAACAGGCTAATTGGGAACAGTCTATCTGTGTTGGCTCTGTGATGAGATGGGAACTTGTCCATGGTGTAAGCCGCCTTCCGCCCGGATGCAGCTGAGATAGGCTCCAGCACCCCCCGCGACCCCAAAAGGGACAAGCGGTAGAAAATGGACGGATGGATGGATGGGTGCCATGACTGGGTATAAAAGCATCTTCCATGAAATGCTCAGTCATTGACAAATCAAAGTCAACACAAATGCTTGAGCAAATTGTTTAAGAACAACATTTCTCAACCGATTTAGGGATTTCACCATCCATCCATCCATCCTTTTTTCTACCACCTGGCGCCTATCTCAGCTACAATCGTGCGGAAGGCGGCGTACACCCTGGACAAGTCGCCACCAACCCTCTGTAATATCATCAAAAGGTTCAGAGAATCTGGAGAAATCACTGCACGTAAGCAGCAAGGCTGAAAACCGACATTGAATGCCCGTGAACTTAGATCTCTCAGGCGGGACTGCATCGGTGTGTAAGGGATATCACCACATGGGCCCAGGAACACTTCCGAAAACCACTGTCAGTGACTACAGTCCGTCGCTACATCTGTAAGTGCAAGTTAAAACTCTACTATGCAAAGCCAAAGCCATTTATCAACAACACCCGGAAATGCCACCGGGTTCGCTGGGCCCCAGCTCATCTAACAACAAAGCGCTGCGAGAAACCCTAAACTTTCGATCTGTCAATCGAAAAGTAGCTCGCCTGCAGAAAAAGTGTGGGCACCCCTGGACTGAACGGAAAAGTCAAACTCCCACCAACTGTGAATGAAAGTCAAATACTTACGCTGACTTTAAAAGCCTGGACAGTGTTGTCCAGTAGCAGTATGTTGCACACAACCTGCGTGTGGTGCCTGTCTCGCTCCAGCTCCGTCGCCCGGACATTGTAGGATCTGCCAGCAGGCAAGCGGAAGCGCGCGCTCATCACGCTCCGACCAGGATCTGCAGGGTCCAAGAAACACAACAGGAAGGAGATATGAGTGATGAGCGAAACATGATGGAAAAAGCAGCGGAAGTTCAAATAATTTGTCACGCAAGATTATTCACAGTAAATTCCACTGTCAGTATTATTATATATAAACAGGGTGGTTTTGATCTACCTTTCCCCCAAACTGCCGCACGACTAGGCAAGTTTGCACAAGCAAAGACTTGCAGAGAAAGTGCTGCATGTCTAAAGAATGTCAATGAGTACCATAGAAGCAGATTCCTCCGGAGGAATGTCGAAAAAAAAACACAGCTAGCGAGTACTGGAGCACTTTACTACAGGCTGCTTGGGAATGAAAAATGAAAAAAAAAAATTTGAAGTTAACTACCCGAGCAGATCTGAAATGTTTTTATTCCTCCTATTTGATGGTCCCCAAATGTGACAGAGCAGTCCAAGACAAGCAAAATATTCTGTTTTCCATTGACATGTTTAAACAGGAAGTATGAGAATTGTGTAAGGATGTACTGCAACGGGATCGAAATCCATCCAGGTCGGGTCGCGGGGGCAGCAGCCTAAGCAGGGAAGCCCGGACTTTCCTCTCCCCAGGCACTTCGTCCAGCTCTTCCCGGGGTTATGATGGCATTAAAGCGACATTACGATATTATTGTGGTATACTAAGTCTCACCTTAAAACTCATCTGTATACTCTAGCCTCTAAATAGATCTCCTTTTTAGACCAGTTGATCTGCCGCTTCTTTTCTTTCTCCTATGTCCCCCCCCCCCCTCCCTTGTGGAGGGGGTCCGGTCCGATGACCATGGATGAAGTACTGGCTGTCCAGAGTCGAGACCCAGGATGGACCGCTCGCCTGTATCGATTGGGGACATCTCTACACTGCTGATCCGCCTCCGGGATGGACCACTCGCCTGTATCGATTGGGGACATCTCTACACTGCTGATCCGCCTCCGCTTGAGATGGTTTCCTGTGGACGGGACTCTCGCTGCTGTCTTGGATCCGCTTTGGACTGAACTCTCGCGGCTGTGTTGGAGCCACTATGGATTGAACTTTCGCAGCATCATGTTAGACCCGTACGACATCCATTGCTTTCGGTCCCCTGGGGGGGGGGGGTTGCCCACATCTGAGGTCCTCTCCAAGGTTTCTCATAGTCAGCATTGTCACTGGCGTCCCACTGGATGTGAATTCTCCCTGCCCACTGGGTGTGAGTTTTCCTTGCCCTTTTGTGGGTTCTTCCGAGGATGTTGTAGTCGTAATGATTTGTGCAGTCCTTTGAGACATTTGTGATTTGGGGCTATATAAATAAACATTGATTGATTGATTGATTGATACTAGTTTCGTCCCAATACCAGTATTTTGGTACCGGTACCGGTATATGTAGAGGCAAATTAGTACCGAATATGATTCATTAGTATCGCGGTACAATACCAAAAATTTGGACACACCTTCTCATTCATTGCGTTTTCTTCATTTTCATGACTATTTACATTGTAGATTGTCACTGAAGGCACCACCCCGCCTACCGCCCGAATGCAGCAAAGCTAGGCGCCAGCGACCCCCCGCGACCCCAAAAGGGACAAGCGGTAGAAAATGGATTGTCACTGAAGGCATCAAAACTATGAATGAACACATGAGGAGTTATGTACTTAAGAAAAACAGAAAACGGGGGCAGTATAGCTCGGTTGGTAGAGCGGCCGTGTCAGCAACTTAAGGGTTGCAGGTTCGATTCCCGCTTCCGCCATCTGAGTCACTGCCGTTGTGTCCTTGGGCAAGACACTTTACCCACCTGCTCCCAGTGCCACCCACACTGGTTTAAATGTAACTTAGATATTGGGTTTCACTATGTAAAGCGCTTTGAGTCGCTAGAGAAAAGCGCTATATAAATATAATTCACTTCACAAAACATGTTTTATATTCTAGTTTCTTCAAAATAGCCACCCTTTGCTGTGATTACTGTTCGGCACACTCTTGGCATTCTCTCAATGAGATTCAAGCAAACCTGTGAAGTGAAAACCCTTTCGGGTGACTACCTTCTTGAAGCTCATCCAGAGAATGCCAAGAGTGTGCAAGAGTTGATAAAATTCTTCTTTTTCTCTATCTTCTTGTTATGGGACATTCATCCTCCGCAGTTGCCATTTCTAATACAAACCCCGTTTCCATATGAGTTGGGAAATTGTGTTGGATGTAAATATGAACGGAATACAATGATTTGCAAATCACTTTCGACCATATTCAGTTGAAAATGCTACAAAGACAACATATTTGATGTTCAAACTGATAAACATTAACTTAGAATTCCATGCCAGCAACACGTGATGAAAAAGTTGGGAAAGGTGGCAATAAATACTGATAAAGTTGAGGAATGCTCATCAAACACTTATTTGGAACATCCCACAGGTGTGCAGGCTAATTGGGAACAGGTGGGTGCCATGATTGGGTATAAAAACAGCTTCCCAAAAAATGCTCAGTCTTTCGCAAGAAAGGATGGGGCGAGGTACACCCCTTTGTCCACAACTGCGTGAGCAAATAGTCAAACAGTTTAGGAACAACGTTTCTCTAAGTGCAATTGCAAGAAATTTAGGGATTTCAACATCTACGGTCCATAATATCATCAAAAGGTTCTGAAAATCTGGAGAAATCACTCCACGTAAGCGGCATGGCCGGAAACCAACATTGAATGACCGTGACCTTCGATCCCTCAGACGGCACTGTATCAAAAAACCGACATCAATCTCTAAAGGATATCACCACATGGGCTCAGGAATACATCAGAAAACCACTGTCACTAAATACAGTTCGTCGCTACATCTGTAAGTTCAAGTTAAAGCTCTACTATGCAAAGCAAAAGCCATTTATCAACAACATCCAGAAACGCCGCCGGCTTCTCTGGGTCCGAAATCATCTAAGATGGACTGATGCAAAGTGGAAAAGAGTCCTGTGTAGGGCTGGGCGATATTGGCTTTTTTTTTAATATCGCGATATTTTTAGGCCATATCGCGATATACGAAATATATTACGATATTTTGCCTTGGTCTTGAATGAACACTTGATGCATATAATCACGCAGTATGATGATTTTATGTGTCTACAATAAAACATTGTTCTTCATACTTTTAAACTTTCATGCAGAGAGGGAAATTACAACTAAGTCAATTGACCAAAAGTGTATTTGTTAAAGTTATTAAGCAGTGGCACAAACATTCAAGTCATTTCCAAAACATAAATTGCAAGAT
>NC_084623.1:8628724-8678724 GCF_033978795.1 Nerophis ophidion | reverse complement strand
CCTATCTCATGGATTTAGAAAACCTTGACCGGAACATTCCCACATTTTATAGAGAATACCCATACCTTTACATGCAGAAAACAATGTGAAATAAAAGGGATACATTAATATTAAACATTACTTTTTTCAGTTGACAGTTGTCAAACCTAAAATGCAAATTAAGGATCTTTTTAGAGCGATGAATATGTTCCGTTTGTTGACATACGCGCACACACACGTTTACCATGAATTGATTTACATAGACCCCGACTTAAAGAAGTTGACAAATCTATTTGGCTGTTACCATTTAGTGGTCAATTGTACGGAATATATACTGTATTGTGCAGTCTACTAATAAAATATTCAATCACTAAAACACACACACACATTCTTGTATTTGTTACAATCTTGACACCTCGTAAAAATGCCTACATCTTTAGGACCACCCTTTGTAGATATATCAAGACTTGTATTTACAACATTAATAATATATATATATAAAATGTAAGTTTTTAGTTAATTTTTGTTTGTTTGTTTGAAATTGTTTTTAATCTTCATTATTTACTTCAAGTTATTACAGTATGTCACCCATCCATCCATGTTCTACTGCTGAACTCCTCAATATTTGCACCTGGCTCGCTGACAACAAGCTATCCATACACTTAGGTAAAACGGAATCCGTCCTATTTGGGTCCGATATCAAACTTAAGAAGGTCAGTGACTTCACTATAAAAGTGGGTGACATTGTCATCACCAGGAAGGATGAGATCACCTACCTAGGTTCCATTCTCAAGGCTAATCTTTCCTGTGATAAAATGGCAACCAAAGTGATCAAAAAGGTCAACCAGAGAACGAGATTCCTCTACAGTATCTCCTCTCTGGTCAACAAAAGCACCTTGAGGATACTAGCGGGAACTCTCATTCAACCCTTCTTCGATTACGCTTGCACCTCCAAAACCCTCAAATCTAGACTCCAAACATCCCAGAATAAGCTAGTTTGGTTACTTTTAGACCTCCACCCCAGATCACACCTCAATCCAACCCACTTCTCCAAAGTGGGCTGGCTCAGGGTGGAGGACAGAGTAAAACAACTTGCACTGAGCCTAGTCTATAAAATCCGCTACACTTTCTTGATACCGAAGTACATGTCGAACTACTTCCTTAACGTAAATGACCGCCACAACCACAACACCAGGGGGAGCTCCACAAACCACGTTAAACCCAGATTCCGATCCAACAAAGGTCTTAACTCATTCTCTTGCTATGCCACATCAATGTGGAATGCACTCCCAACAGGTATAAAAGTAAGTGCATCTCTATATTCCTTCAAAACTGCTCTAAAACAACACCTCCAGGCAACTTCAGCACTTTACTAATACCCTCCTCCATTCACATCCCATCTCCCCGGATTATAAACAACTCAAATGTACTTCTAATGTATATACTTGTTCTTATGCTATGTGAACTCACTATGTTCTCTGCTGGCTGTACATATCCTACTAAATAAGACCTACACTGTTTCAATGTCCACATTTCTCTGTTGATGCAATTGTTGATGACTGAAGTACTGATATCAAACAAAGCTCCTCATCCCACCCCCCGGATTGTAAATAATGTAAATAATTCAATGTATATACTATGATGATTAACTTGTGTGATGACTGTATTATGTTGATAGGATATATTTGTACCATGAATTGATTAACGTGGACCCCGACTTAAACAAGTTGAAAAACTTATTTGGGTGTTACCATTTAGTGGTCAATTGTACGGAATATGTACTGTACTGTGCAATCTACTAATAAAAGTATCAATCAATCAATCAATCAATCAAATCCCTTTTTGGGTCGTGGGGGGTGCTGGAGCCTATCTCAGCTGCATTAGGGCGGAAGGCGGGGGTACACCCTGGACAAGTCGCCACCTCATCGCAGATAGACGGACAACATTCACACATCTATAACTTTGGCTATTCTAAGCCATTAATTTCCAGAAGTTAGCTCACCCACTGAGAAGCCTCATTTTACTAATGTTTTCCAATATTCTAACAATGTGTAGGATATATTACATATTTATTTGTATTAATTTTGGCCAAAGTGGAGCACTTCCAATTTTTACACACACTTGTTGCACGCTTTTAAAACAGACCCAGTCAATTTGAAAAATGCGTCCTTTATGGGACCACCCTAATTATGATAGATTTCACCACCAGGGGTGCAAAATGAGACATTCTCTATTAGATGCAATGGTTTTCCGTATTGGGACCATGATTTTTGTCCTGACTTGTTCACACCTCCTCATATAGACGGTACTTTTCCTTGTTGATGTCTCAAGAAGGTTGGAAATACAAGAAAACACACACACACATACTGGTTATTATTTGGAATGGGGACCAAGTTTTTGTTCAGAACTTGTGAGGACCACCTTTACTTCAGGTTGTGGAGGCATGAAAAAAAAAAAGAGGTAAAATGGCCACTGCCCCAGTTAGCTCATACACATTTTTAAATCTTTGGATTGATGAAGTAATGTGCTGATCAGACATACTGGGGACCCTGGGGAAATAGAGTTAATATGGTTGATAGGGACCGAATTTAAATCATTTTGCATAATTCACACACATTTTTAAGTAAAACTGAGGACCATTTAAAAAAAAAAAAACCACCTTCGTTGTGGGGACCAGGCGGAAGTGATAAACTATACACGGAAGAAGTGTGAGCAGAGCGAGTGCAGTACCAGCTACAGCCCGATGAGGGGGCTGCTGTGCAAATGTCTCACACTCAAACTAACCAGTAAATATGTTTTATGGGCCAAAGCTTAAAAATCACTTAGGCATCTTCAGATCATTTAAAACGTTTTCCATTTCAGGAACCTGTTTTTTTGGTCCCCATATCGTCAGAAGTCCCCTAAAGGTGACTGTGTAAACCAGGGGTGTCAAACGTATGACCCGCGGGCCTGATTACAGGTTTTATCCGGCCCGCGGGATGAGTTTGCGAAGTATAAAAGTGAGCCGAAATTTTTGAATGAAAAAACTGCTGTTCTAAATGTGTCCACTAGATGTCACAGTAGCAATTATTTGTATCTTTCTAGATTATGCTACATATGTGCAGTCCTGGGTTCAAATCCAGGCTCGGGATCTTTCTGTGTGGAGTTTGCATGTTCTCCCCGTGAATGCGTGGGTTCCCTCCGGGTACTCCGGCTTCCTCCCACTTCCAAAGACATGCACCTGGGGATAGGTTGATTGGCAACCCTAAATTGGCCCTAGTGTGTGAATGAGAGTGTGAATGTTGTCTGTCTATCTGTGTTGGCCCTGCGATGAGGTGGCGACTTGTCCAGGGTGTACCCCGCCTTCCGCCCGATTGTAGCTGAGATAGGCGCCAGCGCCCCCCGCGACCCCGAAAGGGAATAAGCGGTAGAAAATGGATGGATGGATGGATGTAAGAAAACAAAAACACGGCAGTGCACCAGTCGAGGAAAATGAGCAAACTACATAAATAACATCCTGTAATTTGATTTTGTTATTTTTTTATCCTGATAGATTGAAAATGAGTTGACTGATGAACATTTTCACATAATTTCTTCAGAAAGTATAAATCACGATGTGGAGGGGGGGCGTGGCCTGCGGTCCTGCTACAAAGGGGGGTGTGCCAGTACCGACTTCGAGATCAGCGACAGGTGCGTAGATGGCCCACCTGGGCGTGTTTATCTAATCACCTGTCGCTCTGTTAAGTGAAGTGAATTATATTCATATAGCGCTTTTTCTCTAGTGACTCAAAGCGCTTTACATAGTGAAACCCAATACCTAAGTTACATTTAAACCAGTGTGGGTGGCACTGGGAGCAGGTGGGTAAAGTGTCTTGCCCAAGGACACAACGGCAGTGACCAAGATGGCGGAAGCGGGGATCGAACCTGCAACCCTCAAGTTGTTGGCACGGCCGCTCTACCAACCAGGAAGGAGAGAGGGGTGGTTAATGGTGGTGCACGAGCGAGAGCGAGACTAACGAAAAGACAATTGCTAAAAAGCACAAAGACAATTTATTGCAAAATAGAACATTGTCGTAAAACTGGAAGAGCCTGCCATGTCGGTGATTGGTGATCCGAAAACCCCGGAAGCGCAAGTCTTCCACACACGACAAATAAAGATAGAATACTATTAGCCGCAACATGTAAGTGTAAAATAAACCCGACAACATTATGATTTGTACATTTTCAGAATGTGCTTGTTCTATTTTTAAACAAAGAAAACAATCTGTATTTTGTCTTTATTTTAAGTTAGGGAAGGCGTGGCGCAGTGGGGGAGTGGCCGTGCGCAACCCGGGGGTCCCTGGTTCAATCCCCACCTAGTACCAACCTCGTCACGTCCGTTGTGTCCTGAGCAAGACACTTCACCCTTGCTCCTGATGGGTGCTGGTTAGCGCCTTGCATGGCAGCTCCCTCCATCAGTGTGTGAATGTGTGTGTGAATGGGTAAATGTGGAAGTAGTGTCAAAGCGCTTTGAGTACCTTGAAGGTTGAAAAGCGCTATACAAGTACAACCCATTTATCATTTATTTAAGTTATCTTGCCGTGATTTTACCAGTTTGGCCCACTTGGGAGAAGATTTTTCTTCATGTGGCCATCCATCCATCCATCTTCTTCCGCTTATCCGAGGTCGGGTCGCGGGGGCAACAGCCTAAGCAGGGTATCCCAGACTTCCCTTTCCCCAGCCAATTCGTCTAGCTCTTCCCGGGGGATCCCGAGGCGTTCCCAGGCCAGCCTGGAGACATAGTCTTCCCAACGTGTCCTGGGTCTTCCCTGTAGCCTCCTACCGGTTGGACGTGCCCTAAACACCTCCCTAGGGAGGCGTTCGGGTGGCATCCTGACCAGATGCCCGAACCACCTCATCTGGCTCCTCTCGCTGTGGAGGAGCAGCGGCTTTACTTTGAGTTCCTCCCGGATGGCAGAGCTTCTCACCCTATCTCTAAGGGAGAGCCCCGCCACACGGCGGAGGAAACTCATTTCGGCCGCTTGTACCCGTGATCTTATCCTTTCGGTCATGACCATAGGTGAGGATGGGAACGTAGATCGACCGGTAAATTGAGAGCTTTGCCTTCCGGCTCAGCTCCTTCTTCACCACAACGGATCGATACAACGTCCGCATTACTGAAGACGCCGCACCGATCCGCCTGTCGATCTCACGATCCACTCTTCCCTCACTCGTGAACAAGACTCCTAGGTACTTGAACTCCTCCACCTGGGGCAGGGTCTCCTCCCCAACCCGGAGATGGCACTCCACCCTTTTCCAGGCGAGAACCATGGACTCGGACTTGGAGGTGCTGATTCTCATTCCGGTCGCTTCACACTCGGCTGCGAACCGATCCAGTGAGAGCTGAAGATCCCGGTCAGATGAAGCCATCAGGACCACATCATCTGCAAACAGCAGAGACCTAATCCTGCGGTCACCAAACCGGAACCCCTCAACGCCTTGACTGCGCCTAGAAATTCTGTCCATAAAAGTTATGAACAGAATGGGTGACAAAGGACAGCCTTGGCGGAGTCCAACCCTCACTGGAAATGTGTTTGACTTACTGCCGGCAATGCGGACCAAGCTCTGGCACTGATCATACAGGGAGTGGACCGCCACAATAGGACAGTCAGATACCCCATACTCTCTGAGCACTCCCCACAGGACTTCCCGAGGGACACGGTCGAATGCCTTCTCCAAGACCACAAAGCACATGTAGACTGGTCGGGCAAACTCCCTTGGACCCTCAAGAACCCTGCCGAGAGTATAGAGCTGGTCCACAGTTCCACGACCAGGACGAAAACCACACTGTTCCTCCTGAATCAGATGTTCGACTATCCGGCGTAGCCTCCTCTCCAGTACACCTGAATAAACCTTACCGGGAAGGCTGAGGAGTGTGATCCCACGATAGTTGGAACACACCCTCCGGTCCCCCTTCTTAAAGAGAGGAACCACCACCCCGGTCTGCCAATCCAGAGGTACCGCCCCCGATGTCCACGCGATGCTGCATGTGGCCCCGGATCTAAAATTAGTTTGACACCCCTGGTGTGAATAGAGCGATGTCCCTATTGAGCAAGCATTGCCAGAAAACACACACACACACACACACACACACACGGCTATATTGTGAAGGCGAAGGCACATGCAAACGGAGACACGTGCAGTTGATGCCAGTGAGAGCGTGGCGAGAGCACAGAGCAGTGGGAGCGATGGAAGAGGGGACAGTCTCCTATCAGTGGCTCACAGCGGGATGCATGAATGATGAGGTCTGACACACAGACTGTCCCCACAGGCTGCTTCGCCCTCGCTGCTCTCTTCCTGTCCGAACAGTTTTGTGCCGTCCCACTTAAGAAAAATGCATCACACACTGGGGAAGTGGATACTGAAGAGTGTGGTCTGTACTAATCGGTGTGCTGACTGAAACAAAGACAAAATATTAGAAGAACGCCTACTATATATGTGGATGTACCTAAGGTCCCAGATTGTGGGTAAAATCTGGTACTTTTCTACTCGTTATTTCTTTATACCAACTAGGGCTGGCCGACATGGCCTTTTTCTAATATCTCGATATTTTTAGGCCATGTCACGATACACGATATATATCTCCATATTTTGCCTTAGCCTTGAATAAACACTTGATGCATATAATCACAGCAGTATGATGATTCTATGTGTCTACATTAAAACTACGGATGCACCGAAATTAAAATTTGTGGCCGAAGCCGAAGCCGAATAAAATTTAAACGCTTGGCCGAAGGCCGAATACCGAATAATGAATGCAGTTTTTCACAATTTTTTTTATACTGCATATATAGCCTACAATAAATATTTAGACATGTTTTTCAAATAAAGTAATTTTTTATTGAATATTGACATTTTTTTTATAATCCAGTAGCCTTTGCTTTTCAAAAAAAGCACAAAGTTTTTCATTTATATTAGGCCTTCAAACAAAACATGCATTTCAAAAAAAAAAAAAAAGTGCATTAAAGTGGATAAACCCACAACAAATGAATTGTCCTTTTGGCAAAAGTCTGCAATAACAACAACAACAATAGAACAACACCAGCATATACATAATATGTACAAATATGATCGTAAAAGTGATAGCAAATAAGCAGTTAGTGAAATAAATAATATAGTAATGACAATGAGCATTTTACACTAAAACTGGAGCAATACAAATACCAATAAAAAAAGCGCTATTGATCATGAACAAAACCAATAGATTACCTCTATTATCAACAATAAAGTTGTTCAAATGCAACGATACGTATACATGATAGCTAGAAAGATAATAAAAAAAATTAAAAAAAATAAATAAATAAAAAAAAGAAGAAGGAATACCGAAAGATGAAAGGGAAGAGAGAGAGGCAACCTATATTAATCTTGTAGATTGTTATAGTAACATTGGTTTAAGCTCTGTCAATATGCCTTGTGTTACCCAGTTTACCCTAGGGCAACAGCATTGATATGTTTGATGAAACATGATTATGTGCATGAGTGTATACTTGTATATGAACAGAATGTGTGTATGAATGTTTGTACAGTGAATGTATATGTACATGTATATGTATGTTTGTTTGTACAGTGAATGTATATGTACATGTATATGTATGTTTGTACAGTGAATGTATATGTACAGTATATGTATGTTTGTTTGTACAGTGAATGTATATGTACATGTATATGTATGTTTGTTTGTACAGTGAATGTATATGTACATGTATATGTATGTTTGTTTGTACAGTGAATGTATATGTACATGTATATGTATGTTTGTACAGTGAATGTATATGTACAGTATATGTATGTTTGTTTGTACAGTGAATGTATATAAACAGTATATGTATGTTTGTTTGTACAGTGAATGTATATGTACATGTATATGTATGTTTGTTTGTACAGTGAATGTATATGTACAGTATATGTATGTTTGTTTGTACAGTGAATGTATATAAACAGTATATGTATGTTTGCTTGTACAGTGAATGTATATGTACAGTATATGTATGTTTGTTTGTACAGTGAATGTATATGTACATGTATATGTATGTTTGTTTGTACAGTGAATGTGTATAAACAGTATATGTATGGTTGGTTGTACAGTGAATGTATATGTACAGTATATGTATGTTTGTTTGTACAGTGAATGTATATAAACAGTATATGTATGTTTGTTTGTACAGTGAATGTATATGTACAGTATATGTATGTTTGTACAGTGAATGTATATGTACAGCATATGTATGTTTGTTTGTACAGTGAATGTATATAAACAGTATATGTATGTTTGTACCGTGAATGTGCGCGTGGATGGACGGACTTGGAGTATGTAGATATGTAATGTATTTGTGTATGTATGTGGGAGCGTAGGTACCAATGTATGGACGTTTGTATGTATGAGTAATGGTGTGTGTTGTGTTAGTATATGTGTGTTTGTATGTACAATATATTTGACCCCTAGTGTGCGTGGGAGCCAGAGTGCAGACCCAGCCGCCCAGAGAGCCCAACCCAAACAGCAGGTGTGGCGCCCAGGGATCCAGGGACCACCCGCCCCACGCAGCCAGGCCGGCCGGCGGCGAGAACCCCAGAGCCCGGCCCATCGCTAGCTTTAATACACGTGATTGGTATTAGCCGCTATCACTCATAAATGATCGGTATCGGCAACACAACATCTCTATTCATAGAGGTACCACTGTATAGAAAATTTTCAAAAGTATTTCCTTTTAAATTAAGAATTTCTTTGCATTTTATTATCATCACATGATTAATTTACAGATACTCTTTTTTTTTTTTGCATGCAAATCAATTCTATTATTAACATTTTGTGCTCTGCTGTGGTCTCCTCCCTGCTCTGCTGAGCCGGAGAGCACAGCCACATTCCCCAGAGTGGAGACTCTGGTGTGCCGGATGCACGCTAACATTATTGCTTCCTGCAGAGCTTACGAACTGGCAGGAATGTACTTGTGCGTGTGTGTGTGTGTGTGTGTGTGTGTGTGTGTTTGCCCCAAAAACCGTCAGTCTTGTTCACCAACGGACTCCATCTTTCCCAGCTTATCCTAAACACAGACATCCCTACAACCTTTCCGGTCTGCGGGAAGACGCTCATATAAATACGCGGCGAAAACGCGCTCAATGCCACACGACGTCATGCCCACCGACCGCACCGCCATGCCCACAGCACAGTGTATTATGAACACATTATTAACATGAATTGATTAACGTGGACCCCGACTTAAACAAATTGAAAAACGTATTCGGGTGTTACCATTCAGTGGTCAATTGGACGGAATATGTACTGTACTGTGCAATTAGGGCTGGGCGATATATCGATATACACGATATATCGCGGGTTTGTGTCGGTGCGATATAGAAAATGACTATATCGTGATATTCGAGTATACGTTCTAATGCAGTTGCTTTTAGCTGCGGGCATTACACTACATTCTAGTGACACTTCAGAAAACCACTGTCACTAAATACAGTTGGTCGCTACGTCTGTAAGTGCAAGTTAAAGCTTTACTATGCAAAGCGAAAGCCATTTATCAACAACATCCAGAAACGCCACCGGCTTCTCTGGGTCTGAGATCATCTATGATGGACTGATGCAAAGTGGAAAAGTGTTCTGTGGTCTGACGAGTCAACATTTCAATTTTTGGGGGAAATATTCGACATCGTGTCATCCGGACCAAAGGGGAAGTGAACCATCCAGACTGTTATCGACGCAAAGTTCAAAAGCCAGCATCTGTGATGGTATGGGGGTGCATTAGTGCCCAAGGCATGGGTAACTTACACATCTGTGAAGGCACCATTTATGCTGAAAGGTACATATCAATCAATCAATGTTTACTTATATAGCCCTAAATCACTAGTGTCTCAAAGGGCTGCACAAACCACCACGACATCCTCGGTAGGCCCACATAAGGGCAAGGAAAACTCACACCCAGTGGGACATCGGTACAGGTTTTGGATGCTTTTTCATGGACGCCCCTGCTTATTTCAGCAAGACGATGCCAAGCCACATTCAGCACGTGTTACAACAGCTTGGCTTCGTAAAAAAAGAGTGCGGGTACTTTGCTGGCCTGCCTGCAGACCAGACCAGTCTACCATCGAAAATGTGTGGCCCATTATGAACCGTAAAATACAACAGCGGAGACCCCGGACTGTTGAACGACTGAAGCTCTACATAAAACAAGAATGGGAAAGAATTCCACTTTCAAAGCTTCAACAATTAGTTTCCTCAGTTCCCAAACATTTATTGAGTGTTGTTAAAAGAAAAGGTGATGTAACACCTTGGTGAACATGCCCTTTCCCAACTACTTTGGCACGTGATACAGCCATGAAATTCTAAGTTAATTATTATTTGCAAGAAAAAAAAATAAAGTTTGAACATCAAATATCTTGTCTTTGTAGCATATTCAACTGAATATGGGTTGAAAAGGATTTGCAAATCATTGTATTCTGTTTATATTTACATCTAACACAATGTCCCAACTCATTTGGAAACGGGGTTTGTATCATCATAAGTTTAAAACAGAGTCTGTAAAAAATTATCTATGCAACATTTTGACTAAAGCACCAGGAGGAAGTGTTTTTAACGTAGTAAAGAAATCCCAATACGACCGTTATAAAAAAAAGAGCAAATATGTCCTTGCAGCTCATGTGCTATAAAAAGAAGCCAAAAGTAAAAACAACACACCAAATGGAGGGACTAAACATTCCCTATCCGGATCTTCCAGCCAGTCTGGACACAGAACTGCGAGTTAGTCTGCATCCGCCAGAAAGTCGCATTTAACTTGTAAACTTCCACACGGACAAAGAGACCGGCCTGCAACTCTTTCAAGGCGTGGGAGCCAACAATAGTAGTTGTTTTAATTTCCCCGGGAGGTGGAAGCAAAGTTTCCTACTCGACTGCACCAGATGAAGGAGTTTTTAATTAATTAAGTCCTGCAAATCATGGCGGTTAAAAGGACCTAAAAGACACTTAAGTTTGAGGTGTAGTTTGAATGACTTCAGCACAGCTGGATCAGCGTCTCTCAATGTTTCACCTTCATATATATCAGGAGTGTCAAACTCAAATACAGAGTGGGACGAAATTTTAAACCGAACAAAGCCGCGGGCCAAGGGTTGAACAAATAAACCTTTTAATAGGGACCCAAACAAGTTTTTGCATTGAATATTGAACAAGCAAGACTTATATAACTTTATAGTGACATGCAAAATCCAGTTTCAAATAATAATAATTAAAAAATATCAATGGCATATCAAATAAAATTTAAATAAAAATTGAGTGCCTTTTTTTCCTATTTGCAGCCTTCTGAGGTAAATATCAAAATGAACTTTTTCCTCAGGCTAATAATGAATTTGAAAATAAAATAACAATAATGAATAAATCAAACATTTAAACCTTGAAGTAGCAAGAGAAGATGCATGAATAAAACGTTAATTATTGGTCAGTTTGCTGGAAGTTTCCCGGAAGAGTTAGTGCTGGGTATTTCTTCTGTTGTGTTACATGCGGATGTGTTTGTCATTCTTGTTTGGTGTGGGTTCACAGTGTGGCGCATATTTGTAACAGTGCCAAAGTTGTTTATACGGCCACCCTCAGTGTGACCTGTATGGCTGTTGACCAAATATGCCTTGCATTCACTTGTGTGTGTGTGTGTGTAAAAGCCACACATATTATGTGACACACTGTTAGTATGGAGGAAAAGCGGACGTGAAGACAGGTTGTAGAGAACGCTAAAGGCAGTGCCTTAAATGCACGCCCCCAATATAGTTGTCCAGCTGGAAATCGGAAGAAATTCAGGAGAATGGTTGCCCCGGGAGATTTTCGGGAGGGGCACTGAACTTCGGGAGTCTACCGGGAGAATTAGGAGGGTTGGCAAGTATGAGTATTAGCGGTGAATGCGGTGTTACAGCGGCACCGACGCTGTATAACACCGGCGGGCCAGCTCTAATGTTAATTTGATATTGCCTCAAGGGCCAAAATAAATTACACGGCGGGCCAGATTTGGCCCGCGGGCCAGAGTTTGACACCCATGATCTAGGGTAAACTGTTGCAAAATTAGCTCAAACAGATGTTCTTACTTAAACAGGGATAGCAGGTCCATTCTATGTGTCATACTCGCGATATTGCCACATTTTTGCTGAAAGGATTTAGTATAGAACATCGACGATAAAGTTTGCAACTTTTGGTCGCTAATAAAAAAAGGATAAAGCCATTTTTTGACAAATTTGGTAAATAAATAACCCAAAAATTGTATATTTTTTTGTTTTCTTACTGTACCGAAAATGAACCGAACCGTGAAATCTAAACCGAGGTACGTACCGAACCCACATTTTTGTGTACAGTTACACACCTAATGTGCTCCAATCATTCCAATTACAAAAAAATAAGAGTTGTAGAAAGTATTGGAAACTCAAGACAGCCATGACATTATGTTCTATACAAGTGTATGTAAACTTTTGACCATGACTGTATGTTGGTAGAGGAGAGGGAAAGAGACAAAGGGAGTGAGAAAAACATATTTGTGTGTGTGTGTGTGTGTGTGTGTGTGTGTGTGTGTGTGTGTGTGTGTGTGTGTGTGTGTGTGTGTGTGTGTGTGTGTGTGTGTGTTCTATAGACAGACAGCATGACCATTATTAGAGTTCCTGTCATCATGGGACTATTACTAGTGTTGATACGGCTGTTATTGTGCCCATTGTTCTCTCTCTCTATAGCAGGGGTGTCAAACTCAAATACAAAGTGGGCCAAAATTTAAAACTGAACAAAGCCGCGGGCCGAAGTTGAACAAATTAACCTTTTAATAGGGACCCAAACAAGTTTTGTATTGAATATTGAACAAGCGAGACTTATATAACTTTATAGTGACATGCAAAATCAAGTTTCAAATAATACTAATAATTTAAAAATAGCTTTAGCATATCAAATCAAATTTAAATAGAAATTGAATGCCTCTTTTCTATTTGCAGCCTTCTCAGGTAAATATCAAAATAATCTTTTCCCACAGGCTAATAATACATTTGTATATTGTAGCGTCCAGGAAGAGGTAGTGCTGCAAGGGATTCTGTGTATTTGTTCTGTGGTGTTTATGTTGTGTTACAGTGCGGATGTTCTCCCGAAATTTGCTTGTCATTCTCGTTTAGTGTTGGTTCACAGTGTGGCGCATATTTGTAACAGTCTTAAAGTTGTTTATACGGCCACCCTCAGTGTGACCTGTATGGCTGTTGACCAAGCTTGCATTGCATTAGCTTATGTGTGTGTGTGTGTGTGTGTGTGTGTGTGTGTGTGTGTGTGTGTGTGTGTGTGTGTGTGTAAAAGCCACATATATGTGAATTTTAGTGAAGTGAATTTTATTTATATAGCGCTTTTCTCAAGTGACTCAAAGCGCTTTACAAAGTGAAACCCAATATCTAAATTACACTCAAACCAGTGTGGGTGGCACTGGGAACAGGTGGGTAAAGCGTCTTGCCCAAGGACACAGCGGCGGTGACCAGGATGGCGGAAGCGGGAACCGAACCTGCAACCCTCAAGTTGCCGGCACGGCCACTCCACCAACCGAGCTATGCCGCCCCATATCATGTGACTAGGCCGGCACGCTGTTTCTACGTAGGAAAAACGGACGTGACGAAAGGTTTTAGAGGACGCTTGAGGCAGTGCCTTTAAGGCACGCCCCCAATATTGTTGTCCAGGCGGGAATCGGGAGAAATTTGGGAGAATGGTTGCCCCCTGGTGATTTTCGTGAGGGGCACTGAAATTTGGGAGTCTCCTTGGAAAATCGGGGGTGAGGGTTAGCAAGTATGAGTATTAGCAGTGAATGCGGTGTTACATGGTATAACATGGTCACTACTGCCTACTTTGTCTTGTTATATTCTTATTTCACTCTTATATTGTTATTCCCATTATTTTTATTCTTTTTGTAATGTTTCTCTATTTTGTTTCCTTTTAAACCACCCTTTATTTACTTTTTACTCTTTTTTAAATTGATTTAAACTCTGTACACTGCTGCTATAATTTTAATTTTCCTGAAGGAACTCTCCTGAAGGAATCAATAAAGTACTATCTATCTATCTACAGCTAAACCGCGGCTGTATAATACCGGCGGGCCAGCTCTAATGTTAATTTGATATTGCCTCAAGGGCCAAATGAAAATACACGGTGGGCCAAATTTGGCCCACGGGCCAGAGTTTGACACCCATGCTCTATAGCTACCTTCTGTTCCACAGGTTCTGGCCTCTGTTGCATGTTTCTTCCCCAGAGGAAAGTTTATTTGCCTCCATTCCCATGTTAGTTCAGTTGGTTCTTTAAATGTAGGAGTAGCACGGTTCTAAACCCACTCCATGTTTTATATCACCAGCATTGTGGGTTTTAAGAATAGACTAAGACATGGGTGTCAAACTCTGGCCCACAAGCAAAATTTGGCCCGCCGTGTAATTTAATTTGGCTCTTGAGGTAATATCAAATTAAGATTAGAGCTGGCCCGCCGGTGTTATACAGCGGCGATGCCTCTGTAACACCGCATTCAGCGCTGATACTCACACTTGCCAACCCTCACGATTTTCCCGGGAGACTCCCAAAGTTCAGTGCCCCTCCCGAAAATCTCCCGGGGCAACCATTCCTCCGAATTTCTCCCGATTTCCACCCGGACTACAATACTAGGGGCGTGCCTTGTATGCACTGCCTTTAGCGTCCTCTACAGCCTGTCGTCGCGTCCGCTTTTCCGCCATACAAACAACGTGCCGGCCCAGTCACATAATACACAGTATGTGGCTCTAACAAACAAGTGAATGCAAAGCATACTTGATCGACAGCCATAAGGGTCACACTGAGGGTGTCCATATAAACAACTTTAACACTTTTACAAATATGCGCCACACTGTGAAGCCACACCAAACAAGAATGATAAACACATTTTGGGAGAACATCCGCACCATTGCACAACATAAACTCAACAGAAGAAATACCCAGAACCCCTTGCAGCACTAACTCTTCCGGGACGCTACGTCATACACCCCCGCTACCACCAAACCCCGCCCCCCCCCCCCCCCACAATTTTTATTTAAATTTTATTTGATATGCCATTGATATTTTTTAATCATTATTATTATAATTTGAAACTTGATTTTGCATATCACTATAAAGTTATATAAGCCTTGCTTGTTCAATATTCAATGCAAAACTTATTTGGGTCCCTGTTAAAAGGTTAATTTGTTCAAACTTTGTTCAGTTTTAAATTTTGGCCCACTCTGTATTTGAGTTTGATACCCCTGGACTAAGATGAGAAGTATTGCGTAAAGAGATTATTCTAGATCAGTGGTCTCAGACATGTGGTCCGCGGGCCAACTGCGGCCCCCACCTTAATATGAAAGTTTAATGTTAGCGCGGCCCGCAAGTTTTATATGAATGCCGCTTGACAGCGTTGTGTGTGGAGCTGAAGGAATCTACCAATCACTGTGTGGTATGTGGCTCTCAAAGGCGGAACATTGACATCATTTGCTTGATGCCAGCAGAGAAACATTTTGCCGCTTTTCCACTAAACCCGCACGCGCTCTTCCTCCCTCGCTCTCTGTCACTGTGTGTGTCTCTCTCTCTCGCTCCCTCCCCCGGCGCCGCCCTAACAGTCCGGGCCGAGGAGACGAGTGTCCCGGTAGCTTCCGAAGCACTCCGCTGAAGGACCGAGCGACAATACAAAACTGTGGTGGTGCACCTGACCCCAGTGCTGATTCTCTGACAGAGAGTCGCTGGGCGAATTGGACGTGTAGTCGTGATGTTAGCTCGTTCGGGGCTAATTGTGCTACCGTAACTGTGAACTCCATAGCGTGATCATAACTGCCGACATGGCGACATACTGTACAACTTTCACCGGGGCTACAGTATGGTTGCATGCTGGGTAGTGTAGTTCTTATATTCCCTAGCTCAGTGGTTCTCAAATGGGGGTAAGCGTCCCCCTGGGGGTACTTGAAGGTATGCCAAGGGGTACGTGAGACTTTTTAAAAATATTCTAAAAATAGCAACAATTCAAAAATCCTTTATGAATATATTTATTGAATAATATTTCAACAAAATATGAATGTAAGTTCATAAAGTGTGAAAAACCTACTCAGTGGCCTAGTGGTTGGAGTGTCCGCCCTGAGATCGGTAGGTCGTGAGTTCAAACCCCCGGCCGAGTCATACCAAAGACTATAAAAATGGGTCCCATTACCTTCCTGCTTGGCACTTAGCATTAAGGGTTGGAATTGGGGGTTAAATCTCAACAAAAAAAAAAGATTCCCGGGCGCGGCACCGCTGCTGCCCACTGCTCCCCTCACCTCCCCGGGTGATGGGTCAAATGCAGAGAATAATTTTGCCACATCTAGTGTGTGTGTGTGACAATCATTGGTACTTGAACCTTAACTTTAAAAGAAATGCAACATTGACAGATTTCTTGTGGACATGTTCCATAAATATTGATGTTAAAGATTTCCTTTTTTTTGTGAAGAAATGTTTAGAATTAAGTTCATGAATCCAGATGGATCTCTATTAAAATCCCCAAAGAGGGCACTTTAAGTTGATGATTACTTCTATGTGTAGAAATCTTTATAATTGAATCACTTGTTTATTTTTCAACAAGTTTTTTAATTATTTTTACATCTTTTTTTCCAAATAGTTCAAGAAAGACCACTAAAAATGAGCAATATTTTTGCACAGTTATACAATTTAATAAATCAGAAACTGATGACATAGTGCTGTATTTTACTTCTTTATCTCTTTTTTTCAACCAAAAATGCTTTGCTCTGATTGGGGGGTACTTGGATTAAAAAATGTTCACAGGGGGTACATCACTGAAAAAAGGTTGAGAACCACTGATCTAGCTTATAACATCACAGTAAGAATGTGTATACATTGTTGCTGACTGGAGAAATCAAATTATTATTGTTATTACCTACGACTGATTTATTTACTTAATTCTCATTTTGTTCATTTACATTTTGATTTTATTTTGTGTTGAAAATAAAAGTAAAGACATTAAAAAAGATATTTCTTATGAAATCTTTTCTTGCGGCCCAGCCTCACCCAGACTCTGCATCCAGTGTCCCCCAGGCAAATTGAGTTTGAGACCCTTGTTCTAGATTGTACCTAATGTCACGACTGTTTTTTTTTTCTTATTGACTATTTTATTAATTATGGGACAAGCATGGGACTCATTACGCAGCAGCTGTTTGATTGCAACGTGCATCTTAGTTGTAATTTTCATTAACAAATTAGAAGGTGTTGAAATCGCCAGGTAAGATCCATCCATCCATCCATTTACTACCGCTTATTCCCTTTCGGGGTCGCGGGGGGCGCTGGCGCCTATCTCAGCTACAATCGGGCGGAAGGCAGGGTACACCCTGGAAAAGTGGCCACCTCATCGCAGGGCCAACACAGATAGACAGACAACATTCACACACTAGGGCCAATTTTAGTGTTGCCAATCAACCTATAGCATGTAAATAGCAAAGCCAATCTATCTTAGCATCAAGTTAGTACATTTTTGGAAACGTGAAGCCTAACTTAACTTGGATTGGAGTGTTTTTGGAGTACATTTTTTTGTTGGCATTGAAAAGTCCAACATAGAGACCTGTCTGAGAGGTCCTTCTCTGTCAGGCTGGGGGACGCCATTCTGCCCCGCTTTACTGTGGTGTCCCCCAAGGATCTATTTTAGGCCCCATCCTGTTCGCTCTTTATCTCCTCCCTCTTGGAGATATTTTTAAGAAACATGGAGTGTTTTATCACTTTTATGCAGATGACTGCCAAATTTATATGCCGATTTCAAAAAGCCACACCCCCCTTACACCCCTTCTTAACTGTCTATGTGACGTCAAGGCTTGGTTAGCCCAGAATTTTTTAATAATGAATGAGGGAAAAACGGAAATTGTAGTTTTTAGTCCGGCCCTCACTGACTTGGGACCATTGCAAAATGATGTGCGTCCCAAAGTCACCAGCCTTGGCGTCACTATAGACAGCCATTTTAAACTAGACAAACAAGTCAATGGCGTTTTAAAATCGTGTTTTTATCACCTTCGTCTTTTAGTAAAGGTTAAAGCGTTTTTATCTTTTAACCTTTTTGAACAAGTGGTGCATGCTTTTATTTCAAGTCGCCTGGACTACTGCAATGCACTTTATGCTGGCATTAGCCAAAAAGATCTCTCCCGGTTACAGTTAGTCCAGAACGCGGCAGCACGACTTTTAACAGGGGCCAGGAAACGCCAGCATATAACCCCAATTCTTCAGAGTTTGCACTGGCTTCCTGTTCATTTTAGAATTGATTTTAAAACATTGCTGTTTGTTTTTAAATCTTTACATGGACTGGCACCTCAATTTTTTTTCCCAAGATGGCTCTGCTGTAGTGGCTGCTGTAGGCAGGAGCTCTGTGCTCTTGTGTCATCCTTTTGTGTTTCCCTCTTGTTTTCATGTGTTATTATATTTTTTTGCATTTTGGTCCAGGACCCTTTGGGACTGTGTGACAAGGGGTGGCACTTTCGTGACCTCTGTGGTGCTTTTTTTGTGGACTTCTGGATCTGCCTCCCGGGAGCCTTTTGGCCATGGAGACCAGCTGCTGGGTCTCTGCCACACCAGAGTCTGTTTGGAGGGACTGGAGGAGATGTGGATGAGGGGGACAGGGCTGCGGAGCTAGCACTGAGCGCTGGGACGGAGAGGCTCCATCTTTCGTGTCTTGACTGGGTGAGCAGGTGTCGGACACCTCAGTCACCTTGGACGTATCCTCGCTCATCCATGCGGACTGGACACTGGCCGAGAGTGGAGTCGGCTGTCTTGGTTGCTTTGTTGGGTCTGCTTCTGTCTCTGGCCATGCTCCCTCCACCCCAGCGGACAATGGCGTGGAACACCGCAGAGGCCACCACAGTGGATATGTTTCTTTTACTTTTTATTCATAGCTGTATGTAGAAGTGTCTGGTTGTATCTGCTGCTTTAATGTCTTTAATGTCCTCTGTGTTCTTTGATGTTTGATGTTTCCCTCTTACACACATGGAAGAGGGATGTGTACCATGGCTATGAGTTGTTGTTTTTTTCCCTTGGCCTCAGTCTGCACCCCCACTCCAGGGCCCAGGCTAAGACCGATTTTTTTAATTTTATTTTAATCTTCTATTCTTTTCTCCCCCCCCCTGTTTACCTGTATGTCATCTTTTTTGTAAGGGGCGCTGGAAGCCGGCAGACCCGTCAGCGATCCTGTTCTGTCTCCCTGTAATGTTTGTCTGATCTTGAATGGGATTGTGCTGAAAATTGTAATTTTCCTGAAGGAACTCTCCTGACGGAATAAATAAAGTACTATCTAATCTAATCTATCTAATCTAATCTAATACATCTCGGACCTTATCCGCGCTCTGAGGTCCGAGAGCTAGTTCCAGCTCGTGGTGCCCAAGACCAGACTTAAGACCAGGGGAGACAGGGCCTTCTCTGTGGTCGTCCCTAACCTCTGGAACACTCTGCCCCTCCATGTTCAAACTGCTTCCACAGTGGAGTGTTTTAAGTCTCGTCTTAAGACACACTTTTATTCTTTGGCTTTTAACACTACGTGAGTTGTGTGGTCCTCTGTGTTTTTTATACACTTTGATTTTTATTTTACTGTTTTAATTGATTTTACCCTTTAAAATAGTTTTTAATCATATTTGTTTTTATTTTTTTTTATTTTTGGTTTTATTCAGTCATTGGTGGAGCATAATTTTGTTTTTAACATGGCTGTGCAGCACTTTGGAAACGTTATTGTTGTTTAAATGTGCTATATAAATAAAGTGGATTGGATTGAACATGAACTAGAGCAGTGGTTCTCAACCTACCACCTCAGAAAACAGTTGCCTCGCCAAGTACCACCATAATGACCGACATTAAAATCGTAGTAGGCCTAAATATTCATTAAAACAAGGCAGAGGTTTCTTTTAACACGTATAATGTGGTAAAATCAATTAAAACAGTAAAATAGAGATCAAAGTGTATAAAAAACACAGAGGACCACACAACTGACGTAGTGTTAAAAGCCAAAGAATAAAAGTGGGTCTTAAGATGAGACTTAAAACACTCGACTTTTTTTTTTTTTTTTCCCTTATCCTCAGTCTGCACCCCCACTCCAGGGCCTAGGCTAAGACCGATTTTTTTAAATTTTATTTAAATTTTCTATTTTTCCCCCCCCCCCCCACCCCACCCCCCTTGTTTACCTGTATGTCATCTTTTTTGTAAGGGGCGCTGGAAGCCGGCAGACCCGTCAGCGATCCTGTTCTGTCTCCCTGTAATGTTTGTCTGATCTTGAATGGGATTGTGCTGAAAATTGTAATTTTCCTGAAGGAACTCTCCTGACGGAATAAATAAAGTTCTATCTATCTATCTATCTATATTTAATATTTTGGCCACTGCAACATTTCACACAGTTTGAAAAGTAACACAGTTTGAATATTTAATGGTTTCTTCGGCGTAACACGAGATAAAGCATGCGTACCATGAATTACCATAATTTGATTTACGTGGACCCCGACTTAAACAAGTTGAAAAACTTATTCGGGTGCTACCATTTATTGGTCAATTGTACGGAATATGTACTGTACTGTGCAATCTACTAATAAAAGTTTCAATCAATCAATCAAAAAAAACACAGTTTGAGAATCCCTGATCTCGAGGTAGTTTGGCTAAGTCCGCAGCTGTAATGATCGCCAAGTGCAGAAGTGCCAAGAGTCAGCTGAGTCGACGACCGGTCCTAAAACAGGACACCGATGGATTTTACGTGAATCGTTGCCCAATAGGACCGGCGGGATTTGATCGGTGCCAAAAAAAAAGTACCAAATTCGGTACCCCGTCAGATTTTTTTGCTGATGAATTCAATAAAGTCAGAACAAAAACTTATAAAAAATACTCAGTAAGAGCTTTCAACTACTGTCTAATCCTTAAAGACATGTGTTTAACTTCACTTTATTTATTTAATTTCTTTCTAACGAACCCTAAAAATATTCTCCATCCAGACAAATAAAATACTACCAATAAAACGCTCATCTGGATAAACAATATTACAATGAAATCAAAACAATGATACGATTAATTGTCTCAAAACACGATGTGCTCTGTGAACTTTAATGTGTTCAAGACTGTGTCTAAGGTCTTCAACCTTCAGAACTGAACTTGTCGACATAAAAAGACAGCACATGTGACTTAATGAGTCAAAGGACTCCACACAGACGAGGCCAAGAAACTTCCGGCTTTACTACAATGAACTGTGGTAGAGTAAAAAAAATCTCTGCTTCTTCCTACTTTTCAAACATGCTAAACGTTGTGAAAGAAATTAAGTGATTTTTTTTTTTTTTTTTTACCAAAACCACAGAAGAATGCCACGGATTAGTCAACCCTCCACCAGCATACGAAAGCTTTGCGACTGAAAGATTGCTTTGAGGTCGGTAAGCAAAACCTGAAATATTCCGTACATTAGGCGCACTGTTGAGAGAAAAAATTTTTTAAGTGCGCCTTATAGTGCGGAAAATACGGTACATCGGAAATTTTAGATGCAAGCTGGTATCATTTGATACATGTTGTTTTGACCAAAACCAGACCGATATTAACATCGGATCAGGACACCATTAGTTGTAAGAATCAGGAAAAAGATGATGCAAAAGATGTGTTTTTTACTGTGATGCTACAGTGTGGTTTTCGTGGAACGGTGTACCGGCTCTATACTCTCAGCAGGGTCCTTGAGTGTGTATTAGAGATTGCCCAACCTAGTCTACATGTGCTTTGTGGACCTGGAGAAGGCATTCGACCATGTACCCCTAGGAAGTCCTGGAGGGAGTGCTCAGAGAGTATGGGGTATCGGACTGTCTGATTGTGGCGGTCCGCTGCCTGTATGATCAGTGTCAGAGCTTGGACCCGTTTCCAGTGAGGGTTGGACTCCGCCTAAGCTGCCCTTTGTCACCGATTCTGTTTATAGCTTTTACTGAGAGTATTTCTAGGCGCAGTCAAGGCGTTGAGGGGATCTGGTTTGGTGGCTGCAGGATTAGGTCTCTGCTTTTTGCAGATGATGTGGTCCTGATGGCTTCATAAGGCCAGGATCTTCAGCTCTCACTGGATCGGTTCGCAGCCGAGTGTGAAGCGACCGGGATGAGAATCAGCAAGTCCATGGCTCTCGCCCGGAAAAGGCTGGAGTGCCATCTCCGGGTTAGGGAGGAGACCCTGCCCCAAGTGGAGGAGTTTAAGTACTTAGGAGTCTTGTTCAAGAGTGAGGGAAGAGTGGATCGTGAGGTCGACAGGCGGATCGGTGCGGCGTCTTCAGTAATGCGGATGCTGTATCGATCCGTTGTGGTGAAGAAGGAGCTGAGCCGGAAGGCAAAGCTTTCAATTTACAGGTCGATCTACGTTCCCGTCATCACCTATGGCAGGGGTGTCAAACTCAAATACAGAGTGGGCCAAAATTTAAAACCTAACAAATAATCAAAATATATCAATGGCATATCAAAATTTAAATAAAAATTGAATGCCTCTTTTCGGCGGCGGGGTTGAGGTGGACGGGGTTTGGTGATAGCGGTGGTTGTATATTGTAGCTTCCCGGAAGAGTTAGTTCTGCAAGGGGTTCTGGGTATTTGTTCTGTTGTGTTTATGTTGTGTTACGGTGCGGATGTTCTCCCGAAATGTGTTTGTCATTCTTGTTTGGTGTGGGTTCACAGTGTGGCGCGTATTTGTAACAGTGTTAAAGTTGTTTATACGGCCACCCTCAGTGTGACCTGTATGGCTGTTGAACAAGTATGCGTTGCATTCACTTGAGTGTATAAGTCGCATATATTATGTGACAGGGACGGCACGCTGTTTGTATGGAGGAAAAGTGGACGTGGCGACAGGTTGTAGAGAACGCCAAAGGCAATGCCTTTAAGGCCCACCCCCAATATTGTTGTCCAGGATGAAATTTGGGAGGGGCACCGTACTTTGGGAGTCTTCCGGGAAAATCGGGAGGGTTGGCAAGTAAGAGTATTAGCGGTGAATGCGGCGTTACAGCGGCGGTTCAGCTCTGATGTTAATTTGATATTGCCTCAAGGGCCAAATTAAATTAAATTTGGCCCGCGGGCCAGAGTTTGACACCCATGACCTATGGTCATGAGCTTTGGGTTATGACCGAAAGGAACTAGATCACGGGTACAAGCGGCCGAAATGAGTTTCCTTATTTCGGCTATCCCTTAGAGCAGGGGTGCCCATTACGTCGATCGCGAGCTACCAGTCGACCGCGGGGGGTGTGTCAGTCGATCTCCAGCCAGGCTTTTAAAAAAAATAGACCTAAAAATTAGTGATCATCAATCTTCACCAAGACGTCACTTAAATGACATTCACGGTACCGGAGGGTCTTGTGAGATGACGCTGGCTGCTGCAAGATCATTATTATGAAAATATGACCGAGAGGAAGGCGAGAAACACTTTTTATTTCAACAGACTCTCGCGCCGTACCTTCCGTCAAAACTCTGAAGGCCGATTGCACATTTCCTATCTTCACAATAAAAGCCCTGCTTCATGCTGCCTGCGCTAACTAAATACAGAGTCTCGAAAAACTGGCGTGCACAAGCGATCCCTCAGAAAGCTGGCGTGCACATCACTTGTGCACGCCAGCTTTCCGAGACTCTTATTTTGTTAGCGCAGGCAGCATGAAGCAGGGCTTTTATTGTGAAGATAGAAAATGTGCAGTCGGCCTTTAGAGTTTTGACGGAAGGGACGGCGCGAAAGTCTGTTGAAATAAAAACTGTTTCTCGCCTTCCTCTCTGTCATTTTTTCATAATAATGAACTGGCAGCAGCCAGCGTCATCTCACAAGACCCTCGGGTGCCGTGAATGTCAATCAAGCGAGCTACGGAATTTGCCGCCAATGTTTTTCTTGTAAAGTGTATGGAAGCTGGATGAATTAGATGCCAAAAACCAACCACTTTCATGTGGTATTGTACAGAAAGGACAACTTTTTTTCTCCTCCATTTGAAAATGTGGGCGTTATCATCATTACTGTCTGATTCCAATCAATGCAAGTCATCAGAATCAGGTAATACACCAACTTATATTCTTGTCTTTGTGAAAGAAAGACATCTAAATGTGTTACACATGCTTGTATTATCATTAAACACATTTAACTTGTTTACAAAAATGTCTCTTTCATAAATAAATAAATATAAATTATATTTATAAATGAGGTAGATCCCCTCGAGTTGGTCAATTGAAAAGTAGCTCGCCTGCAGAAAAAGTGGGGGCACCCCTGCCTTAGAGATAGGGTGAGAAGCTCTGCCATCCGGGAGGAACTCAAAGTAAAGCCGCTGCTCCTCCACATCGAGAGGAGCCAGGGTGGTTCGGGCATCTGGTCAGGATGCCACCCTAACGGCTTCCCTAGGGAGGTAGTTAGGGCACGTCCGACCGGTAGGAGGCCACGGGGAAGACCCAGGACACGTTGGGAAGACTATGTCTCCCCGGCTGGCCTGGGAACGCCTCGGGAAGAGCTGGACGAAGTGGCTGGGGAGACCCAACCTCAGATAAGCGGAAGAAGATGATGGATAGATGGATGCTAAAAAGCTATGGTTCTTGTGGCAATATAAATGGAAGCACTGGTAAAAAAAAAAGGTGGTTTGTTATTAAAAGACGTATTTGAATATGTTGGTACAAAACATCACAGTGTTGTGTGGAGTAGGTGTGGGGGGGGATGTACTTCTACCACTGGTTGTACAAATAGTTGTAGATGAAAGGACGTAGGTGGGTGGAGTACATTGTGGTTGGTAAACACCACCAAAACAGGAAAGCGTGGGCTCACCTGAAAGCTCGTTTTCATTCTGGTTCAGTGTTAACCACCGGAGAGGAAAAAACTGCACAAAAAGCAATTTGTATGTTTTGGTTGTGGTTCTGATGTACATTGTGTCCGGAGTAATAACCCCCCTTCTTGGCCACAGTTTGCAGGATGCAAATTGCAAGGTGCACGCACGGCTTATTGTGTTAAACTCAAACAGCTGATGCAAATCTCTCACCACTGGGCTTTCTTAGCAGAGCTTAATTTCTGCTGGCATCATTCAAGCAGGCCAAAGTCCTGACTCAGAGGTGCAACCTTTACTTTCTCAGTGCTGGCACAACTTTGGCATCAAATACTGCGTGGCATTTAAGGAGCTTACCCAACTCTGACTCACACAAAAGTCTGAGTGTGGCCAGAACCATGTGAACAGTGCAGAATTCTGCCAATTTTAACAAACTTTTGTGATATGACCTTCTGTTGTGCGCTGTTTTAATCACATTTAGTTCAAATAAAATGATCTAAATCCTTAATATAAAGACACCACATCGTACATTTCGCCCTATAATAAATGTGGATTTGAGATGCCTATTATGTACTGTAGGGAAGCACGGTGGTACAGGGGTTAGTGCATGTGCCTCACAACACGAAGGTCCTGAGTAGTCCTGAGTTCAATACCGGGCTGGGGATCTTTCTGTGTGGAGTTTGCATGTTCTCCCCGTGAATGCGTGGGTTCCCTTTCGGGTACTCCGGCTTCCTCCCACCGCCCAAAAAATGTTCATTTCAATGCGTTTTCTTTATTTTCATGACTATTTACCTTGCAGATTGTGACTGAAGGCATCAAAACTACGACACCTGTGAAGTGAAAACCATTTCAGGTGACTACCTCTTGAAGCTCATCGAGAGAATGCCGAGAGAATGCAAAGAGTGTGCAAAACAGTAATCAGAGCAATGGGTGGCTATTTTGGTTAAACATAAAACTAGAGCTGTCCAATAATACCGGACTACCGATATTATCAGTCGATAAATGCTTTAAAATGTACTAACGACATTATCGGTATCAATTTCAAAAAGTAAAATTGATGACTTTTTAAAACGCTGCTGTACGGGAAACCGTCCGCACTGTAACACAACATAAACACAACAAAACAAATACCCAGAATCCCATGTATCCAGAACTCTTCCAGGCTACATTATACACCCCCGCTCCCCCAACCACGCCCACCTCCACTGACGCACGGAGAGGTGGGAGTAGTAGTTGGAGTGTATAATGTAGCCCGCAACAGTTGGGGATGCATGGGATTCTGGGTATTTGTTCTGTTGTGTTTATGTTGTGTTACAGTGCGGATGTTCTCACGAAATGTGTTTGTCATTCTTGTTTGGTGTGGGTTCACATTGTGGCGCATACTAGTAAGAGTGTTAAAGTTGTTTATATCACAACCCTCAGTGAAACCTGTATGGCTGTTGAACAAGTATGCCTTGCAATTGCTTGCGCTTTGAGTCAGCAGCCGCTTATTAGATGTGGCCGGCCGGCCCTCAGATAGTATCGAATTAAAGCGGACGCGCCGACTTGGTCAAGAGGACGTTTAAGGCATTGCCATCACGGGTTGTCCGGGTGAAAATCTGAGAATGTTATCCTGGGGAGATTTCTGGGAGAAGCACTGAAATCCGGGAAACCTCCCGGAAAAATGGAAGGGTCTGCAAGTATGCAGCTGAGCCACATCAGAGTGATCCAAGAACCGCATGCGGCTCCGGAGCCGCGGGTTGCCGACCCCTGAGCTAGGAAATCTGATTAGAACACAAAGTCATTCATAAACCTGCTACAGTTTACAACAAAATACTTTAATGGAAGAACATTCCCTTTGGCAACATCTGAGAATGTCTGCTAAAACTAGCCCGAGGAACACACTTGACTGATAAAAGTGTTAAGCAACATCTTAAAGTCAGTTAGTCACTGCTGGTCAGCTGCTAGGCGGATGCCTAAAGTGGCACTAAAACCTGCACCGGGAGATGAAGCGTCCCTTATAAAATGTCCGACTAGCCTCCTGCTAGCGGCTTCTGCTGGCAGTGAGACGGGAGCGAGCAGGCAGGACTGCTGTGAGTCGGCCAAAGCCGGCCCCCCTGCCTCACGCTGAAATCAGAGAAACCACAAGAATGTAACAGCTTCTGTTATTATCCCTCCCTGCTGCCTCACCGCCTGATAGCCTGGCCCACAAAATAGCAGTGAGGCTCTCATCTGTTCTCTCTCACACACACACAGGTTCTGTCAGGATATAGCTGTTCATTTTGCTGCTTTCCATCTGCACACAAACAGTGTATCGGCTTATAAACACGTGAATAGATCCTGACAGTGCGGAATCATACCAGGTGCATCTTCTTCCCCACTGTGAGCGGTTCCAAACACAAGCTGTCAGACAGACAGTACAGAAAACAGATCAATGGACTGGAGCACGGAGATATGAAATAGCAACAACAACAAAAAAAACATCCATCCATCTTCTTCCGCTTATCCGAGGTCAGGTCGCGGGGGCAGCAGCCTAAGCAGGGAAGCACAGACTTCCCTCTCCCTAGCCCTGTCAAACGTACGGCCCGTGTGCCGGATCAGGCCCGCAAACAGGTTTTATCCGGCCCATGGGATGAGTTTGCCATGTATAAAAACAAAAAAATTTAATGAAAGAACCCGCTGTTCTACATATGTCCACTAGATGTCGCAATAGCAATTCTTTGTCTCTTTGCAGATGATGCTACGTATGTAAAAAAAAATTTTTAAAATAACTACATGTTAGTGCACCAGTTGAGGAAAATGAGAAAACTACATAAATAACATACTGTAATTTGATTGTGATATATTTTTTATCTTAAACCTCTAAAGCAGGGGTAGGTTCCGGAACCTATGGCTCTAGATCCAGATGTGGCTCTTTTGATGACTGCACCTGGCTCTCAGATAAATCTTAGCTGACATTGCTCAACACGGTAAGTAATTAATAATTCCGCTGGTAGTCACAATGTCAAAAATAACGTTCAAAATATAAAACATTCTCATGCATTTTAATCCATCCATCCCGTTTCTACCGCACCTGTTCAAGAAGTCGCATTAACGGTACGAATGATTTTATTTATTGTTGGTTAGCTTCAGAATAACAATGTTATTAAAAAAGAATAAGACTTATTATACTCTAAATGTTGGTCTTACTTAAAAATGCATGCATTTAGTTGTATTCAGTGTTGAAAAAATATATTATATGGCTCTCACGGAAATACTTTTTAAAATATTTGGCTTGTATTGCTCTCTCAGCCAAAAAGGTTCCTGATCCCTGCTCTAAAGGCTAAGTGGCCACATGCGTGGACAGCACCTTTTAGTTTGTATTTCCAAAATTGTGTACACTACTGAATTGGGGTCTTATGGCCACTTATGTGGACACTTATACTGCCATCTAAAATGAGTTTGACGCCCCGGCCCAAGCTACTTCGTCCAGCTCTTCCCGAGGCGTTCCCAGGCCAGTCAGGAGACATAGTCTTCCCAAAGTCTTCCCCGTGGCGTAATTTTTGCGTGAAAAATCATACAAATTTCACAATTTGGAAAAAAATAAAGCAAAGCATTGTTTTGCTGACTAAGCACACAACTGAGTCACTTAATAAAAGCTGGGATTTTCTTCAAGCCAAGACAATAACAAAAAATTTGATAGTGTGAGCGTGTTGATATACCGTATTTTCCGGACCTTAGGGCACACTGGATTATAAGGCATACTGCCAATGAGTGGTAAATCAAGCCATCCATTTCCTACCGCTTGTCCCTTTTGGGGTCGCTGGAGCCTATCCCAGCTGCATTCGGCGGTAGGCGGGGTACACCCTGGACAAGTCGCCACCTCATCACAGGGCTTTTAATCTTGAGATGATCAATCTTTTAGAACAGAGGTCTCCAACCCAAAAAGCTACTCTTGCAAAATAAAAATAGCTGAAAGCTACTTGCTTTTTTGTTTACCTTATTTTTCAATAGCTAATTCAAGCCAAATAAATGAAATAGGCTTAATTTGCCAGAGTGTTAACAAAATGTTGGTATTTACAGCTCGCATTTTGTATTTACCAATTTTAATCATCTGCATTTTAGTATTTCAGAATAGTGATGTGCGATACCACTGATTTTCTCTTTGATCCGATACAAAGACAAATTTTTCAACTAATATTTAAAAGGGAACATTACCACCGGACCTATGTAAGCGTCAATATATACCTTGATGGTGCAGAAAAAAGACCATCTATTTTTTTAACTGATTTCCGAACTCTAAATGGGTGAATTTTGGCGAATTAAACGCCTTTCTGTTTATCGGTCTGGAGGGGATGACGTCAGAATGTGACGTCCCCGAAGTAATACAGCCGCCATTTTCCTTTGCAAACACCGGGTCTCAACTCTGTTATTTTCCGTTTTTTCGACTATTTTTTGGAACCTTGGAGACATCATGCCTCGACGGTGTGTTGTCGGAGGGTGTAACAACACTAACAGGGAGGGATTCAAGTTGCACCACTGGCCCGAAGATGCGAAAACGGCAAGAAATCTGCCACCAGACCCCCATTGAATGTGCCGGACTGTCTCCACATTTTACCGGCGATGACAGACATGGTACAGAGATGTATGGATAACCTGCAGATGCATTTGCAACGATAAAGTTAACATAATCACAAAGGTGAGTTTTGTTGATGTTGTTGACTTATGTGCTAATCAGACATATTTGGTTGCGGCGTGACTGCCAACTAATCGATGCTAACATGCTACGCTAATCGATGCTAACATGCTATTTACCGGGAGTGCTAAAGCAGACATGGCACAGAGATGTATGGATAACCTGCAGATGCATTTGCAAATACAAAGTCAACGAAATCACAAAGGTGAGTTTTGTTGATGTTGACTGCCAGCTAATCGATGCTAACATGCTGCGGTAATCGATGCTAACATGCTATTTACCGGCGGTGCTAAAGCAGACATGGCACAGAGATGTATGGATAACATGTAAATGCATTTGCAACTATATTACGTTTCCTTCCACCCACATTTAATGCGAAAAAAAACACTTACCAATCGACAGATTTAAAGGGGAACATTGTCACAATTTCAAAAGGGTTAAAAACAATAAAAATCAGTTCCCAGTGGCTTGTTGTATTTTTTGAAGTTTTTTTCAAAATTTTACCGGTCTCGGAATATCCCTAAATAAAGCTTTAAAGTGCCTTATTTTCGACTCTCTGCGAAGACACTGGCCATTTCCCTGTGACGTCACACAGTGCTGCCAATGTAAACAAACAATGGGAATACCACAGCAAGATATAGCGACATTAGCTCGGATTCAAACTCGGATTTCAGCGACTTAAGCGATTCAACAGATTACGCATGTATTGAAACAGATGGTTGGAGTATGAAAATATTGAAGAAGAAACTGAAGCTATTGAGCGAATAGCTATTGACGCTATTCATAGCCATAGCATGGCCGAATGGCTGCGTTAGCATCGGCGGTAAAATGTGCGGACCAAACGATCAGGACTTTGGCATCTTTTGACACTGGAGCAACTTAAATCCGTCGATTGGTAAGTGTTTTTTTCGCATTAAAAGTGGGTGGAAGGAAACGCAATATAGTTGCAAATGCATCTACAGGTTATCCATACATCTCTGTGCCATGTCTGCTTTAGCACCGCCGGTAAATAGCATGTTAGCATCGATTAGCGTAGCATGGTAGCATCGATTAGCTGGCAGTCAACATCAACAAAACTCACCTTTGTGATTTCGTTGACTATCGTTGCAAATGCATCTGCAGGTTATCCATACATCTCTGTGCCATGTCTGCCTTAGCATCGCCGGTAAAATGTGGAGACACTCCGGCACATTCAATGGGGGTCTGGCAGCAGACACTTTGGCATTTTTGGGCCAGTGGTGCAACTTGAATCCCTCCCTGTTAGTGTTGTTACACCCTCCGACAACACACCATCGAGGCATGATGTCTCCAAGGTTCCAAAAAATAGTCGAAAAAACGGAAAATAACAGAGCTGAGACCCGATGTTTGTAATGTGTTGAAAATGAAAATGGTGGGTGTGTTACCTCGGCGACGTCACATTCTGACGTCATCGCCTCCAGCCGATAAACAGAAAGGCGTTTAATTCGCCAAAATTCACCCATTTAGAGTTCGGAAATCGGTTAAAAAAATAGATGGTCTTTTTTCTGCACCATCAAGGTATATATTGACGCTTACAAAGGTCTGGTGATAATGTTCCCCTTCAAGTTGCTCCAGTGTCAAAAGATGCCAAAGTCCTGATCGTTTGGTCCGCACATTTTACCGGCGATGCTAACGCAGCTATTCGGCCATGCTATGGCTATGAATAGGGTCAATAGCTATTCGCTCAATAGCTTCAGTTTCTTCTTCAATACTTTCATACTCCAACCATCTGTTTCAATACATGCGTAATCTGTTGAATCGCTTAAGCTGCTGAAATCAGAGTCTGAATCCGAGCTAATGTCGCTATATCTTGCTGTGGTAACCGCCATTGTTTGTTTACATTGGCAGCACTGTGTGACGTCACAGGGAAATGGATAGTGGTTTCGAAGATAGCGAAAAAAAGGCATTTTAAAGCTTTTTTTTTTTTAGGGATATTCCGGGACCGGTAAAATTTTGAAAAAAACTTCAAAAAATACAACAAGCCACTGGGAACTGATTTTTATTGTTTTTAACCCTTTTGAAATTGTGATAATGTTCCCCTTTAAGAAAGTATATAGCAAGAGCACATACTGTATGCAGGTGTGCACGTACAGAAGATGTGTTCCTAAATGCTCATGGAGGATAAAGAACAAGACAAAACTAGTCATGGAGCATAACTCTTGAGGAAAGAATTAGAAGCCAGCTGTACTTGCATACCTGAGGCGTGTAATGTGGGGGTTGGGCTTTGGTGGAAGAATTTATACGGGACATCTTATCCAGTGGATATCTGGAATATGATGACATACTGTAGGCCTGAAACAGTGTCAGGGAGGATTTCGCTGTACCCAACCCTAAAATACTGTAACTATCTCTAACTAGTTATACATTTGTAAAAACACATTGCCACTTTTCAAAAAATGCAGAGTACTTGGTTTGAAAATTGTTTACGTCTTTATCAGACTTCACCCAAGTGTCTGCCGTCAGACCCCCATTGAATGTGCTGGAGTTTCTCCACATTTGACCGGCGATGCTAAGACAGACATGTAACAGAGATGTATGGATAACCTGCAGATGCATTTGCAACGATAGTCAACGAAATCACAAAGGTGAGTTTTGTTGATGTTGACTGCCAGCTAATCGATGCCAATATGCTACGCTAATCGATGCTAACATGCTATTTACCGGCGGTGCTAAAGCAGACATGGCACAGAGATGTATGGATAACCTGCAGATGCATTTGCAACGATAGTCAACGAAATCACAAAGGTGAGTTTTGTTGATGTTGACTGCCAGCTAATCGATGCCAATATGCTACGCTAATCGATGCTAACATGCTATTTACCGGCGGTGCTAAAGCAGACATGGCACAGAGATGTATGGATAACCTGTAGATGCATTAGCAACTATATTACGTTTCCTTCCACCCACTTTTAATGCGAAACAAACACTTACCAATCGACGGATTTAAGTTGCTCCAGTGTCAAAAGATGCGAAAGTCCTGATCGTTTGGTACGCACATTTTACCGGCGATGCTAACGCAGCTATTCGGTCATGCTATGGCTATGAATAGCGTCAATAGCTATTCGCTCAATAGCTTCTGTTTCTTCTTCAATACTTTCATACTCCAACCATATGTTTCAATACATGCGTAATCTGTTGAATCGCTTAAGTCGCTGAAATCCGAGTCTGAATCCGAGCTAATGTCACTATATCTTGCTGTGGTATTCCCATTGTTTGTTTACATTGGCAGCACTGTGTGACGTCACAGGGAAATGGCCAGTGTCTTCGCAGAGAGCGAAAATAAGGCACTTTAAAGCTTTATTTAGGGATATTCCGAGACCGGTAAAATTTTGAAAAAAAATTCAAAAACTACAACAAGCTACTGGGAACTGATTTTTATTGTTTTTAACATTTTTGAAATTGTGATAATGTTCCCCTTTAAGGGGTTCCGAGTGAAGGGGGTCTTGGCCACCTCTTCTCCCTCTCAGTTTGCAGGTTCCACACCTGCATCTGCTTCATACCAAACAACTGAAAAAGGATATCAGCTGGCAGCCCCAGGACCTCACTCTCTGCTCTGCTCGACGCCGCCCTGCTTTTGTTTTGGCACATTCGCCTTGTTGTAGCACATTTGTTAGTTTTGTCTTTTGTTTACCGTTACACTCGCTTTTTGTTGTAATAAATACTCTTTTTGGACGTTTTACTCAAGTCTTGTCTCCCCGTTGTCGTAGCGACCCACAGCCAAACAAACATATGATGCCGAGTGTAAAAAGAAATAGATGATCTGTGTTCCCTAATACCGGCACTTCAAAATACTGTGTCACTTGTACCAGGCTGAGTGCACCTTGACATCTCACATGCTGTATTAACTACAAATCTGAGGTCAACGATCCAGTTATGAGATGATTGATCTGTTCCCAGGAAAATCTGATTTACAAAAATATCTGGAACATGAAAAGCAGAGTGCAGTTTCTCTTCCAGGAACTGCTGGACTGTGCAGATATTATTATGACCATAGCCACAGTTACCACAAGTATTCGGGATTGGAAATAATTAAAAGATAATATGGGTCTTGCTCTGACAAGGCAAAATAATCTGAATGTTTGAAGAAACTCTGTCAGATATGATAATAAATCTATTTGTGGCGATAAACTGTGGGGACATTAGGGGTTTTTAACCTTTTTGACCTCAGGACTTGGGGCCCACTCAAATATTAAGACTAAATAAGTAATCTTAGATTTTATTTGAATCCAATAATTATATCTAACCTCCTTACAGTGTACATACAACCTTTTCAAATGATATAAAACCATGTGTTGATCACAAAGATTATTACTTATTCAAATACAAACCTTAGGCTTAGGTCAGGCTGATTAGAAAATAGGTACTTACCAAATATACTTCATAAGAAGGGACTCATCAATAACTGACAAAAATTACATGTCCATACAATTAAGTTGTGCTAGAATAAGAAAATAAATTACTAATGAATATATCTTTAACTAAATTGTTAATGAAATTAAAGTGAAAAAGAAAATACAGCTTCCCTACTCATAATTTTTGCGCTTAAAAGAAAAAACTTCTATGACTTTAGCTCTTGACTTCTTTTGTTTGTTGGGGTTGACATTACTGCCACAAGTGGTGGAAAAGTGGATTACAACACTGAGGCCCATACAAACCACGGCTGGGAAACAGATATTTTTAGAAAACAAGTACGTTTAGAAATACTATTTTTGTCTGGGTTTGTATGAAACAACCAGCTACCTTGCTAATGGTTATTGGCAAACAGTAAATAAAAATATTGAATACTGGATATAATTGAAAGAATGTTGGAGAATTTGGTGTCAAACTGTGCATTGTTTACAAAACAGATGTCCGTGAAGTGTCAAGCGTTGCAGAGCAATGACTGTGAGGTTTAATTTCTGCAAAACAAAAATAATTTAAAATAATTCCAGTGTTGCTTTTGTCTGGTTTAGAAACACAATTGTTACATCCCCCAAACTTTCTTGCTGCCATTTTTAAGAAGAAGTGACAAAGAAGTACTCTGCACCGGTCTCCAATTATTGCTAGAGAAGCGGCAAATTGTTATACATGGACTTCCTAAAGGGCCGGACTTCTCCCTTTATATATTCCAGGGAACCAACGTTCTCTACAGCAGACATTAGATTTTGATCTAATTTTGTCAACAGTTACAAGAGTGCTGATTCTGCAAAAAAGAAAGTCAAATATTTTTATGACTGCACTCTAGGGTTTTTAAAAATACTCTGCAAAAATTGAAGCTCCTCAAGAAAATGTTCCAACTGAACTTGGGGGCTAAAAGTTAAATAACCCAAATGATGAAACATGAGACAACCTAAATTGGAACCTTGGGGAACACCAATAGTATAATTAAAGAAGTTGAACAGATGACTACTGACTGCATCTGAAGGAAACAAGCTACAGCAACGCTTTGGTTATGTAAATCGAAAATTGTACAATTGAATCTGAAAAAAGAAGAGGACTTAAAAGGGTGCCTTAAGGCAGTGGTTCTCAACCTTTTTTCAGAACATTTTTTCATTGAAGTACCCCCTAATCAGAGCAAAGCATTTTTGGTTGGAAAAAAGAGATAAAGAAGTAAAATACAACACTATGTCATCAGTTTCTGATTTATTAAATTGCATAACAGTGCAAAATATTGCTCATTTGTAGTGGTCTTTCTTAAACTATACGGAAAAAAAGATATAAAAATAACTAAAAACTTGTTGAAAAATAAACAAGTGATTTCTTTATAAATACATATTTATACACATAGAAGTAATCATCAACTTACACAAAAAAATAAATCTTTAACATCAATATTTATGGAACATGTCCACAAAAAATCTAGTCTTCAAAACTGAATATTGCATTGTTGTATTTCTTTTCACAGTTTATGAACGTACATTCATATTTTGTTGAAGTATTATTCAATAAATATATTTATAAAAGGATTTTTGAATTGTTGCTATTTTTAAAATATATTTTAAAAATCTCACGTACCCCTTGGCATACCTTCAAGTACCCCCATTTGAGAACCTCTGCCTTAAGGAACGCTTTTGTTATGTAAATCACAAGTTTGGACCCCAGGGTTGTCTGTTTGCTAGCAAGGTTAAATGTCCAAGTTCCACTATAATAGGAGAACCATGAATTGATTAAAGTGGACCCCGACTTAAACAAGTTGAAAAACTTATTTTTGGTGTTACCATTTAGTGGTCAATTGTACGGAATATGTACTGTACTGTGCAATCTACTAATAAAAGTTTCAATCAATCAACTGTTTTTAGGAATTTGCTGCAAAAACATTTGTTTCCCGAGTTTTGAACTGAACTCAGGGGCCGGTATGATGTCCTTACCGGGCCAGATTTGGTACCTGGGCTGCCAATTAAATCAATCAATCAATCAATCAATGTTTACTTATATAGCCCTAAATCACTAGTGTCTCAAAGGGCTGCACAGACCACCACGACATCCTCGGTAGGCCCACATAAGGGCAAGGAAAACTCACACCCAGTGGGACGTCGGTGACAATGATGACTATGAGAACCTTAGAGAGGAGGAAAGCAATGGATGTCGAGCGGGTCTAACATGATACTGTGAAAGTTCAATCCACAATGGATCCAACACAGTCGCGAGAGTCCAGTCCAAAGCGGATCCAACACAGCAGCGAGAGTCCCGTTCACAGCGGAGCCAGCAGGAAACCATCCCAAGCGGAGGCGGACCAGCATCTGTTCTAAAGTAACTTGAGAAATTTTTAAGATTTCACCAAAATCTTGTGAAGTCCTCATATCCAACCATTGAAGAGATTTAGGAGCCAAGTAAAAGTTGAACCAACGATAACTTAAAAACACAAAAACCTCATAATGTAGCACTTCCAGCATCATGTACTGTAGAGCAGTGGTCCCCAACCACCGGTACCGGGCCGCAGAAGAATTATTATTATTTATTTTTTTTATTAAATCAACATAAAAAAACACAAGATACACTTAAAATTAGTGCACCAACCCCCCAAAAAAATTCCTTTTTCATGACAAAAAAAAAGAATTATTTTTTATTAGTTTTTTTTATTATTAATCAACATAAAAAACACAAGATACACTTAAAATTAGTGCACCAACCCAAAAAAAAATCCCTTTTTACGACAAAAAAAAAAAAATAAACCCCTACTAAAACACTACACACAGGAAAAAAGCAAAAAACTCAAAATAAGTCATGACAGTACATCTACTTTGAGACAAGAGCTATATTGACTGTATTGACAAGAGCTATATACAGCAATCAGACTGTATAATGCATATGTTCCTTCTTGACTGCACTTAAATGTAGAATATATTTATATTATTCATATATTATATATTATATATATAATATAGGGCTTCACGGTGGCAGAAGGGTTAGTGCGTCTGCCTCACAATACGGAGGTCCTGCAGTCCTGGGTTCAAATCCAGGCTCGGGATCTTTCTGTGTGGAGTTTGCATGTTCTCCCCGTGAATGCGTGGGTTCCCTCCGGGTACTGCGGCTTCCTCCCACTTCCAAAGACATGCACCTGGGGATAGGTTGATTGGCAACACTAAATTGGCCCTAGTGTGTGAATGTGAGTGTGAATGTTGTCTGTCTATCTGTGTTGGCCCTGCGATGAGGTGGCGACTTGTCCAGGGTGTACACCGCCTTCCGCCCGATTGTAGCTGAGATAGGCGCCAGCGCCCCCCGCGACCCCAAAAGGGAATAAGTGGTAGAAAATGGATGGATATATAATATATGTCTTATATTATTTATCATTATTATTGTTTATTGTGAGCGAACTGTGGTGCTGAATTTCCCCCAGGGATCAATAAAGTACTTTCGATTCTATTCTATTCTATTGATGTATCGTCGGTTATGGTTTAAAGTCATATCCAACAAATGCGACAACTTTTTACTGTCAACTGAGTTTTGTTTTTTAATGATTTCTGCTGGCGGTGTGCCTCCGGATTTTTTCAATGCAAAAAAAATGTGGCTTGGCTCAAAAAGGGTTGAAAAACACTGCTGTAGAGCAACATTTAGACGTCAATAAAAGTTCAAAACGTTGTAAACGTAGGATAGGGACTTGGAAGCTATTCAAAAAAAGAAAAGAAAAAAGTTAGAAACTATGTTACCGTGCATTACTAGTGTCTCTACCTATACAACTTCTATTCAAGATCAAAATACGTACTGTAAAAGGCAAGTTTCAACTTGGTTTAAAAACCACTCCAACTAAAGATCAGCTGCCTGTGGTGCCTCAGCAACAGACCAACAGGAAGACTAGCAACAGACAAACTGATTCTGCCAAAGGCATCTGGCCGAACAATTAGGGATGGCTCTTACTCTGCTTTAATTCAAGCAATGCTGGTGGGCCAAACTAAAAGAACGCCGGCTCAAACCAAACGGAATCTGAGTGTGTTACCAGAGTTTGTCACATCAAGGCCACACTTCATGTAGTTACAGTAACAAGTCGTGCAACATGCAAGATTAATTGCACTTGAAAATATCAAGTGACTTAATTATAATTCTTTGTTAACAATTTATTATACTTTGATACTTCCATACATGACATACTGTGTAGAACTCTGGGGAACCACTTTTAAAACCATAATTAATGATATTGTTTTGCTGCAAAAAAAAAGCTGTACGGCTAATAAACAAACAGAGGTGGGTAGAGTAGCCAGAAATTGTACTCAAGTAAGAGTACTGTTACTTTAGAGATTTATTACTCAAGTAAAAGTAAGAAGCAGTCGCCCAAATATTTACTTGAGTAAAAAGTAAAAAGTATGTTGGGAAAAAACTACTCAAGTACTGAGTAACTGATGAGTAACCTGTTTGTTTAATGATTACGGCAACAAATAATGCACAAAAACATAAAAATAGCAATGAGCAAATTCACAGCCAGGAATATCTCTTAAGCAACTAAAACAATATTATATATTAAATAATAATACATTAAAATAAAATAAAAATTAAGGCAAATTGAGCCACAATAACTTAACAGCACCATAGGCTCAGTAGGCATTGATTGATTGATTGATTGATTGATTGAAACTTGTATTAGTTGATTGCACAGTACAGTACATATTCCGTACAATTGACCACTAAATGGTAACACCCCAATAAGATTTTCAACGTTTATCAATTACTTAATAAATGACCAAGTCGAGGTGATCTACCTCATATATACATACACACATATCATATATATATACATACCTTTATATATACAGTATATAATATTTATATTTATTTATTTTGCCGTTTTTGTTCACATGTTAAAGGTGTTTTAAGGAATATACATGCATGTTTAACTTATAGATTCCTATCTTTAATGAAGACAAAAATATAAGTTGGTGTATTACCTGATTCTGATGACTTGCATTGATTGGAATCAGACAGTATAGTGCTGATAATGTCTCGGTTTTCAAATGGAGGAGAAAAAAAGTTCCTCCTTCCTGTCTAATACATCATGAAAGTCGTTGGTTTTTGGCATCTTATTTGTCCAGCTTCCATATTCGTTTTTATACACTTTACAAGAAATACATTGGCGGCAAACTCCGTAGCTTGCTGGCTTGTTTGCTCTGGCTTTCGGAGACTCTTATTTTGTTAGCGCAGGCGCGATGGAGCGGCACTTTTATTGTGAAGACAGGAACTGTGCGATCAGTTTTTGGCCTAGCGTTGGAAGTACGGTTGAAATAAAAAGTGTATTTTTTCCTTTACACTTTTGATTTATTCATTGATGGATTGAAACTTTTATTAGTAGATTGCACAGTACAGTACATATTCCGTACAGTTGACCACTAAATGGTAACACCCCAATAAGTTTTTCAACATGTCGGGTTCTACGTGTGACGGTCACGTGACCACCTGGCTCTGTTTGATTGGTCCAACGTCACCAGTGACTGCATTTGATTGGTGAAACGCAGGCATGCGTAGTTCCTACTTTGAATGCGTGTCTGACAAAATCAAAACAAACAAAGCGTGCGTTAACAGATCGATAAAAAAAAGTAGCGAGTAGCGACCTGATTGCAGATAAATGGAGCGGAGTAAAAGTAGCGTTTCTTATCTATAAATATACTCAAGTAAAAGTAAAAGTATGTTGCATAAAAACTACTCTTAGAAGTACAATTTATCCCAAAAGTTACTCAAGTAGATGTAACGGAGTAAATGTAGCACGTTACTACCCACCTCTGTAAACAAAGCAGGATATTATGACAATACCCATCCATTATTTGTTAAATCAAAACTTATGAAATTTCAAGATATTGTTTATTATAAAATAACACAGATAATGTTCAAAGCAAAAATAAATACTCTTCCAGAAGGAATTCAAATATACTTCTCTCTACAGACCAGCAAATAGAATCTAAGAGATGAATCTAAGTTTATTTGACCAAAAGCAAGATTAGTTGTTAAACATAGATGTTTATCTGTTCTCGGTGTTCATTTGTGGAATTCTGTTGGTAAAGAAATAAAAATGAGTGACTCAGTATTTAATTTCAAAAAGAACATGTCACAATGTATTTTAAAAAGTTATGTGAACTAGAAATGGTTGGTTAAATGTTGTATTTAGAAGGTATGTATGTTTATCTATTTACAAAAAAGTGCATGTGTGTAAGTACATACTTTTGTATTATTTGTTAAAGGGCAACTTAAATGTAAATGCTGAATGACTGTATTTCTTTTTGTATTACAAAATTATTACAAAAAGGTAACTTAATTGAATGTAAAAATTGTTATGTTGGGCATTTAAGCTTTTTTGCTTCTGCCTGTTTCAGTCATGTTATTCATTTTTGAATCGTGATCCATGTTTGAATATGTTTTTGTTAGACTGAAAATAAACTGAAACTGAAACTTGGCGAAGGTAAAGTTGGTGTACAGCCACTTGAAAGTAAATCTGTCAAAAGGGGTCTATCAATAGCTCCGACATACGGAGATCCCCAACTCCAGACTGGACGGTCAGTTTTCCAAAGACGAGAGAGCAATTTTTGCTTTTGTTTGGCACTTCAAAAATATAAAAAGGAAAAAAATTACGGTTAATAAACGCCGATCTCACTTATGGATGATCGGTATCGGGATCGGCAGCACAAAAACCCTGTCCGGACCTCGTTGCAGTTGGATGGACAGGCAGCTGGTCCACTTGGTTTAACATGAACAGGCTGCTCTTTGACAAGGCTGTCACCAGTGGACAGTGGCAGCCAAATTGAGACGTTTTTCCACTCACATAAATAAAAAGGTCCCTGAAAAGTAAACATTTTTCTTTTGAATGAATAACTAATTAAAGGTACAGTTTTAAGAAACAGTAGCAGGGGATTATTTCTTACTGACAATTATATGGACACTGTTTGAAGTCCAAACACTCACGTGAAAGAGCAAAAGTGAATCATTAAAAAACCTGATTGCTTATTGTTGAGAGTTGGCTAGAGAGACCAAACCAAACACTGGAAGTTACTGGATGAGTCAAAAACCAAGCGGGTTAGATATTTAAATACTTAAAGGAAAATACATTTCACAAGTGGAGGAGTTCAAGTACCTAGGAGTCTTGTTCACGAGTGACGGAAGAGTGGATCGTGAGATCGACAGGCGGATTGGTGCGGCGTCTTCAGTAATGCGGACATTGTATCGATCCGTTGTGGTGAAGAAGGAGCTGAGCCGGAAGGCAAAGCTCTCAATTTACCGGTCGATCTACGTTCCCATCCTCACCTATGGTCATGAGCTTTGGGTCATGACCGAAAGGATAAGATCACGGGTACAAGCGGCCAAAATGAGTTTGGGTCTCTCCCTTAGAGATAGAGTGAGAAGCTCTGCCATCCGGGAGGAACTCAACGTAAAGCCGCTGCTCCTTCACATCGAGAGGAGCCAGATGAGGTGGTTCGGGCATCTGGTCAGGATGCCACCCGAACGCCTCCCTAGAGAGGTGTTTAGGGCACGTCCAGCTGGTAGGAGGCCACGGGGAAGACCCAGGACACGTTGGGAAGACTATGTCTCCCGGCTGGCCTGGGAACGCCTCGGGATCCCCCGGGAAGAGCTAGACGAAGTGGCTGGAGAGAGGGAAGTCTGGGCTTCCCTGCTTAGGCTGCTGCCCCCGCGACCCGACCTCGGATAAGCGGAAGATGATGGATGGATGGATGGACATTTCACAATGTTTACCGAGAACAAAGTTGTCTTATAAACCAATACCTACCTATACTGTAGGGCTGGGCGATATTTTGATATACTTGATACGTATATCGCGGGTTTGTCTCTGTGCGATACAGAAACTGACTACATCGTGATATTCGCGTATACGTTTTCACGCATTTGCTTTTAGCTGCGGGCATTACACTACATGCTCTTCTTCACTCTTTCCTGTCTCTCCTTCTCACAGACAGCAAGCACACCTTCTTAAATACGTCACATACGTATACGCCCTCACGGAGCAGAGAGGTAGCAGCATGGGTAATGTTAGCTGTGATGCTAGCGGAGCCGTGCGAGTGGTAAATGGGTTGTACTTGTATAGCGTTTTTCTACCCCTTTTGAAGGAGCCCAAAGCGCTTTGACAGTATTTCCACATTCGCCCATTCACACACACAATGAAGCTGCCATGCAAGGCGCTCACCAGGACCCATCAGGAGCAAGGGTGAAGTGTCTTGCCCAAGAACACAACGGTAGAGATTGAGCCAGTAACCCTCAGATTGCTGGCAAAGCCACTCTACCAACTTCGCCACGCCGTAATACCAGTTACAGGTCTGATATAATCAAACGCCTATTTCCGAATGTCGGGATTATCCCGCTTTAGTAGCTAGCTAGCCACACTACCAAGCTCTATCCACTTCCTCCCAGATCTTGGAACACACGCGTGTCTCACATACCTCTCTCATGACAAGGTCAGGTGTGCTGCTACAGTAAAGCTGGGTCATCACCACGGGCAATCTAATCTTAAACAGCTGGGTTCATACTGAGCTTGCGAGGCAGCGAGATTTGTCAGAATGCGCGTATGTAATCTCACATTATCCATCTTGCAAATCCTCAAACTCGATATAAAACGATTCGACAATACCAACGTCCTCTGGGAAGATCAAGGCCCGGACTACACGTGTGGTTTTAGAGATCCTGAAAGCAAAAGCGCAAAGGTTGTAAAAAGCAACATCCCCTGAAGAGATTAGCGTGGATACAGGTTTTATCAGATCTTTACAAATTGTCATTATTGTAAAACATTTTGAAAACACTGAAGGGGCTTTATTTTGGGGTAGTTTGATAGGATCTACCATTTTATTGGAATTGCCGAATGTAACAGGCGTGTATTTGAGGGAGACATGTACTATTACCTTGATTATGCAAAGCTGCATCAAAACAAACTCACTCCATTAAAATGGTCAACAGAGAATATTTACTCATTAGCAGTTTTTAAGAACTTTTTCTTTCGGCGTCTATCAACAACACAGTGGAGTTAAAAAGCCAGAAAATAATTGTTCTCGGCCTGTTTCCTTGCTGTCACATTTCCGTAGACCGACCTGTCCAAATAGCGCACTCCAGCCAGCAAGTGCTGCCATATGTTTTATTAATGAAGCCAGTTCTTTCTAACTTTTTTGCCTTGTTGTGTCTCAAAGTTAAAGCCCTGTTTTTAACGGAGAACTTTAGTTTTTTGTGCCATTTTGTAAACAGAAAGATTCAGAGTTCACATTTTTACAGGGTTTGTGGATCTGTCTGGTGTGCTGATCTTAGGGATGGGCAATACGGCTTAAAATTCATATTGCAATAATAATACATATATGACAATCTGTTAATTATAATACAACCATTTCAAGACCTGTTACCCTTGGCGACTGGCATCTCTTTTGGTCTGAAGTAAAGATGTCCGATAATATTGGACTGCTGACATTATCATCCAATAAATGCTTTAAAACGTATCGGAAATTATCGGTATCGATCTCAAAAAGTTAAATTTATGACTTTTTAAAAGGCGCCAATAAACCATAAGGGCACTGCCTTTGTATGCCGGCCCGGTCACATAATATCTACGGCTTTTCACACACACACACAAGTGAATACTAAGCGTACTTGGTCAACAGCCATACAGGTCACACTGAAGGTGGCCGCATAACCAACTTTAACACTGTTACAAATATGCGCCACACTGTGAACCCACACCAAACAAGAATGACAAACACATTTCGGGAGAACATCCGCACCGTAACACAACATAAACACAACAGAACAAATACCCAGAACCCTTTGCAGCACTAACTCTTCCGGGATAGTACAATATACACCCTTCGCTACTCCCTACCCCGCCCCTACCTCAACCCCGCCCACCTTTACCTCCTCATGCTCTCTCAGGGAGAGAATGTCCCAAATTCCAAGCTGCTGTTTTGAGGCATGTTAAAAAAAAAATACTGCACTTTGTGACTTCAATAATAAATATGGCAGTACCATGTTGGCATTTTTTCCATAACTCATGTTGATTTATTTTGGAGAACCTTGTTAAATTGTTTAATGCATCCAGCAGGGCATCACAACAAAATCAGCCATAATAATGTGTTAATTCCACAACTATATTTATCGGTATCAGTAATTAAGAGTTGGACAATATCGGAATATCAGCAAGAAAGCCCTTATTGGACAACTTTAGTCGGTAGCCATTTTAATTTCTACTTTCAAGTTGGCTTTCCCGTTAGCATAGCTTTGTGTCGTCTCCTGCTCCGGGTATCACAAATCATGCTATTTATTCCTCATCCTCCAGTGATAATGCTACATGTAAAAAATGGTGTTTATTTTTGCCGCCGTAAAAGCGAGGATTAGTCATTTTGTGCAGACTTCATTTACCATGAATTGATTTACGTGGACCCCGACTTAAACAAGTTGAAAAACTTATTCGGGTGTTACCATTTAGTGGTCAATTGTACGGAATATGTACTGTACTGTGTAATCTACTAGTAAAAGTTTCAATCAATCAATCAATCTGCGCTAGTTATCCACCTTTGTCTAGACCAGGGATGCCCAAAATGGGGCTTGTTGTGTCATTTCGGCAAAGAAGGCTACAAAATTGAATACGTCTTCATACTGACTTCTTTCAAGCTGTACAATCATTCAGTACGTGTCCATGCACTAAATAAGTCCAATTTCTCAAATGGTTGGGCTCCTACAAACCATGGAAACACCTTAATCCAGGGGTGTCCATTACGTCGATCGCGAGCTACCAGTCGATCTCGAGCCAGGCTTTTAAAAAAAAATAGACCAAAAATTAGTGATCATCAATCTTCACCAAGACGTCACTTAAACGGTACCGGAGGGTCTTGTGAGATGACGCTGGCTGCTGCCAGTTCATTATTATGAAAATATGACAGAGAGGAAGGCGAGAAACACTTTTTATTTCAACAGACTCTCGCGCCGTACCTTCCGTCAAAACTCTAAAGGCCGACTGCACATTTCCTATCTTCACAATAAAAGCCCTGCTTCATGCTGCCTGCGCTAACTAAACACAGAGTCTCGGAAAACTGGCGTGCACAAGCAATCCCTCAGAAAGCTGGCGTGCACAAGTTCCGAGACTCTTATTTTGTTAGCGCAGGCAGCATGAAGCAGGGCTTTTATTGTGAAGATAGGAAATGTGCAGTCGGCCTTTAGAGTTTTGACGGAAGGGACGGCGCGAAAGTCTGTTGAAATAAAAAGTGTTTCTCGCCTTCCTCTCTGTCATTTTTTCATAATAATGAACTGGCAGCAGCCAGCGTCATCTCACAAGACCCTCGGGTGCCGTGAATGTCAATCAAGCAAGCTACGGAATTTGCCGCTAATGTTTTTCTTGTAAAGTGTATGGAAGCTGGATGAATTAGATGCCAAAAACCAACCACTTTCATGTGGTATTGTACAGAAAGGACATCTTTTTTTCTCCTCCATTTGAAAATGTGGGCGTTATCATTACTGTCTGATTCCAATTAATGCAAGTCATCAGAATCAGGTAATACACCAATTTATATTCTTGTCTTCGTGAAATAAAGACATCTATATGTGTTACACATGCTTGTATTATCATTAAATACATTTAACTTGTTAAATGTATTCATAAATAAATAAATATAAATGATATATATAAATGAGGTAGATCCCCTCGAGTTGGTCGATTGAAAAGTAGCTCGCCTGCGGAAAAAGTGTGGGCACCCCTGCCTTAATCCAATCGTGTTCGGTTTTCGAAAAGTCTGACTTTTTTTCAGACCAACTAGATTTTTGGTATCATTATCTATTGAATCCGATGATCTCTACTACCTTACATTTAAGCATGGCGATACGGGGCTTCATTTCATCGCTCGTGGTGCTGTTGCATGGTAAAAATTGCTGTTCGGCCCGCGGACCATTGCTCCATTTTCACTTTGGCCCTTCGAGACAAAAGGTTTGGCCACCCCTGATCTAGACGCTACATTCCACCGCAGCTTAAATGTATCGATCGTAGAGAGCATTGGTGTCGTATAAGTCGTGCTGTCCTGGCTAATCTTTCACAGCCACTTGGAAAGAGAGACCAACTTCTTGGAACTTGGCGGAGAAATACTTGTTGGCAAACAGAGGTCAGACGTTTCTTAAAGTTGCTCAACAGCCTTGTGTACTTGCCAGGAGGGATTTTGGTATACTCCTCTTTACAAATACTCTCCAAATACTGAGGGGTTTTGAGGCTGTCACTTGGCAACATGTAAAGCTTGTTGCCAAGCCTCAGCACCTCAATGTATAACAACAATGTATGTCAGCATTGTTTTTACTTGGCGACTGTGGTTACGGCCCCACTGAGATCATTAACCAGCGCCTCTCTTGGAAGCGAGGGATGATCCCTCACCTTTCTCAGAGAGAACATTTGTTTTTATTTCTTCACTTTCCAAATGATTGCGCCAACAGTGGTCTTTTTCTCAATAGGCATTTGGTATTTCATTGCAGTCTGGTGCGGGTGTACGGTCTTGTTTTTTGTCCAAACCTTGGTCTTGCCCATAGTGGTGGAGAGGTTCGAATAAAATAGCCTGTTTCTACTTTCCGTGACAGGTGTTTTTTTTAGCCACATGAGGTAGGATTAGGAGTTCTTACCTCAAAGTACAGGACTCATTTGTGTGTTTATGGGGCTCAGAATACTGGTAGAAGATGGATACTTATTTTCCTCAACCAAATTCAAATTAATTTCCAATAAGGCTGCAGCTATCCATTATTTTACTAATCAATTCAGTTGTTTACTTAAACAAGTAGAGTAATTAGATCAAACACACTTTATAGCCTCAATGCTTATTTAGGGGATATTTAGTTAAAAATGTTTGCTTGCCATAACTTTCATTCTTTTTTTCTATTAAATGTACTTTATTAACATTTAAATTGCACTTACAACTTTTGTTCATCAACACTTTTTTGTTTTTACTCTCCGCAGTTGTGCTATCTATTACAGTGCCAGGGCAAACATACATATACACATACATGTACATAGACATTAGGCGTGTGGTAAAAAATCAATTCGAATATGAATCGAATTGTTTATGTTGTGCGATTCAGAATCGATTAGAATTTTTTTTTTTTTAATCAATCCAACAAACCACTACACAGCAACACCATAACAATGCAATCCAATTCCAAAACCAAACCTGACCCAGCAACACTGCAATAAAACAGAGCACTTGAGAGGAGACACAAACACGACACAGAACAAACCAAAAGTATTGAAACAAAAATTAATATCATCAACAAAAGCATCAATATTAGTTATAATTTCAGCATAGCAGTGATTAAAAATCCCTCATTGAGATTATCATTAGACATTTATAAAAATTTTAAAAAGTGTCACAGTGGCTTACACTTGCATCGCATTTCATAAGCTTGACAACACACTGTGTCCAATATTTTCACCAAGATGAAATAAGTCATATTTTTGGTTCGTTTGATACTTAAAACAAATTTACATTATTGCAATCAGTTGATAAAACATTGTCCTTTACAATTATAAAAGCTTTTTACAAAAATCTACTACTCTGCTAGCATGTCAGCAGACTGGGGTAGATTCTGCTGAAATCCTATGTATTGAATGAATACAGAATCCTTTTAAATCGGGGAAAAATTTGTTTTTGAATAGAGAATAGAATCGAAAAAAATCGATGTATTATCGAATCGTGACCCCAAGAATGGATATCGAATCGAATCCTGGGACACCCAAAGATTCACAGCCCTACTATACATACATACACTCATGCACATAATCACGTTTCATCAAACATATATTAACGTTGTTACTCCAGGGGAAACTGGTTAACAAATGGCACACTGACAAAGCTTAACCTATTGTTACAATAACAATCTACAAGGTTAATATAGGTTGCTTCTCTTTCTTCCCCTTCGTTTTTCTGCATTCCTTTGTATCTTTAGTTATTGTCACGTATATGCATTAATGCATTTCAACAACTGTATTGTTGATAGTAGGGGTAAATTATTGGTATTGTTCATTATCAACAGCGCTATTTCTATTGGTATTTGTATTTCTGTAGTGTAATAATGCTCATTGTCATTTCTGTATTTTTATTTATCTCGCTAACTGCTTCTTTATTATCACTTTTACCATAATTTCCTATTATGCAGCTCATTTTTATTTGACAGTTATTGAAATATCTCCTGTGACATCACGCACAAAAGTTCACTTTATTTGTTTGAAACTATTGTAGTGGCGTTCTGTACAAAATGTGCACTTTAATTTAGTGTTGTTTTGACATGACATCTTAGTGACATCATGCACAAAAGTGCAATTAATAGCTTTTTTTAAAATGTCTCTGACAATCTTGCACTTTGTTTTGAAATGACATGAATGTTTGTGCCACTGCTTAATAAATACACTTTTGGTCAATTGCTTATTTCAGCAAAACAATGCTAAGCCACAGTCAGCAAGTGTTACAACAGCGTGGCTTCGTTTAAAAAAAAAAAAGAGTACGGGTACTTTCCTGGCCCGACTGAAGTCCAAACCTGTCTCCCATCGAAAATGTGTGGCGCATTACGAAAAGTAAAATACGACAGCGGAGACCTTGGACTGTTGAACGACTGAAGCTCTACATAAAACAAGAATGGGAAAAAATTCCACTTTTAAAGCTTCAACAATTAATTTCCTCAGTTCCCAAACGTTTATCGAGTGATGTTAAAAGAAAAGATGATGTAACACAGTGGTGAACATGCCCTTTCCCAACTACTTTGGCACGTGTTGCAGCCATGAAATTCTAATTTAATTATTTGCAAATAAATAATAAAGTTGATTAGTTTGAACATCAAATATCTTGTCTTTGTAGTGCATTCAATTGAAAATGGGGTGAAAAGGATTTGCAAATCATTGTATTCCGTTTATATTTACAACTAACACAATTTTCCAACTCATATGGAAACGGGGTTTGTATATGCCAAATATAGAGGTGAGCAGAAGAGCAGATATTTTGATATCAGCAGCGGCAGGCAGCAGAGGGACCGACTGCGACCCAAAAGATGTGGCACGGATGGTGGAGCATTACGTCATCGAGAAAATAAAAAAAAAAGGAGGACGCCTCATCGCATGCAGCTCGCCATCACTGTTTCACTCCAACTGCTCGGATGAGGATTTATTCATTAAAAAGAAAAACAATGCACGCTCATAATAAGGCAATGAATGAAAAAAATGCAGCTTATTCTGCTGTTTTGCAGTCGCCATGTTGTAGCAAACACCCTTTCTCCGATAATTGTGCACCATATTTAAAGGCATACAAGCTCCATTGAAGTGTCATTAAATGCCTACTGAAAGCCACTACTACCGACCACGCAGTCTGATAGTTTATATATCAATGATGAAATATTAACATTGCAACACATGCTAATACGGCCTTTTTAGTTTACTAAATTGCAATTTTAAACATTTCCGCGAAGTATCCGGTTGAAAACGTCGCAGAATGATGACGCTTATGACGCGTGCGCGGGACGTCACCGGTTGTAGCGGACATGTTCTTCCAGTACCGATCAGGGCTAAAAGTAGTCTGTTTTTATCGCATAATTACACAGTATTCTGGACTTCTTTTGCAATTTGTTCAATTAATAATGGAGACAACAAAGAGAAAAGATGTTGGTGGAAAGCGGTGTATTGCAGTCGGTGTTTCTTTGTTTGTTGTGAAGCTTTAATATGGAACAGAGCGGTCATGGTTCTCTACCACATGTCAAGCGGCAGGTTTCGGTGAAAACATTGTGGTAATAAGTCGGCTCTTCCCGTAAACATGAGCGGAGCTTGTGTCGTTCTTCCTGCAGCTGTCAAAGAGGCAGCTGCGACTTTCTTGGCTCCTCCGTGGCTTCCCTCAGAGACACTGTCGGTCACCACACCTCTCCGACTTTCATGTATGACTATATAATCTCACTAAAACACTAGTAACACAATAAACATGTCCCCCCCCCCTCCCTTGTGGAGGGGGTCAGGTCCGGTGGCCATGGATGAAGTACCGGCTGTCCAAAATCGGGACCCAGGATGGACGACTCGTCCAGAGTCGGGACCCAAGATGAACCGCTCGCCTATGTATCGGTTGGGGACATATCTGCGCTGCTGATCCGCCTCCGCTTGGGATGGTTTCCTGCTGGCTCCACTTTGATTGGGAATCTTG
>NC_084623.1:8613724-8623724 GCF_033978795.1 Nerophis ophidion | reverse complement strand
AAATACCAAGTTATATAACTGTAAGCTGTATAGCTGTGTAAGTAGAGTAAAAAAAATGTAAAGTTAGCTAAAAAATTTAGCACTTTAATGTAAGTGTTCTAGCATGCAGAAGTTAGCACGCTAACAGTTGACAAGTGTCACATACCAAGTTATATGACTCTAGGGCAGGGGTGTCAAACTCAAATACAGAGTGGGCCAAAATGTTAAACTGAACAAAGCCGTGGGCCAAGGTTGAACAAATTAACCTTTTAATAGGGACCCAAACAAGTTTTGCATTAAATATTGAACAAGCAAGGCTTATATAACTTTAGTGACATGCAAAATCCAGTTTCAAATAATAATAATAATTTAAAAAATATCAATGGCATATCAAATAAAATTGTAATAAAAATGTTACGCCTTTTTTTCTATTTGCAATCTTCTGAGGTAAATATACATTTTTTTCCACAGGCTAATAATACATTTGAAAATAAAATAATAATGAATGAACCAAACATTTAAGCCTTGAAGTAGCAAGAAAAAAAATGCATGAATAAAACATTAATTATTGGTCAGTTTGCTGGAAGCTTCCCGGAAAAGTTAGTGCTGCAAGGGGTTCTGGGTATTTGTTCTGTTGTGTTACGGTGCGGATGTTCACCCGAAATGTGTTTGTCGTTCTTGTTTGGTGTGGGTTCACAGTGTGGCGCCTATTTGTAACAGTGCTAAAGTTGTTTATGCGGCAACACTCAGTGTGACCTGTATGGCTGTTGACCAAGTATGCCTTGCATTCACTTGTGTGTGTGTGTGTGTGTGTGTGTGTGTAAAAGCCACAAATATTATGTGACACACTGTTAGTATGGAGGAAAAGCGGACGTGAAGACAGGTTGTAGAGAACGCTAAAGGCAGTGCCTTAAATGCACGCCCCCAATATAGTTGTCCAGGTGGAAATCGGTAGAAATTCGGGAGAATGGTTGCCCCGGGAGATTTTTGGGAGGGGCACTGAACTTCGGGAGTCTACCGGGAAAATTGGGAGGGTTGGCAAGTATGAGTATTAGCGGTGAATGCGGTGTTACAGCGGCACCGACGCTGTATAACACCGGCGGGCCAGCTCTAATGCTAAATTGATATTGCCTCAAGGGCCAAATTAAATTACACGGCGGGCCAGATTTGGCCCACAGGCCAGAGTTTGACACCCATGCTCTAGGGTAAACTGTTGCAAAATGTTCTTATTCAAACGGGGATAGCAGGTCCATTCTATGTGTCATACTTGATCATTTCGCGATATTGTCATATTTTTGCTGAAACAATTTAGTAGAGAACATCGACGATAAAGTGTGCAACTTTTGGTCGCTAATAAAAAAGCCTTGCCTGTACCGGAAGTAGCAGACGATGTGCGCGTGACGTCACGTGTTGTGGAGCTCCTCACACCTGAACATTGTTTACAATCATGGCCACCAGCAGCGAGAGCGATTCGGACCGAGAAAGCGACGATTTCCCCATTAATTTGAGCGAGGATGAAAAATTAGTGGATGAGGAAAGTGAGAGTGAAGGACTAGAAAGAAAAAAAAAGACGAGGGCAGTGGGGAGCAACTCAGATGTTATTAAACACATTTACTAAGATAATTCTGGAATATCCATTATCTGCCTATTGTGTTACTAGTGTTTTAGTGAGATTATATAGTCGTACCTGATAGTCGGAAGGGTGTGGCCACAGGTGTGGTGACCGCCAGTGTCTCTGAGGGAAGCCACGTTTCTCGACGAGGCGAAGCGAAGGCAGCCGTTGGGGCCAAGCTGAGATGGGGTTTTTTTCCCACTCCTCCATGGTGGAAACATCCCACGTTCGGGGGCGGCAGGTCGGAGGAGGCAAGAGAGTCCACAGCTGCCTCTTTGACAGGTGCAGGAGGAACGACGCAAACTCTCCGCTCATGTGTACGGCAAGAGCTGACTTATTACCACAATTTTCACACCGAAACCTGCCGGTTGACCACTCTGTTCCATAGTAAAGCGTCACCTTCATCTTTCGGGAATGTAAACAAGGAAACACCGGGTGTGTTCGTGTTGCTAAAGGCGGCCGCAATACACTGCTTCCCACCTACATCTTTCTTCTTTGACGTCTCCATTTTTAATTGAAAAAATTGCAAAAATTCAGCAACACAGTTGTCCAGAATACTGTGGAATTATGCGATTAAAGCAGACTGATATATAAACTATCAGACTGCGTGGTCGCTAGTAGTGGGTTTCAGTAGGCCTCGAACAAGTGTCACATACCAAGGTTTATGACTCTAGGGTAAAGGCTGCGGACCTAATATGTGATGTAAGAAGAGAAGCTGGTCTTGGTGCAAACTGACAATATAGCACAACAACACAATGGACCTTTTTGTGCTAGCAACTGCACTCGATTAGGTCAGAAGATGAAGTGAGACAATCGAGTCCAGTGTTGGATTATGTCTCCTGTAGCAGAGTCCACACTCCTGTCAAAGACCTGTTTGTCCCATCCAAGACCCTGACATCATCCACTACACATCTTTGGATGGACTTGGCACTTTGTACTTGACACATGCTAACTTTTTTACCCAATTTTGCAGCCGAACGCTTCAGACTCAAGAAACTTGGTGCTTACCTAATGCTAACGTTAGCATGCAAATTTTTTCAACCCATTTTGCAGTTAAATGCCTTGGTACTTGACACATGCTTACATTAGCATGCTAACCTGTTCAGCCAATTTTGGAGCGGAACAATTGACATATGCTAACATAAGTATGCTAACTTTTTTAGTCAATTTTGCAGCCGAACGCTTCAGACTCAAGAAACTTGGTACTTACCTAATGCTAACGTTAGCATGCAAATTTTTTCAGCCAATTTTGCAGTCGAATGCCTTGGTACTTGACACATGCTTACATTGGCATGCTAACCTTTTCAGCCAATTTTGCAGCAGAACAATTGACATATGCTAACATAAGTATGCTAACTTTTTTAGTCAATTTTGCAGCCGAACGCCCTGGTACTTGAAACATGCTTACATTGGCATGCTAACCTTTTCAGACAATTTTGCAGCCGAGCAATTATTATATGCTAAATTAAGTATGCTAACGCATTTCAGCCAATTTTGCAGCCAAACATTGCTCACATAAGTATGCTAACAGCCGAACGCCTCATACTCAAGAAACTTGGTACTTAACAAATGCTAACATTAGCATGCTAACTTTTTCAGCCAATTTTGCAGCCAAAAGTCTTGGTACTTGACACATGCTTACATTGGCATGCTAACCTGTTCAGCCCATTTTGCAGCCGAGCAATTGACATATGCTAACATAAGTATGCTAACTTTTTTAGTCAATTTTGCAGCCGAACGCCTTGGTACTTGAAACATGCTTACATTGGCATGCTAACCCTTTCAGCCAATTTTGCAGCCGATTAGTTGACATATGCTAACATAAGTATGCTAACGCATTTAACCGATTTTGCAGGCGAACAACTCAGACTCACAACTTTGTACTTGGCACATGCTAACTGTTAGCATGATCATTTTCTTTAGCCATTTTTGCAGCCCAGCGCCTCAGACTCATACAAATTGGTACTTGACACATGCTAACATTAGTATGCCAACTTTTTTTTTGCCATTTTTGCAGTCGAACACCTCAGACTCATATTAGTTGGTACTTGGCACATCCTAACTTTTTCAGGCAATTTTGCAACTGAACGGTTCAAACTCATACAATTTGGTATTTGACACATGCTAAAGTTAGTTTGTTAAAAATTTTTAGCCAATTTTGCAGCCGAACGCCTCAGACTCAAGAAACTTGGTACTTAACAAATGCTAACATTAGCATGCTAACTTTTTCAGCCAATTTTGCAGCCGAACGCCTTGGCACTTGACACATGCTTGAAATGGCCTGCTAAACTTTTCAGCCAATTTTGCAGCCAAACATTTGACAAATGCTCACATAAGTATGCTAACGCGTTTAACCGATTTTGCAGGCAAACGCCTCAGACTCATTACCTGGTACTTTGCACGTGCTAAGTGTTAGCATGATAAAGAAAAAATGTTTTGCCATTTTTGCAGCCGAGCGCCTCAGACTCATACAACATGGTACTTGACACATGCTAAAATTAGTTAGCGAAATTCTTTAGACAATTTTGCAGCCAAACACCTCAAACTCATGTAAAGTGGTAGTTGACATATGCTAACATTCACATGCAATTTTTTTCAGACAATTTTAGACTTATAAAACTTTGTACTTGAAATATGCTAACATGAGTATGCTAACTTTTCAGCCAATTTCACAGCCGAACGCCTCAGACTCAAGAAACTTGGTACTTGACACATGCTAAGTGTTAGCATGATAGAAAAAATGTTTTGCCATTTTTGCAGCCCAACGCCTCAGACTCATACAACATGGTACTTGACACATGCTAACATTAGTATGCTAACTTTTTTAGCCAATTTTGCAGGCAAACGCCTCAGACTCATAACCTGGTACTTGGTGCGTGCTAAGTGTTAGCATGATAAAAACAAATGTTTTGCCATTTTTGCAGCCGAGCGCCTCAGACTCATACAACATGGTACTTGACACATGCTAAAATTAGTTAGCGAAATTTTTTAGACAATTTTGCAGCTGAACACCTCAAACTCATGTAAAGTGGTAGTTGACATATGCTAACATTCACATGCAATTTTTTTCAGACAATTTTAGACTTATACAACTTTGTACTTGACATATGCTAACATAAGTATGCTAACTTTTCAGCCAATTTCACAGCCGAACGTCTCCGACTCAAGAAACTTGGTACTTGACACATGCTAAGTGTTAGCATGATAAAAAAAAAAATGTTTTGCCATTTTTGCAGCCCAATGCCTCAGACTCATACAACATGGTACTTGACACATGCTAACATTAGTATGCTAACTTTTTTCGCCAATTTTGCAGGCAAACGCCTCAGACTCATAACCTGGTACTTGGCACGTGCTAAGTGTTAGCATGATAAAAAAAAAAATGTTTTGCCATTTTTGCAGACCAATGCCTCAGACTCATACAACATGGTACTTGACACATGCGAAGTGTTAGCATAATAAAAAAAAAATGTTTTGCCATTTTTGCAGCCCAATGCCTCAGACTCATACAACATGGTACTTGACACATGCTAACATTAGTATGCTAACTTTTTTCGCCAATTTTGCAGGCAAACGCCTCAGACTCATAACCTGGTACTTGGTGCATGCTAAGTGTTAGCATGATAAAAACAGATGTTTTGCCATTTTTGCAGCCGAGCGCCTCAGACTCATACAACATGGTACTTGACACATGCTAAAATTAGTTAGCGAAATTTTTTAGACAATTTTGCAGCCAAACACCTCAAACTCATGTAAAGTGGTAGTTGACATATGCTAACATTCACATGCAATTTTTTTCAGACAATTTTAGACTTATACAACTTTGTACTTGAAATATGCTAACATGAGTATGCTAACTTTTCAGCCAATTTCACAGCCGAACGCCTCAGACTCAAAAAACTTGGTACTTGACACATGCTAAGTGTTAGCATGATAAAAAAAAAATGTTTTGCCATTTTTGCAGCCCAACGCCTCAGACTCATACAACATGGTACTTGACACATGCTAACATTAGTATGCTAACTTTTTTAGCCAATTTTGCAGGCTAACGCCTCAGACTCATAACCTGGTACTTGGCACGTGCTAAGTGTTAGCATGATAAAAACAAATGTTTTGCCATTTTTGCAGCCGAGCGCCTCAGACTCATACAACATGGTACTTGACACAAGCTAAGTGTTAGCATAATAAAAAAAAAATGGTTTGCCATTCTTGCAGCCCAATACCTCAGACTCATACAACATGGTACTTGACACATGCTAACATTAGCATGCTAACTTTTTAGCCAATTTTGCAGGCAAACGCCTCAGACTCATTACCTGGTACTTGGCGCGTGCTAAGTGTTAGCATGATAAAAACAAATGTTTTGCCATTTTTGCAGCCGAGCGCCTCAGACTCATACAATATGGTACTTGACACATGCTAAGTGTTAGCATAATAAAAAAAAATGGTTTGCCATTTTTGCAGCCCAATGCCTCAGACTCATACAACATGGTACTTGACACATGCTAACATTAGTATGCTAACTTTTTTAGCCAATTTTGCAGGCAAACGCCTCAGACTCATAACCTGGTACTTGGCACGTGCTAAGTGTTAGCATGATAAAAACAAATGTTTTGCCATTTTTGCAGCCGAGCGCCTCAGACTCATACAACATGGTACTTGACACAAGCTAAGTGTTAGCATAATTTAAAAAAATAGTTTGCCATTCTTGCAGCCCAATACCTCAGACTCATACAACATGGTACTTGACACATGCTAACATTAGCATGCTAACTTTTTAGCCAATTTTGCAGGCAAACGCCTCAGACTCATAACCTGGTACTTGGTGCGTGCTAAGTGTTAGCATGATAAAAACAGATGTTTTGCCATTTTTGCAGCCGAGCGCCTCAGACTCATACAACATGGTATTTGACACATGCTAAGTGTTAGCATCCATCCATCCATCCATTTTCTACCGCTTATTCCCTTTCGGGGTCGCGGGGGGCGCTGGCGCCTATCTCAGCTACAATCGGGCGGAAGGCAGGGTACACCCTGGACAAGTCGCCATCTCATCGCAGGGCCAACACAGATAGACAGACAACATTCACACTCACATTCACACACTAGGGCCAATTTAGTGTTGCCAATCAACCTATCCCCAGGTGCATGTCTTTGGAAGTGGGAGGAAGCCGGAGTACCCGGAGGGAACCCACGCATTCACGGGGAGAACATGCAAACTCCACACAGAAAGATCCCGAGCCTGGATTTGAACCCAGGACTGCAGGACCTTTGTATTGTGAGGCAGACGCACTAACCCCTCTGCCACCGTGAAGCCCCAAGTGCTGTTAGCATAATAAATAAAAATGTTTTGCCATTTTTGCAGCCCAATGCCTCAGACTCATACAACATGGTACTTGACACATGCTAACATTAGTATGCTAACTTTTTTCGCCAATTTTGCAGGCAAACGCCTCAGACTCATAACCTGGTACTTGGCACGTGCTAAGTGTTAGCATGATAAAAAAAAAAATGTTTTGCCATTTTTGCAGACCAATGCCTCAGACTCATACAACATGGTACTTGACACATGCTAACATTAGTATGCTAACTTGTTTAGCCAATTTTGCAGCCGAACGCCTCAGACTCAGGAATCTTGGTACTTGATACATGCTTATATTGACATGCTAAACTTTTCAGCCAATTTTGCAGCCGAATAATTGACATATGCTAACATAAGTATGCTAACATGTTTAGCAGATTTTGCAGGCGAATGCCTCAGACTCATACAACTTGGTACTTGGCACATCCTACTTGTAAAACAAAGCAAACATGCAGGCTGCTTTGGTTTTCTTTAAAAAAAAAAATGTAAATAGTGTATAGGCTTTGAAGATGAAATCAATCAAAATGGCACTTAAAATGTGTCACTGTGTCTATTCTGCAATGTGAATAATTACAAGTGGTTATATTCAGTTGAGTCCTGAGGGTAGAAGAGCGGGGAAGTAATTAAAAGACGGTGTGAGAATCTTGTTAACGTGCAGACACATGACCTGAGGAACCTGAGTGCTGCATGATGACTTCCCAGCTCCCACTGAGATGGATGTTGATATTATTAGTATCACCAGATTCATGAAGTTAAACTTAGTGGGATGCTGTCACAAAGTGACTTGTCATATTTCTATTGTCTCATTCTGCTTCCTAAATGTTGGCAAGTGTGAGGAAACTTACATGTCCGTGTTGTTGAGTCAACATTGAATTTGTCCGTCAGAAGAAATGAATCAGCTTGAATTTTTGCAAGATGAAGGTTGTCACAATTTGATTCACACAAACTCATTATTGAAACTTTGACAGAAATTTCATAAAAATTTGAACTTTTTATTAAATAATTTGTTTTATAACTGACAGATTTCAATGAAAGAAAACATTTTTTACTCAAATATACATATATCCCTGTATAAATAAACACATATGAATAACATATATATATACAAAAAAATATATATATATATTTAAATGTATATACACACATACATACATATATATAGACATACATATATGTACATAAACATATATGCATACATATATATGTATGTACATATATGAATATATATAATTATATAGTAATGTATATATACTTACATTATATATGTATATGTAATATATGCAAATATATTTATATGTATTATACATGTATGTATATGTATTGTATATAAACACATATATACTTTATATATATTATAAATACATATACATTATTTATACACACACACACACATATACATGTGTGTATATATGTGTATGTATATATATATATATGTATGTTTATATATATATGTGTTTGTATAAATGTGTGTGTGTGTATATATATATATATATATATATAAAAATACGTACACGGGCGGTATAGCTCGGTTGATAGAGCGGCCATGCCAGCAACTTGAGGGTTGCAGGTTCGATCCCCGCTTCCGCCATCCTAGTCACTGCCGTTGTGTCCTTGGGCAAGACACTTTACCCACCTGCTCCCAGTGCCACCCACACTGGTTTGAATGTAAAAATTAGATATAGGGTTTCACTATGTAAAGCGCTTTGAGTCATTAGAGAAAAAGCGCTATATAAATATAATTCACTTCACACTTCACTACACATGTATATATATATATATATATGTGTGTGTGTGTGTGTTAATATCTATATACATATACACTCAAATATGTATATACACGTATGTATATGTGTGTGTTTATATAAATGTGTAAATATATATATATATATATATATATATATATATATATATATATATATACACACACACACCTATATATATACATATACATATATATACACACATTTTTATATACATACACATATATATATATATATATATATACATACATATATATACACACACACACACACACCTATATATATATACATATACATATTTATACACACATAATTATATATATATCTATATATAGATATATATCTAAATATATCTATATATATATCTATATATATATATATATATATATATATATGTATGTACACACACGCTTATTTTTTTACACACATATATCCATCCATTTTCTACCACTTATTCCCTTTTGGGGTTGCAGGGGGTGCTGGCCCCTATCTCAGCTACAGTCGGGCGGAAGGCGGGGTACACCCTGGACAAGTCGCCACCTCATCACAGGGCCAACACAGATAGACAGACAACATTCACACACACATTCACACACTAGGGCCTATTTTGTGTTGCCAATCAACCTATCCCCAGGTGCATGTCTTTGGAGGTGGGAGGAAGCCGGAGTACCAGGAGGGAACCCATGCATTCACGGGGAGAACATGCAAACTCCACACAGAAAGATCCTGAGCCTGGATTTGAACCCAGGACTACAGGACCTTCGTATTGTGAGGCAGACGTACTAACCCCTCTTCCACCGTGAAGCCCCACACACATATACATACACATATATATATATATATATATATACACACACATACATATAAACATATATATGTACACATACACATATATATGTATGAACACATATACACACATATATACATATATATATACATATACACACATATATATACACAAATATATATATACATATACACACATATATACACAAATATATATATATATATACATATACACACACATATATACATATACACACATATATACACACACACATATACACACACACATATATATATATATATATATATATATATATATATATATATATATATATATATATATATATATATATATATATATATATATATATACATATACCCACACATATATACACAAATATATATGTATATATATATATGTATACATACATATATATATATATATAAACATATATACATACATATACATATAAATATGCACTTACTTTATATATTTATTTTACA
>NC_084623.1:8588724-8608724 GCF_033978795.1 Nerophis ophidion | reverse complement strand
ATTTTTGGAAACAATATAAACTATTCAAAATAAATATATATGAAAAAAAAATACATTTGGAAACAATATTGTAGTGCTACTGATTGAAAGGAGAACTGCACTTTTATTTTCGGAATTTTGCCTATTGTTCACATTCATCATGAAAAACTGAATTATTGATTTTTTTTAATTTTTTTTTATGCATTCTAAATATTAAATAAATGCGATCAAAAGTCCATTTACAATGGACCCTATCAGACTATAAAACCCCTAAAAACATCCGAACACCTTTATTAAGGTGTTATATACACAGTTTAAGGATATATTTAATGTGTTAACATTCACAATAACATTTAATATTTACTTATTTTGATCATTTTAAGCATATGCAGAGCATTTATTTTAAAAAAACATCACAACATTCACATTTTTTCCCACAACATCAGTGATTATTACTTATTGCGTACTTTATGAGAGCCAACAAACATAATAAAACATCACTTACTGTACAACGTCTGCTGTCAAAGGTGACAGGAAATTTTTTTTTTAAAACTTCACATTGTCATTATGAGGTATTGTGTGTTGAATTTTGAGGACAAAAATGGATCCATTTTGGAATAAGGCTGCAACATAAAATGCGGGGAAAGTGAAGCGCTCTGAATACTTTTTGGATAAACTGTACAGAAAAATAGTAAAAAGGCAAATCTATTAAATTTTTGGAAACAATATAAACTATTAAAGATACATATATATATATATAAAAATACATTTGGAAACAATATTGTAGTGCAAGTGATTTAAAGGAGAACTGCACTTTTATTTTTGGAATTTTGCCTATTGTTCACATTCATCATGAAAAACTGAATTATTGATTTTTTTATGCATTCTAAATATTAAATAAATGCAATCAAAAGTCCACTTACAATGGACCCTATCAGACTATAAAACCCCTAAAAACATCCAAACACCTTTATTAAGGTGTTATATACACAATTTAAGGATATATTTAATATGTTAACATTCATAATAACACTTAATATATACTTATTGTGATCATTTTAAGCACATGCAGAGCATTTATTTAAAAAAAACATCACAACGTTTGCATTTTTTCCCACGACATCAGTGACTATTACTTATTGCGTACTTTATGAGAGCCAACAAACATAATAAAACATCACTTACTGTACAACGTCTGCTGTCAAAGGTGACAGGCAAAATTTTTAAAAAAACTTCACATTGTCATTATGAGGTATTGTGTGTTGAATTTTGAGGACAAAAATGGATCCATTTTGGAATAAGGCTGCAACATAAAATGCAGGGAAAGTGAAGCGCTCTAAATACTTTTTGGATAAACTGTACAGAAAAATAGTAAAAAGGCAAATTTATTAAAATTTTTGGAAACAATATAAACTATTAAAAATAAATGTATATAAAAAAATACATTTGGAAACAATATTGTAGTGCAAGTGATTGAAAGGAGAACTGCACTTTTATTTTCGGAATTTTGCCTATTGTTCACATTCATCATGAAAAACTGAATTATTGATTTTTGTATTTTTTTATATGCATTCTAAATATCAAATAAATGCAATCAAAAGTCCACTTACAATGAACCCTATCAGACTATAAAACCCCTAAAAACATCCAAACACCTTTATTAAGGTGTTATATACACAATTTAAGGATATATTTAATGTGTTAACATTCACAATAACATTTAATATTTACTTATTTTGATCATTTTAAGCATACGCAGAGCATTTATTTAAAAAAAAACTCACAACGTTTGCATTTTTTCCCACGACATCAGTGATTATTACTCATTGCAGACTTTATGAGAGCCAACAAACATAATAAAACATCACTTACTGTACAATGTCTGCTATCAAAGGTGACAGGAAAATAAATAAAAAAAAAGTGCTGTTCCCCTTTAATAAGTTGACTATATTGCCTTTTGGGAGTTAGCGTGCGTTTTGAACGTTGCTAAATGGTTAATATCGATGAACCTCTAGAGCCGAGGTTTAAGTACCTGCTGGAAAAGGTCCTCCAGTTTCTCGGACAGAGTGACCGGCTCTCCTTTGTGCCAGGCCTGGTAGAGCTGACGGTAGGACATGTCGGGGAAGACATGGTAGAACATGTTGACTGCAAAGACTCCGCCGCAGCTTGCCATCATCAGGGGGGCTCTGTACTTCTGAAGGAGCGCCGCATACTTGAGGAAGCCAGACGCCATCGTGTGTCGGGTTTTCCTCAGTGTCTGCCAGGACAAACAACTTGATTACCAACAGCCATGATACTGTAACACATGATTGACCGATTATCAGCGCCAATATCTGGCATTTTGACGTACATCCGTAATGGAACTTTTTTTTTATTTAATTGTTTAACATACAACACAACACATATCTTGACAAATAGGATACTTTAATATAAGTAAAGAAGAGCAGGCAGCAGCTCCCATATTCTCATACTTTCTGTCACATCCAGAGCCAGCTTGAAAAATGTCCCACCTACATCAGTGTTTTTCAACCTTTTTCCCTTTGAAAAAATGCGGCGACACACCACCAGCAGAAATCATTAAAAAATGAAACTCAGCAGACAATAAAAAGTGGTTGTGGCAATTGTTGGATGTGAATTTAAAGCATAACCAACCATGTGTCACTATGGTTCCTGTCTCAAAGTAGGTGTACTGTCACCACCTTTCACATCACACCGTGACTTATTTTAACTTTTTTGCTGTTTTAGTTCTTGTCTTTCGCTCCTATTTTGGTGGCTTTTCCTGTTGCAGTTTCCTTTGAGCGCTATTCCCCGCACCTGCTTTCTTTTAGCAATGAAGACTATTGAAGTTTTTTTACTATCTTTTTCCGCGTGGACATTGTTGTCATGTCATGTACGGATGTACTTTGTGGACGCCGTCTCTGCTCCACACGCTGTAAGTTTTTGCTGTCGTCCAGCATTCTGTTTTTGTTTACCTTGTAGCCAGTTCAGTTTTACTTTTTGTTCTGCATAGCCTTCCCTAAAGTTCAATGCCTTTTCTTAGGGGCACTCATTTTATTTTTGGTTTAAGCATTAGATATCTTTTTACCTGCACAGTGCCTCCCGCTGTCGTCTGTTTATTGTGATCACAACAAACCATCGTCGTCTCACACGACGTGTTCCCAACATCTACAAAACAATTAGCTACCGGCTTCCACTTACTGATATGGTATGGTATAACATCAGGGTTTCCCACAGCGCTTTGTTATTAAGGCCTTAACCACAAAGAGTCACCGCCTAAACTAAAGTCTTAAAAAATAAAAAAAAATAAAAATAATAATTTAATTTTTGTCCTGTAAATCAGTGGTCCCTAACCACCGGGCTCGATTGGTAAAAGTCGCAGAATAATTTGTTATCTATTTTCATTTATTTATCTTGTGTAAAGTATATCACCACATGGGCCCAGGAACACTTCAGAAAACCACTGTAAGTAACTACAGTTTGTCGCTACACCTGTAAGTGCAAGTTAAAACTCTACTATGCAAAGCCAAAGCCATTTATCAACAACACCCAGAAACGCTGCCGATTCACTGGGCCCTTTGATGGACTGATGCAAAGTGGAAAAGTGTTCTGTGGTTTGACGAGGCCCCAATTCACATTGTTTTTAGAAACTGTGGACGTTGTGTTCTCCGGACCAAAGAGGAAAAGAACCATCCGGACTGCCATTGGTGCAAAGTTCAAAAGCCAGCATCTGTGATGGTATGGGGGTGTGTTAGTGCCCAAGGCATGGGTAACTTACACATCTGTGAAGGCACCATTAATGCTGAAAGGTACATACAGGTTTTGGAGCACTATTTGTTGCCATCCAAGCAACATTATCAATGACGCCCCTGCTTATTTCAGCAAGACAATGCCAAGCCACATGTTACAACAGCGTGGCAAATAGACTGGCCTGGCTGTAGTCCAGACCTGCCTCCCATTGAAAATGTGTGGCGCATTATGAAGCAATGAACAACTTAAGCTGTACATCAAGCAAGAATGGGAAAGAATTCCACCTGAAAAACTTCAAAAATGTGTCTCCTCAGTTCCCAAACGTTTACTGAGTGTTGTTAAAAGGAAAGGCCATGTAACACAGTGGTAAAAATGCGCATGTGCCAACTTTTTTGCAATTAAATTCTAAGTTAATGATTATTTGCACACACAAAAAATAAGTTTCTCAGTTTGAACATTAAATATCTTGTCTTTGCAGTCTATTCAACGGAAGTTGAAAAAGATTTGCAAATCATTGTATTCTGTTTTTATTTACAAATTACACAACATGCCAACTTCACTGGTTTTGTATTTTGCTGTTTCCTCTTAAAGATGTTTAGTTATAGTAACCCACAGCTCATATATTTGACCTTAAATTTTTAGGAGTATAAAGTTGACACAGGGTAGATATTTTAAAACACACTTCACGACATGAGCAATATCTCCAAATAACCCCACTAGGCAAGTCATACTTAATATCACGGCAAGGTTACAGTGCTGTCTACTCACTTGGCGTTGGCTCCGTGGAAATAAAACAACACACACACACAAAAAGAGCCAAAAAAGTATTAAATATTGAACTATTAAACCGTCAAGTTGTCGCCATGTTTCAAGGACAGCCGTACTGACAGAATGTTAAGAAGAAATACAATAGGCCGTAAAGTGACAGAACTGCCGTACTACACTTTTACGACATTAGCATGACGGCTCAAGACAACTGCTCTTGGTGGCGTTGGGCGATACTGAAAATCTCAGTGTCGACTCGATATAGCGTAAAAACCGTACAGAAAGGGCATTGTCGATACCAATGCTTTTTGACTTGAATGTCATTAGCTCGTAAAATAACCATCCCTTTAATTTATAAAGAAGGACATATAATACATATGATATAATAATAAAATAGAGTATACAACTCTTAACAGAAACATAATGAGAAAGAAAAATACATTGCATAATAAATATTCAAAGCAGAATAAAATTAGTCCATGTTATTGCATACAATATTAAGTCAATAGTACAAAATAAACTATTGGCTGTCTTTTAAATCCGGATTTTGTCCCTAAATCCTCCCTGTGTTAGATGACTTATTCCCTGAGTGTGTAAAAAAAAACTACAATATATTAATACCCATACAATATCAATCAAATATTGGTATTCGGATCTATCCGCCCACACTTAGCAGAACTTCCAATGGGAAATTCTACTACAGTAGATCATTAATTTATTGGGCCTTCCATATATAAGTAATATACTATAATATACAAGCAATAATAACAATGATTAAAATAACTTGAAAAATACAAGTAATTGAAATAATATGTGTATTTTTAAAAAGAAAAAGAAAACATAAAAAATATCAACAGCATAACACCAGTTATTGCGTACAAAAAAAGCTTTGTAAACAAAACTACAATATATATATACAATATATAATGTATATATAAATATAAATATATGTACATATACATACATATGTACATATCCATACATAAATAAACACACATACTTATATGGGGACGGCGTGGCGCAGTGGAAGAGTGGCCGTGCGCAACCCGAGGGTCACTGGTTCAAATCCCACCTAGTACCAACCTCGTCACGTCCGTTGTGTCCTGAGCAAGACACTTCACCCTTGCTCCTGATGGGTGCTGGTTGGCGCCTTGCATGGCAGCTCCCTCCATCAGTGTGTGAATGTGTGTGTGAATGGGTAAATGTGGAAGTAGTGTCAAAGCGCTTTGAGTACCTTGAAGGTAGAAAAGCGCTATACAAGTACAACCCATTTATCATTTATCATTTATATATACAGTATGTATACACAAATACACATATATACATACATACACATATTTATGTACATATATATGTATTTATATATAAATACACACACATAATTATATACATAAATGTGTATATATACATATACAGTGTACATATGTATACATACATATATATACACACATATAAGTGTATATATATACATATGTATATACATATATGTATATATATGTATGTATGTGTATACATACATATGTATATATATGCGTATATATGTATGTATGTATGTATATATATATATATATATATATATATATGTATGTATATATATATATATATATATATATATATATATATATATATATATATATATATATATATATATAAATGTTCCTGAGGTAACTCTCCTGAAGGAATTAATAAAGTACTATCTATCCATCTATCTATGTATATACATACATATATATATATATATATATATACAGACACACACACATATATATATATATATATATATATATATATATATATATAGAGTCTGCGATGAGGTGGCGAAATGTCCAAGGTGTACCCCGCCCCCCGCGACCCCAAAGGGAATAAGCGGTAGAAAAGGATGGATGGATGGATATATATATATACTATCCATCTATACACATATATCTGTACACACACATATATATATCCATCCATTTTCTACCGCGTATTCCCTTTTTTGGGGTCGCGGGGGGCGCTGGCGCCTATCTCAGCTACAATCGGGTGGAAGGCGGAGTACACCCTGGACAAGTCGCCACCTCATCGCAGGGCCAAAACACATAGACAGACAACATTCACACTCACATTCACACACTAGGGACCATTTAGTGTTGCCAATATATATATATATATATATATATATATATATATATATATATATATATATATATATATATATATATATATATATATATATATATATGCACAGTATCCAATATATATTTATCTGCCTACGCCGAGCACAAGTTATGAAAAAACATGTTTTGGTCCATGGTTTGTATATTGATTATTGACATACATAACAGTCTTTCTTCCACATATTCCATAACATTACACCTCACTCATACATACACCAGAGCTGCCAAAACGGTCACCATAATGATAATTGCGTATCGATCCAGGCTACCAAAAATGCATCACGTCGGCGTGTATTTGCATGTGTTGTGATCAGATATGCTGATCCTAATATAAGAAAAATCCTGCTCACACGCTGTCTCCATGGAAACAGGCAAGAAGAGATGTGGGTAGGTGTGTGTGCGCGTGACAGTCAGGGAGAGAAAATAGACAGGGTGAGAGTGTTATTCTTGTTTTATAGGGAGACTATAAAGACATAATCCACATTGCCTACGTGTTACATGCTGCATTGTCAGGGCCCCGGCAGCAGAGAGGGCCCCGCAGGGGCGATGGAAAGCACCACAAGGGCCCTTTTGAATTGCTGATTTTTTCTTCTTTACATCTAGATGCCTTTTTGAGGCCCTGAACATGCACGAAAAGTCCCCAAACTTTGCAGGCGAAACACTTCAAAATGTCAAAATTTGCTCTCTAGCGCCACCTTTAAAATAAAACAAAAATAGCTCCTCCTACTGGGTATGGCGACAAACTTTGCTACGATGGTTTTTGGTCATTTTTCGCAACAAAAAAAAAACAAAAAAAAAAAGGGTCCTCGTATAGCTCGGTTGGTAGAGTTGCAGGTTCGATCCCCGCTTCTGCCATCCTAGTCACTGCCGTTGTGTCCTTGGGCAAGACACTTTACCCACCTGCTCCCAGTGCCACCCACACTGGTTTAAAAAAAATGTAACTTAGATATTGTGTTTCACAATGTAAAGCGCTTTGAGTCACTTTGAGAAAAAGCGCTATATAAATGTACTTCACTACTTTAACAAACACCTCCTAGGGACTAAAACTACACATATAGGCGACAATAAATTGCGAACACATTTTTTCCACGCCATAAATTCTAGGAGTGGTATGGCGACAAACTTTGCTCCGATGGTTTTTGACCATTTTTCGGCGAAAAAAAGGGTTGTACTTTAACAAACTTTTACTTGGGACTTCGGCCAAATGAGTCGCAGTTAAAATGACAGATACCACACATTAGGTGACGGTAAGCTGCTAACACATTTTTCCTACGCCATAAGTAGTAGGCGTGGTATGGCGACAAATTTTGCTCCAATGGTTTTTGGCCATTTTTCCGCACAAAAAAGGGGTCAAATTCCTCCTAGGGACTTGGTTGTGGTTTAAATTACAGATAGTACACATATCGGCGACAATAAATTGCGAACAATTTTTCCTACGCCATAAGATGTAGGTGTGGTATGGCAACAAACTTTGCTCCAATGGTTTTTGGCCATTTTTCGGCAAACAAAACGGTCATACATGAAAACTATAACATTTTTATAACGTAACAAAAACTATAATTGAAAAAAAAATGCAGCACAAATTAACACATGTTTTGGGAGATTTTGGCAAGATGGGGGGCTGACGAATCATAAAACATTAATAGCATAAAAATTATAAAATGTTAATAACATAAAAAACTATAATTGACAAAAATAAATGCAACACAAACCAGCACAAAATAGCACAAAGGAATGGGACATGTTTGGGGAGATTTTGACAATCTGGGGCGGGGGGATGATTATGAATCATAAAACTTTAATAGCATGAAAACTATAACATGTTTATAACATAACAAAAACTATAATTGACAAAAAAAAATGCTGCACAAATTAGCACGTTTGGGGAGATTTTGGCGAAATGGGAGACTGATTATGAATGATAAAACATTAATAGCATAAAAACTGTAAAATGTTAATAACATAAAATAAACATAAATAAACAATAATTGCCCCCCACCCCCCAAAAAATGCAGCACAAACCAGCACAAATTAGCCAAATTTAGCACACGTTTGGGGGGATTTTGACAAGATGGGGGGCTGATTATGAATCATAAAACATTAATAGCATGAAAACTGTAAAATGTTAATAGCATTAAAAAAAACTATAATTGCCACAAAAAAAAAAGCAGCACAAACCAGCACAAATTAGCCAAATTTAGCACATGTTTGGGGGGATTTTGACAAGATGGGGGCTGATTATGAATCATAAAACATTAATAGCATAAAAACTGTAAAATGTTAATAGCATTAAAAAAAACTATAATTGCCCCCCCCCCCCCCAAAAAAGCAGCACAAACCAGCACAAATTAGCCAAATTTAGCACATGTTTGGGGGGATTTTGACAAGATGGGGGCTGATTATGAATCATAAAACATTAATAGCATAAAAACTGTAAAATGTTAATAGCATTAAAAAAAACTATAATTGCCCCCCCCCCCCAAAAAAAGCAGCACAAACCAGCACAAATTAGCCAAATTTAGCACACGTTTGGGGGGATTTTGACAAGATGGGGGCTGATTATGAATCATAAAACATTAATAGCATAAAAACTGTAAAATGTTAATAGCATTAAAAAAAACTATAATTGCCAAAAAAAATGCAGCACAAACCAGCACAAATTAGCCAGATTTGACACACGTTTGGGGGGATTTTGACAAGGTGGGGGGCTGATTATGAATCATAAAACATTAATAGCATAAAAACTATAACATTTTAATAACGTAAAAAAAAATATATAATTGACACAAAAAATGCAGCACAATTTGGCACATTTTTGAGGAGATTTTGGCAAGATGGGGGGCTTATTATGAATCATAAAAAATTAATAGGATAAAAAACTGTAAAATGTTAATAACATAAAAAAACTATAATTGCCCAAAAAAATGCAGCACAAACCATCACAAATTAGCCAAATTTAGCACACGTTTGGGGAGATTTTGACAAGATGGGGGGCTGATTATGAATCATAAAACATTAATAGCATAAAAACTGTAAAATTTTAATAGCATTAAAAAAATATATAATTGCCCCCCAAAAAAATGCAGCACAAACCATCACAAATTAGCCAAATTTAGCACACGTTTGGGGAGATTTTGACAAGATGGGGGGCTGATTATGAATCATAAAACATTAATAGCATAAAAACTGTAAAATTTTAATAGCATTAAAAAAATATATAATTGCCCCAAAAAAAAAGCAGCACAAACCAGCACAAATTAGCCAAATTTAGCACACGTTTGGGGGGATTTTGACAAGATGGGGGGCTGATTATGAATCATAAAACATTAATAGCATAAAAACTGTAAAATGTTAATAGCATTAAAAAAAACTATAATTGCCCCCCCAAAAAAGCAGCACAAACCAGCACAAATTAGCCAGATTTAGCACACGTTTGGGGGGATTTTGACAAGGTGGGGGGCTGATTATGAATCATAAAACATTAATAGCATAAAAACTATAACATTTTAATAACGTAAAAAAAACTATAATTGACACAAAAAAATGCAGCACAATTTGGCCCATTTTTGGGGAAATTTTGGCCAGATGGTGGGCTGATTATGAATCATAAAAAAATAATAGCATAAAAACTATAAAACGTTAATAACATAACAAAAACTATAATTGACATAAAAATGCAGCACAAATTAGCACAAACGAATGGGACACTTTTGGGGAGATTTTGACAAGATGTGGGGCTGATTATGAATCATAAAACATTAATAACACAAAAATGATAATAGTTAGACAAATATGTTGCAGCACAAATGTAGCACAAACAAATTGGACAAGTTTTGGGAGATGTTGACAAGATAGTGGGAGGGGGGCTGATTATGAAAAATAAAACATTAATAGCATACAAACTATAAAATGTTAAGAACATATCAAAACTATAATTGACAAAAAATGCAGCACAAATTAACACAAACGAATGGCACACGTTTAGGGAGATTTTGACAAAATGGGCGAGGGACTGATTATGAATCATAAAACATTCATAGCATACAAACTATAAAATGTTAATAACAAAAAAAAACTACAATTTACAAAAAATGCAGCACAAATTAGCACAATTTAGCACATGTTTGGGGAGATTTTGACAAGATGGGGGCTGATTATGAATCATAAAACTTTTAATAGCATAAAAACTATAAAATGTTAATATAAAAAAACTATAATTGACAAAAAAGCTGCACAAATTAGCAAAATTTAGCACTTGTTTGGGGAGATTTTGACAAGATGGGGGCTGATTATGAATCATAAAATGTTTAATAGCATAAAAACTATAAAATGTTAATATAAAAAAACTATAATTGACAAAAAAGCAGCACAAACCAGCACAAATTAGCAAAATTTAGCACTTGTTTGGGGAGATTTTAGACAAGATGGGGGCTGATTATGAATCATAAAATGTTTAATAGCATAAAAACTATAAAATGTTAATATAAAAAAACTACAATTTACAAAAAATGCAGCACAAATTAGCACAATTTAGCACATATTTGGGGAGATTTTGACAAGATGGGGGCTGATTATGAATCATAAAACTTTTAATAGCATAAAAACTATAAAATGTTAATATAAAAAACTATAATTGACAAAAAAGCTGCACAAATTAGCAAAATTTAGCACTTGTTTGGGGAGATTTTGACAAGATGGGGGCTGATTATGAATCATAAAATGTTTAATAGCATAAAAACTATAAAATGTTAATATAAAAAAACTATAATTGACAAAAAAGCAGCACAAACCAGCACAAATTAGCAAAATTTAGCACTTGTTTGGGGAGATTTTGACAAGATGGGGGCTGATTATGAATCATAAAATGTTTAATAGCATAAAAACTATAAAATGTTAATATAAAAAAACTATAATTGACAAAAAAGCAGCACAAGCCAGCACAAATTAGCAAAATTTAGCACTTGTTTGGGGAGATTTTGACAAGATGGGGGCTGATTATGAATCATAAAACATTAATAGCATAACAAATATAAAATGATAAAAACATAAAAAAACGATAATCGACAAAAAAAAAAAAGAAAAAAAAGCAGCACAAACCAGCACAAACTAGAAACATTTTGCACATGTTTGGGGAGATTTTGACTAGATGGGGAGCTGATTATGAATTATAAAACAATAATAGCATAAAAACTATAAAACGTTAGTAACATAAAAAACTATAATTGACAAAAAAAGCAGCACAAACCAGCACAAATTAAATAAAATTTGCACACGTTTGGGGAGATTTTGACAAGATGGGGGGCTGATAATGAATCATAAAACAATAATAGCACAAATACTATAAAATGTTAATAACATGAAAAAACCAACTATAATTGACAAAAATAAATGCAACACAAACCAGAACAAATTAGCACAAACGAATGGGACATGTTTGGGGAGATTTTGACAAGGTGAGGGGGCTGATTATGAATCATAAAACATTAATAACACAAAAATGATAATAGTTAGACAAACAAATGTTGCAGCACAAATGTAGCACAAACAAATTGGGCAAGTTTGGGGAGATTTTGACAAAGTGGTGGAATGGCGGGGCTGGTTATAAATAATAAACCGTAAATAACATAACAATTGTATTTTAAGACAAAAAAATACAGCACAAATGATAGATCAAGTTTGGAAAGATTTTTCTATGACGTCACTAGTCAGAAATTGTATTTTAGTACAACTTAAAAACTGCACAAAATAATGGCGGTGTTATTTTCATATTTGCATTGATAAGGGAGGGGGGGCAACTTAATGGGATAGTACACTAAATATCAACAGACTAGTTCACATTTTACGTATGGTAGTATCCAAGAGTTGCACACAGAGTAATTGTGAAGCGTGTAACTTTCCACGCAGTGACAAAAATAAAGAAAAGATCTTGTTGAGAAAAACCGCCACATTCCTTTTTGGGTGTACTGGCTCTTTAAGAGACACCAGTTCGCGATGGAACAGTCCATTTCACAAAAAGGGGGAGGTTATTTCACTACCTCCTGAGATTTATGAAGTTTTACATGAAAAAAAACGATTAAAAGTCGCTCAAGTTGATTTTAATACATCTATGCTACACAATCTCCACACTTTGCGGACGAAGGGACATTTTTAGAATACTATGGAGTGTTCGCAAAAAAACCAGCCACCCCTTTTCGGGCTAGTCTATTAATAGCATCAGCTGTTGCAATACAAAGATGAGCTACTCGACGTATTGTTCCGCAGATGTGGGAGGAAGGAGAGGAGGCGGGGACGCCTGGAAGCCAAGAGAGGCTGAAAAATGAGGATTACGGCGCTTTGAGGGACGTCCTTTAGCGTTCACGTCTTATCGGTAAGTGGCTGTTGATACCAAAAAAAAAACCACAACACGATGGGGGGGGCACGTCCGTTTTCGCGGGGTAAACACCTACTGATAATGCTGCGTTCACGTTCCTTACTACTTGTCGTATAAACGGCTACTTAAGCGGCGTGACATCCGTGAGAGCTTGTAGTGAAGCTTTTCTACAAATGACGTGGTGGCACATATACGTAGAACGATGAAGACACCTAAATATGTAATTCATGGGCGGTTGCTGTCGAGTAGAAGACCAACACTAGTGGACGGGCCTCGACTCTCTCTGTGTGTGTGTGTGTGTGTGTGTACTTCACTGGCATCAGTGGAAAATCTTCTTAATTGTAATAACTATTACATGAGGGCATGCATTTTAGTGCAGGGGGAACAGAGATGCTGTTATACAGTATTTAATCAGGATGAGATCATTCAGAAGCAACACACACACACACACACACACACACACACACACACACACTCTTGTATAATGCCTACCTCTTGAGGACCACCCTTTCTAGGTATATAAATATTTGTATTTACAACATTAATAATATATCCAAACTATGCAAAATTATGAAAAAAGTTAAAATTTTACTCCAAAAATGTCACTATTTTGCAAGAATAAAATAATTAGCAATATTGTGATAAGTCAGAATTTTATATGACAAATGTCACCATTTGGCATTTAAAAGTAATCCTTTTACGAGAAAATATTGCAATATTACAGGAACAGAAAGAAAATGAGAAATTGTTCCCAATTTTATAAGAAAAAAGTCGACACATTGTGAGAAAACGACTGCTTTTAATTAATTTTGTATTTTTTATTTTATTTTTTGTTTGTAATTGGTTTTTAATCTTTAAACTTGTTGATATCTCAAGAAGGGTAGGAATACACACACACACACACACACACACACACACACACTTGTATAATGCCTACCTCTTGAGGACCACCCTTTCTAGGTATATAAATATTTATATTTACAACATTAATAATATATCCAAACTATGCAACTATATAAAAGCTTGTTGTGAAAAATGAGTTGGAAGAAAAAGGTCACAATTTCACAAGAAACAATTAGAATTTTGGCAGTAATATCATAAAAGTCATAAATTTACTCAACACAAGTCTAAATGTTACAAGAAAAACTGAACATTCGTGCAATATTTTGATAAAAGTTGGATTTTTACTCGACAAAAGTCACAATTTTAGAAGAAAACTGTAAAATGTTGGCAATATTATAATAATAATCATAATTTCACTTGGCAAAATCATGACAAAAGTTAAAATTTTACTCCAAAAATGTCACTATTTTGCAAGAACAAAATAATTAGCAATATTGTGATAAGTCAGAATTTTATATTACAAATGTCACCATTTGGCATTTAAAAGAAATCCTTTTACGAGAAAATATTGCAATATTACAGGACCAGAAAGAAAATGAGAAATTGTTCCCAATTTTATAAGAAAAAAGTCGACACATTGTGAGAAAATGACTGCTTTTAATTAATTTTGTAATTTTTTTTTAATTTTTTGTTTGTAATAGGTTTTTAATCTTTAAACTTGTCGATTTCTCAAGAAGGGTAGGAATCCACACACACACACACACACACACACACACACACACACACACACACACACACACGTATAATGCCTGCCTCTTGAGGACCACCCTTTCTAGGTTTATAAATATTTGTATTTACAACATTAATAATACATCCAAACTATGCAACTATATAAAAGCTTGTGAAAAATGAGTTGGAAGAAAAAGGTCACAATTTCACAAGAAACAATTAGAATTTTGGCAGTAATATCATAAAAGTCATAAATTTACTCAACACAAGTCTAAATGTTACAGGAAAAACCCAACATTCGTGCAATATTTTGATAAAAGTTGGATTTTTACTCTACAAAAGTCACAATTTTAGAAGAAAACTGTAAAATGTTGGCAATATTAGAATAATAATCATAATTTCACTTGGCAAAATTATGAAAAAAGTTAACATTTTACTCAAAAAATTTCACTATTTTGCAAGAACAAATTAATTAGCAATATTGTGATAAGTCCGAATTTTGAATTACAAATGTCACCATTTGGCATTTAAAAGTAATCCTTTTACGAGAAAATATTGCAATATTACAGGAACAGAAAGGAAATGAGAAATTGTTCCCAATTTTTATAAGAAAAAAGTCGACACATTGTGAGAAAACGACTGCTTTTAATTAATTTTGTAATTTTTAAAAAAAATTTTGTTTGTAATTGGTTTTTAATCTTTAAACTTGTTGATTTCTCAAGAAGGGTAGGAATCCACACACACACACACACACACACACACACACACACACACACACACACACACACACACACACACACACACACACTCTTGTATAATGCCTACCTCTCGAGGACCACCCTTTCTAGGTATATAAATATTTGTATTTACAACATTAATAATACATCTAAACTATGCAACTATATAAAAGCTTGTTGTGAAAAATGAGTTGGAAGAAAAAGGTCACAATTTCACAAGAAACAATTAGAATTTTGGCAGTAATATCATAAAAGTCATAAATTTACTCAACACAAGTCTAAATGTTACAGGAAAAACCCAACATTCGTGCAATATTTTGATAAAAGTTGGATTTTTACTCTACAAAAGTCACAATTTTAGAAGAAAACTGTAAAATGTTGGCAATATTAGAATAATAATTATAATTTCACTTGGCAAAATTATGAAAAAAGTTAAAATTTTACTCCAAAAATGTCACTATTTTGCAAGAACAAAATAATTAGCAATATTGTGATAAGTCAGAATTTTATATGACAAATGTCACCATTTGGCATTTAAAAGAAATCCTTTTACGAGAAAATATGGCAATATTACAGGACCAGAATGAAAATGAGAAATTGTTCCCAATTTTATAAGAAAAAAGTCGACACATTGTGAGAAAATGACTGCTTTTAATTAATTTTGTATTTTTTTTATTTTATTTTTTGTTTGTAATTGGTTTTTAATCTTTAAACTTGTCGATTTCTCAAGAAGGGTAGGAATCCACACACACACACACACACACACACACACACACACACACACACACACACACTTGTATAATGCCTACCTCTTGAGGACCACCCTTTCTAGGTTTATAAATATTTGTATTTACAACATTAATAATACATCCAAACTATGCAACTATATAAAAGCTTGTGAAAAATGAGTTGGAAGAAAAAGGTCACAATTTCACAAGAAACAATTAGAATTTTGGCAGTAATATCATAAAAGTCATAAATTTACTCAACACAAGTCTAAATGTTACAGGAAAAACCCAACATTCGTGCAATATTTTGATAAAAGTTGGATTTTTACTCTACAAAAGTCACAATTTTAGAAGAAAACTGTAAAATGTTGGCAATATAAGAATAATAATCATAATTTCACTTGGCAAAATTATGAAAAAAGTTAACATTTTACTCAAAAAATTTCACTATTTTGCAAGAATAAAATAATTAGCAATATTGTGATAAGTCAGAATTTTATATTACAAATGTCACCATTTGGCATTTAAAAGAAATCCTTTTACGAGAAAATATTGCAATATTACAGGAACAGAAAGAAAATGAGAAATTGTTCCCAATTTTATAAGAAAAAAGTCGACACATTGTGAGAAAATGACTGCTTTTAATTAATTTTGTATTTTTTTTATTTTATTTTTTGTTTGTAATTGGTTTTTAATCTTTAAACTTGTTGATTTCTCAAGAAGGGTAGGAATACACACACACACACACACACACACACACACACACACACACACACACACACACACACACCCAAGGGTTCTAATCAGAGCATACCTGTAATGATAGTTAAGATGCTCATTGCTTGATTGCACAAGCTAATAATGCTCCAATTATTACAATTGAACTTGGGCAGATTTCACACTCCCAGGATGTGCCTCACAGTATTATAGAACCAGAACTGGCGATTTCAGTGGAAAATGTGTGTGAATGCTGTATGCGGTAGCTGCGTAAACGCGTAAAGTTAACCGAAATGCTAATGTTAGCATGCTAACTGTTAGCATGTGTTTCGAGTGATAAGACTCTCAGGCTGTACGACATTATTTTGACTCGGGCGGCAAAATTGTGAGAAAAAAATGGGTCTGATTGAATGAATAAAAACGTTAAAACAGACCACCTTAAAAAAACTGTATTTAATTTTAAATTGTTTCACTGAATGAGACACCTAGAATGTAGTGAACTATATTTATATAGCGCTTTTCTCAAGTGACTCAAAGCGCTTTACATAGTGACACCCAATATCTAAGTTACATTTAAACCAGTGTGGGTGGCACTGGGAGCAGGTGGGTAAAGTGTCTTGCCCAAGGACACAACGGCAGTAACTAGGATGGCACAAGCGGGAATCGAACCTGCAACCCTCAAGTTACTGGCACGGCCACTCTACCAACCGAGCTATGCCGCTATGCCGTAAATAAAGAATGTTGGATTTACAATATTAACTATGACCGATAAAACACTGAATATTGACAACATATGAACGTCACACCCCCTTTCGATCGAAACATTTTACAATCAAGCAAAAAACACCTACAGTCTGATACAGCTGATCCATCACTAAGCTTTAGAACTATTCCCATCACATTTATTAAATTAATTGAAATGCATGCATAATGGAACATAAGTGCCCTATGGTAAAGAAGCTGGTTGGATCTCTCTGAGGTGGCTCGGAGCAGTCAGCTAAATTTCAGAACAGTTTGCGTGACTTAATTCACAATAAATCTATCGATTATCAATGATTAAAGTTTACCAATCGATCCCTGTCCGAATTGTGATGCATCTAAAAATCGATTATTTCCCCCACTTTACAATGATTTGATTAACGTGGACCCCGACTTAAACAAGTTTAAAAACGTATTCGGGTGTTAACATTTAGTGGTCAATTGTACGGAATATGTACTGTACTGTGCAATCTACTAATAAAAGTTTCAATCAATCTCTGCAAGACTCTTGACTTAAGGTTTTTTTCTTGAACTAGTTCAAAACATGGCGCTCGGGTTAGTCAGCTATTAAAGAGACGGCGAATAGCCCGGCAAGCATGCCGCCGTGAGACGATCAAACATGACTTTTAACGTCATCACCCTACACATTGCTTCCACATGTTGGTGTGTAATCAATATGTGGAAAGGAGGCTCTTGCTCTTCGTAGTGAACATGGAGCAACAGAAGTAGAGTCTGTAAACACGAGTGCAGTCTCCAATAACACCAGAACAAGATACTGGGTGTGTTTTTAGTCATTTTTAATAAAGAAAAAGTCACCAAAAAGATTAGAGAAGTCTCTAAAGTTAAAGTACCAATGATCGTCACACACACTCTAGGTGTGGTGAGATTATCTTCTGCATTTGACCCATCACCCTCCCCCCCTTGCTCTGAAGGGAGCAGTGAGCAGCAGCGGTGGCCGCGCCCGAGAATCAATTTTGTTGATTCAACCCCCAATTCCAACCCTTGATGCCGAGTTCCTCTAGAAACTTAAACACTTCTCAACATAGTACATTTTTGAAGATAAGACAGCTACCTTGACCACCCCCGAACTGTGAACAGTCACTGTAGACACTTTCACCTTTGATCACTAAAGACACTTTAACCTTCCTCTTGTGTTAGCTTTCTGTTACCATCTCTTATGTTAACGGGTCGGTTTTGACCCATGTCTTAAATCAGCTGTAAAATACACTAAAAACAATTATCTATCATCCAAGTTGTTTCTCATCTCTTGGTTACCTCGTTAGGCTTCCTTATCCTTGAAAATATTGGTTTTAATATTTTTGGTTTGGGCCATTGGGCCTTTTTTTGTCAGTATACCCCTCGATTTCAATTTTTAAAAATGGTAAAACGAACCCCAAGAGAATCATATAAATAAAAAAAAGGTTGTTGTGTTACCTAACTATTCCTAAGGGGTATTAGAACACATCTCTTAAATAAATGTGTTTTATTTATTTTTTCATTTTAAGAATTTTAACTATAGTAACATATATGGTGTTACGGGTCAATTTCGACCCATATATATTTACTTCAAGAAAAAGGCTAAAAAGTATTTTTTCCAGCAACAGAAATCCAACATCAAACAAACAACAACCAACAACCAATCAAGCAAATGAAACCAAGAGAAATAGATTACTAGTTCCAAAACTAATAAAAAAACAAAATCAGAGTGGCAAAAAGTGACACTTTTAGTGTCCGTCTTTAGTTTGTTTTTGTACAGGATAACAAGGTAAAATGAGAATGCACTAAAGCTCACATGACTGGGAGAGGAGCTGGCTGTCAGTGTGTACAGTTTTGGCTCTTATCATTGCTTTATCATCTTATTTTTATAACTGGGTCGAAACCGACCCTAACAACACCAAGGGCATAATTTCTACCAGAGCATTTTATAATTTAGTGAAAAAAATTAAAATTTTTATTTTGTTGAGAAAGAGGTTCCTGACAAAGTCAAAAAGCTTTGATGCAAAAAAATAAATGTGGTGTTTTTTATGCATTTAAAAACTAAAACGGGTCGGTGCCGATCCTAACACCAGACGAAGGTTAACTGCTGCCCAGACCCAAGGTCACCTCCATATTTATACTGTTGACTGTCAATCAGAATGTGCAATAATGTTACTTACTGTGCCTTGTAAATACATTTTTATTTTTATTTTTTATTTTTAGTGTGATTTGTTGAAGGGTGGACTAGCAAAGTAAGATTTTCATTGTACGGCAAACTGTCTAACTGTGCATATGACGATAAACAATCTTGAATCTTGTACAATAAGCAGCAACATTTAAATAAAAATTGCAAAACAATATGAGAAAAATCCATCCATCCATCCATTTCCTACCGCTTGTCCCTTTTGGGGTCGTGGGTGGTCGCTAAATGTTAATACTAAATAAAAACACATTTGCTTTTAAATCTATGTATAAACATTTAAAATGTATGTTT
>NC_084623.1:8548724-8583724 GCF_033978795.1 Nerophis ophidion | reverse complement strand
AGTTCCTCGCGTGAATATTGTAAACTCACTACACCGGTATGTTTTAGCGCTTTCATGGCGAGTTTACTGACAGATATAAGTAAGAACTTTATACTACTTTATATTAGAAATGCAACAGCGGAGGATGAATGTCCCATCACAAGAAGATAGAGAAAAAGAGGAATCTCATTGACTATGTTGTCGGCATAGACTACAAAGGCGGAGGCGCGCAATTTTTCAGAACCTTATGCAGATACCAAATACAGATCAGCAGGTATCGGAAGGTAAGAAAAGTTGCTTTTGCATAATATTGCAAAGTAAAACGCCAGATAATATGTCTTACCTTAAACACACCATAATAATACTTGTATGTTGAAGCACAGTAGAATCCATCAAGCGGTGCGGCTTCATAGCTTACCAAAGTCGTACTAAAACATTTTGAATGATTTTTGAGCGCCATGTGTAATGTTCTATATTTTCAATGGAACATATAAAATGTTGGTGTTTACATGAGTCATAATGCCATCATAGTGCAGCCTACAGAACTCTTATGTTTGACTGCCATCTAGTGGTCACACTCATCATTACACCGTGTACCAAATAAAATAGCTTTGAGGTCGGTAAGCTCAACCAAACTTATTCCTTACTTTAGGTGTACCGGGTTTTAAGGCGCACTGTCGAGTTTAGAGGGGGAAAAAGTATTTTAGGTGCGCCTTATAGTTCGAAAATACGATAAGCAATTGCCCCACAGCGTCAATTTCGGTCTTCCAACAATCGGTATTTCTTCAGAATTAAAATATATATTTATATATTTCATATAGCCTATTATTTTCGCACGACTGAGAAGTGATACACGGAAATTTTGCGTGTCTTAAATAAAAACCAAAACCGAGTGACGTAGGTCGTCTAAATTTGACAAAAAAATCACATTAAGGCCAAATTACGTTTAGAATGCAGTCACATTGGAAAAGATCAGATTACAATTGGATTCAAGATTACCTCCCGAATCGGATGCCAAAAGATCCGATTTTTAAGCACTTAGGAGCATCCGGACTGTCAAAAAAATCCGATCTGTGTCCCTTGAGGGTAAAAAAAATTGGATTTGGTGTGCAGTGTTAACGAGGCCTAAAAGAACGTAACACTTTGAATTGCATTATTATTTCTTTAAAAATGTAGCGAAGGAAATGTACGATATCGTATTCCTTTGGACTCCCGACAAGTGTGAGAATGAGGCAGGAATGTTACAAGGCAAAGAAGAAGGCCTTCACAAACCTTTTCACGATGCATTTGTGTACTCCAATAACTCTGTATTGCGCACAACCGACCTGTTTCTACACAACAAATAGCAAGTTTGAAGTTGGCAACCTCCATCTGAAGCAGCCACGAACTGTCTTTTTCTTTGTCAAACACATTTGCAAGAAGCCAAATATTGAGGTTAAAGTTGGCAGTTGATAACAGTTAACTACACGCTGTACCAGTTCACATCCTGGATCCTACTTTAGCTTTCTTCTTTTTCTTTTGAATAGGTGTAATCGGCCTAATTAGACATTAATTACTTAATGTTCTAGCCGGTAAATCTGGCGTGGAACCTTGAAGTGAGTTCAAAGACGCTGGTTTTGTTTTGAAGCTGGTGCTTAGCAGGGTTTCTTCAAGACTGCCAAAATACCTGTGGCGGTGGGGGCGTGGTTATGGGCGTGGTCAGCGTAATGTCATCAAACAATTTGCCATGATGATATATTGTATTTCTTTAAACAGGCTCAAAAATGTGTACATACATTTAAAAGCAAATCTATTATTAATTAGTATTAACATATATCTGTTATGGTATTGCCATATTTTGAATTGCTGCTGCTTATTTTACTTTGTTGAGATTTTTTCAAGTGTCTAGAGACTTTTAAGTACTTTTTAAGTGAAAACAACTCGCAACAAATCCAGATATTTTATAAATGGCTGTCCGCAGGTATATCTGGGCTATATTAAAATTACAACCCCATCACAGACATGCTGACAACGCTCTAGACAATGGCATGCTTTTTGTTTACATCCGGTTTTGGCTGCGCGGTTTTCAGTAATCAAGTTTTCGGTACAACACTTGTCAATAGTGCGCAAATATATCAATATATGAATTCATACTGTACCGACCATCTGGTGTTAACGTTTTATGTTCTTGTGGTTTGGATATGGTGTTCGTTTTTCCCATGTTTACAAACACACGGTTCCTGCCTGGCAGAAAAAGAGGAAGTGTTGTTATGTCGGGGAGGCAAAGACTCATGGAGAAGAAAGTGTTTGCACGGGAGGTAAAACCTATTGGAATTGTGCCGTTTGTTATCATAAGATTGGTAATAAAAGTTAAAGCAAATTTATTATTAATTAGTATTAACATATATTTGTTATGGTATTGCCTTTTTTTCAATTGCTGCTGTTTATTTTACAATGTTCTTTGCTGAGATTTTCTCAAGTGTCTAGAGACTTTTAAGTACTTTTTAAGTGAAAACAACTCGCCACAAATCTAGATATTTTGTAAATGGCTGTCCGCAGGTATATCTGGGCTATATTGAAATTACAACCCCATCACAGACATGCTGACAACGCTCTAGACAATGGCGTGCTTTTTGTTTACATTCGGTTTTGGCTGCGCGGTTTTCGGTAATCAAGTTTTCGGTACAACACTTGTCAATAGTGCGCAAATATATCAATGTATAAATTCATACTGTAACGACCATCTGGTGTTAACGTTTTATGTTCTTGTGGTTTGGATATGGTGTTCGTTTTTCCCATGTTTACAAACACACGGTTCCTGCCTGGCAGAAAAAGAGGAAGTGTTGTGTGTCAGGGAGGCCAAGACTCATGGAGATGAAAGTGTTTGCACGGGAGGTAAAACCTATTGGAATTGTGCCGTTTGTTATCATAAGATTGGTAATAAAAGTTAAAGCAAATTTATTATTAATTAGTATTAACATATATTTGTTATGATATTGCCTTATTTTCAATTGGTGCTGCTTATTTTACAATGTTCTTTGTTGAGATTTTTTCAGGTGTCTAGAGACTTTTAAGTACTTTTTAAGTAAAAAAAACTCGCAACAGATCTAGATATTTTGTAAATGGCTGTCCACAGGTATATCTGGGATATATTAAAATTACAACCACATCACAGACATGCTGACAACGCTCAAGACAATGCTGGTGTTTTGTTTACATCCGGTTTTGGCTGCGCGGTTTTTGGTACAACATTTGTCAATATTGCGCAAAAATATCAATATATCAATTCATACTGTAACGACCAGCTGGTGTTAACGTTTAATGGTCGCGTAGTTTGGATATGATGTTTGTTTTTCCCATGTTTAAAAACACACGGTTCATGCCTGGCAGAAAAAGAGGAAGTGTTGTGTGTCGGGGAGGCAAAGACTCATGGAGACGAAAGTGTTTGCACGGGAGGTAAAACCTATTGGAATTGTGCCGTTTGTTATCATAAGATTGGTAATAAAAGTTAAAGCAAATTTATTATTAATTAGTATTAACATATATTTGTTATGGTATTGCCATATTTTCAATTGCTGCTGCTTATTTTACAATGTTCTTTGTTGAGATTTTTTCAAGTGTCTAGAGACTTTTAAGTACTTTTTAAGTGAAAACAACTCGCAACAAATATAGATATTTTGTAAATGGCTGTCCGCAGGTATATCTGGGCTATAGTAAAATTACAACCCCATCACAGACATGCTGACAACGTTCCAGACAATGCTGGCGTTTTGTTTACATCCGGTTTTGGCTGCGCGGTTTTTGGTAAAACATTTGTCAGTAGTGCGCAAAAATATCAATATATCAATTCATACTGTAACGACCAGCTAGGGTTAAGGTTTAATGGTCGCGTGGTTTGGATATGATGTTTGTTTTTCCCATGTTTAAAAACACACGGTTCCTGCCTGGCAGAAAAAGAGGAAGTGTTGTGTGTCGGGGAGGCAAACACTCATGGAGACAAAAGTGTTTGCACGGGAGGTAAAACCTATTGGAATTGCGCCGTTTGTTATCATAAGATTGGTAATAAAAGTTAAAGCAAATTTATTATTAATTAGTATTAACATATATTTGTTATGATATTGCCTTATTTTCAATTGCTGTTGCTTATTTTACAATGTCCGTTGTTGAGATTTTTTCAGGTGTCTAGAGACTTTTAAGTACTTTTTAAGTAAAAAAAACTCGCAACAGATCTAGATATTTTGTAAATGGCTGTCCACAGGTATATCTGGGATATATTAAAATTACAACCACATCACAGACATGATGACAACGCTCAAGACAATGCTGGTGTTTCGTTTACATCCGGTTTTGGCTGCGCGGTTTTTGGTACAACATTTGTCAATATTGCGCAAAAATATCAATATATCAATTCATACTGTAACGACCAGCTGGTGTTAACGTTTAATGGTCGCGTAGTTTGGATATGATGTTTGTTTTTCCCATGTTTAAAAACACGGTTCATGCCTGGCAGAAAAAGAGGAAGTGTTGTGTGTCGGGGAGGCAAAGACTCATGGAGACGAAAGTGTTTGCACGGGAGGCAAAACCTATTGGAATTGTGCCGTTTGTTATCATAAGATTGGTAATAAAAGTTAAAGCAAATTTATTATTAATTAGTATTAACATATATTTGTTATGGTATTGCCATATTTTCAATTGCTGCTGCTTATTTTACAATGTTCTTTGTTGAGATTTTCTCAAGTGTCTAGAGACTTTTAAGTACTTTTTAAGTGAAAACAACTTGCAACGAATCTAGATATTTTGTAAATGGCTGTCCGCAGGTATATCTGGGATATATTAAAATTACAACCCCATCACAGACATGCTGACAACGCTCCAGACAATGGCGTGCGTTTTGTTTCCATCCGATTTCGGCTGCGCGGTTTTCGGTAATCAAGTTTTCGGTACAACACTTGTCAATAGTGCGCAAATATATCAATGTATAAATTCATACTGTAACGACCATCTGGTGTTAACGTTTTATGTTCTTGTGGTTTGGATATGGTGTTCGTTTTTCCCATGTTTACAAACACACGGTTCCTGCCTGGCAGAAAAAGAGGAAGTGTTGTGTGTCGGGGAGGCAAAGACTCATGGAGAAGAAAGTGTTTGCACGGGAGGTAAAACCTATTGGAATTGTGCCGTTTGTTATCATAAGATTGGTAATAAAAGTTAAAGCAAATTTATTATTAATTAGTATTAACATATATTTGTTATGATATTGCCTTATTTTCAGTTGCTGCTGCTTAATTTACAATGTTCTTTGTTGAGATTTTTTTCAAGTGTCTAGAGACTTTTAAGCACTTTTTAAGTGAAAACAACTCGCAACAAATCTAGATATTTTGTAAATGGCTGTCCGCAGGTATATCTGGGCTATATTAAAATTACAACCCCATCACAGACATGCTGACAACGCTCCAGACAATGCTGGCGTTTTGTTTACATCCGGTTTTGGCTGCGCGGTTTTTGGTACAACATTTGTCAATAGTGAGCAAAAATATCAATATATCAATTCATACTGTAACGACCAGCTGGTGTTAACGTTTAAAACCTATTGGAATTGTGCCCTTTGTTATCATAAGATTGGTAATAAAAGTTAAAAACAGCGTCAGACTTTTGTGTTGTTTTTTGGGGGGGCAACAAAATATTACATTGCTTTAATTTGTTTTCATGTAAAAAAAACAACAACTCGTTTTCAAATGCCGTGGTGGCGTGTCTCATTCAACTACATTAAAGGGAAACCCCGCTTAGGTTTGAATGCCAGAGACTGGCGCAGGTGTCTTTGATCCACTTAATGGGACTTGAGTCATTTGTGTGCTTCATGGGCACATAACCTCAATCTTCTTTTCTTTTCAAATCTTCCCACTAAAAAAACAAACAAAGTTGTAAATATTCCCTTCCAGCGTCAAAAAGCCCAACTTTTAATTATCTTTACGGTAGACGTTGACAACCGGTGCAATGGACGTTGACTGGATCTAGCATAATAGTGTGAGAGTCCAGTCCATAGTGGATCCAGCATAATAGTGTGAGAGTCCAGTCCATAGTGGATCTAACGTAATAATGAGAGTCCAGTCCATTGTGGATCGAACATAATAGTGTGAGAGTCCAGTCCATAGTGGATCGAACATAATAATGTGAGAGTCCAGTCCATTGTGGATCGAACATAATAGTGTGAGAGTCCAGTCCATTGTGGATCGAACATAATAGGTGTGAGAGTCCAGTCCATTGTGGATCGAACATAATAGGTGTGAGAGTCCAGTCCATAGTGGATCGAACATAATAGTGTGAGAGTCCAGTCCATTGTGGATCGAACATAATAGTGTGAGAGTCCAGTCCATTGTGGATCTAACATAATAGTGTGAGAGTCCAGTCCATAGTGGATCTAAAATATTAGTTTGAGAGTCCAGTCCATAGTAGATCTAGCATAATAGTATGAGAGTCCAGTCCATAGTGCATCTAACATAATAGTGTGAGAGTCCAGTCCATAGTGGATCTAACATAATAGTGTGAGAGTCCAGTCCATAGTGGATCTAACATAATAGTGTGAGAGTCCAGTCCATAGTGGATCTAACATAATAGTGTGAGAGTCCAGTCCATAGTGGATCTAACATAATAGTGAGAGTCCAGTCCATAGTGGATCTAACATAATAATGTGAGAGTCCAGTCCATTGTGGATCGAACATAATAGGTGTGAGAGTCCAGTCCATTGTGGATCGAACATAATAGTGTGAGAGTCCAGTCCATACTGGATCTAAAATATTAGTGTGAGAGTCCAGTCCATAGTAGATCTAGCATAATAGTATGAGAGTCCAGTCCATAGTGGATCTAACATAATAGTGTGAAAGTCCAGTCCATAGTGGATCTAACATAATAGTGTGAGAGTCCAGTCCATAGTGGATCTAACATAATAGTGAGAGTCCAGTCCATAGTGGATCTAACATAATAGTGAGAGTCCAGTCCATAGTGGATCTAACATAATATCAATCAATCAATCAATGTTTACTTATATAGCCCTAAATCACTAGTGTCTCAAAGGGCTGCACAAACCACTACGACATCCTCGGGCAAGGAAACTCACACCCAGTGGGACATCGGTGACAATAATGACTATGAGAACGTGATACTGATGATACTGATGACTATGAGAACATATGAGAACATGATACTGTGAAAGATCAATCCATAATGGATCCAACACAGTCGCGAGAGTCCAGTCCAAAGCGGATCCAACACAGCAGCGAGAGTCCCGTTCACAGCGGAGCCAGCAGGAAACCATCCCAAGCGGAGGCTGATCAGCAGCGCAGAGATGTCCCCAGCCGATACACAGGCGAGCAGTACATGGCCACCGGATCGGACCGGACTCCCTCCACAAAGGAGAGTGGGACATAGAAGAAAAAGAAAAGAAACGGCAGATCAACTGGTCTAAAAAGGGAGTCTATTTAAAGGCTAGAGTATACAAATGAGTTTTAAGGTGAGACTTAAATGCTTCTACTGAGGTAGCATCTCGAACTGTTACCGGGAGGGCATTCCAGAGTACTGGAGCCCGAAATGAAAAAGCTCTACAGCCCGCAGACTTTTTTTGGGCTTTGGGGATCACTAATAAGCCGGAGTCCTTTGAACGCAGATTTCTTGCCGGGACATATGGTACAATACAATCGGCAAGATAGGATGGAGCTAGACCGTGTAGTATTTTATACGTAAGTAGTAAAACCTTAAAGTCACATCTTAAGTGCACAGGAAGCCAGTGCAGGTGAGCCAGTACAGGCGTAATGTGATCAAACTTTCTTGTTCTTGTCAAAAGTCTAGCAGCCGCATTTTGTACCAACTGTAATCTTTTAATGCTAGACATGGGGAGACCCGAAAATAATATGTTACAGTAATCGAGGCGAGACGTAACAAACGCATGGATAATGATCTCAGCGTCTTTAGTGGACAGAATGGAGCGAATTTTAGCGATGTTGCGGAGATGAAAGAAGGCCGTTTTAGTAACGCTTTTAATGTGTGCCTCAAAGGAGAGAGTTGGGTCGAAGATAATACCCAGATTCTTTACCGTGTCGCCTTGTTTAATTGTTTGGTTGTCAAATGTTAGAGTTGTATTATTAAATAGAGTTCGGTGTCTAGCAGGACCGATAATCAGCATTTCCGTTTTTTTGGCGTTGAGTTGCAAAAAGTTAGCGGACATCCATTGTTTAATTTCATTAAGACACGCCTCCAGCTGACTACAATCCGGCGTGTTGGTCAGCTTTAGGGGCATGTAGAGTTGGGTGTCATCAGCATAACAGTGAAAGCTAATACCGTATTTGCGTATAATGTCACCTAGCGGCAGCATGTAGATGCTGAAGAGTGCAGGGCCAAGGACCGAACCCTGGGGAACTCCACACGTTACCTTAACGTAGTCCGAGGTCACATTGTTATGGGAGACACACTGCATCCTATCAGTAAGATAAGAGTTAAACCGAGACAGGGCTAAGTCTGACATACCAATTTGTGTTTTGATACGTTCTAATAAAATATTATGATCGACAGTATCGAAAGCAGCGCTAAGATCGAGGAGCAGCAACATAGATGACGCATCAGAATCCATCGTTAGCAATAGATCATCAGTCATTTTTGCGAGGGCTGTCTCCGTGGAGTGATTTGCCCTTAAACCGGATTGAAAGGTTTCACATAGATTGTTAGACGCTAAATGTTCATTTAACTGCTCCGCAACAATTTTTTTGAGGATTTTTGAAATAAAGGGAAGGTGAGACACCGGTCGGTAGTTTACCATGAGGTCAGGATCGAGGTTAGGTCTTTTAAGAAGAGGATGAATAACCGCTTTTTTGAATGCTAGGGGAACAGTGCCCGAGGAGAGTGATAAGTTTATAATATTTAGCACTGATGGACCTAATAATACAAAGAGCTCCTTGATCAGTTTCCCAGGAAGCGGGTCAAGTAAACATGTCGTTTGTTTTATTCCATTTACACGTTGTAACAATTCCTCTAATGTTATTTCCTCAAAACGAGAGAAACTATTTTGGAGGGCAGTATCCGCCGTATATACAATCGTGTCAGTGTTAATAGAACCCCGTTGTAGCTGGGACGCATTGTCTTTAATCTCCTTTCTAATGACTTCAATTTTCTTACTAAAGAATTGCATAAAGTCATCAGCTGAGTGGGTGGAGCTACTGGAAGGAGTCCCTTGTTGGGTTAGCAATGCTACCGTACTAAACAAAAATTTAGGATCGTTTTTATTACGGTGGATGAGATTTGAGTAATAATTAGTTTTAGCTAAGGTAAGCATTTGTTATAAGTTATTAAACCATCACTCCATGCTTGATGGTGCACCTCAAGTTTAGTCGTGCGCCATTTGCGTTCCAGCTTTCTACATAATAATTTCTGAGCTCTAGTTTCTTCTGTAAACCACGGGGTGCGCTTTTTTGGAGCCTTTTTTAATTTTAGCGGTGCTATGTTATCAATGGTTTCGCGCAGGGCGTCGTTAAAGTTGTTAGTGAGGTTATCAATAGAGCCCACATATTTTGGGAATGGTGCCATTACCGAGGGCAGTAGGTCAGCAAGAGTTGTCGTTGTGGCCGTATTAATGTTGCGGCTGCTATAGCAGTTATTATTATTATTAGTTTGACGAACATGCGTCTGAACCTCGAATTTTATAAGGTAATGATCGGACAATACTTTAGTATACGGGAGTATCGTAACTTTGGAAGCGGTGATACCCCTGACAAGCACTAGGTCTATCGTATTACCGTTGCGATGCGTGGGTTCATTTATTATTTGTGTGAGACCACAGCTATCAATTATAGTCTGGAGCGCTACGCACGGTGGGTCCGATGGGGTATTCATATGGATATTAAAGTCCCCCATTATGATTATATTATCGGCGTGTGTCACTAGATCAGCAACGAACTCTGAGAATTCATTGATAAAGTCCGAATAGGGCCCTGGGGGGGCGGTAGATAACAGCCAGGTGTAGAGGCAGCGGTGTGACAGACCTCATAGTAAGCACCTCAAACGATTTATATTTATTATTTATGTTAGGACTAAGGTTAAAGTTTTCGTTGTATATTAGTGCGACCCCCCCACCCCTTTTAAGCGGACGGGCAATATGCGCATGTGTAAAGTTAGGAGGACATGCCTCATTTAGCGCAAAAAAGTCATTTGGTTTAAGCCAGGTTTCACTGAGACCGATGACGTTAAGATTGTTGTCTCTGATAATATCATTAACTAACAATGTTTTGGGAGACAATGATCTTATGTTTAAAAAACCTATATTATAGGTAGTGGGCTGTTTTAGGGAATTGTTGATCAAATTATCCGTAGTAGCAATATTAATAATGTTGTGTTTATTATGCCCAGTGCGTTCAGTATAATTACGACCATATCTAGGAATTGATACGACGGGAATATTCCGATTGTTTGATTGTTGCTTTGATAAACTGCACGCATCATGGTTAGCCACCTCAGTAACGGGGATTTTCCGATTGTTTGTTTGTTGCTTTGATAAACTGCACGCATCATAGTTAGCCACCTCAGTAACTGGGATTTTCCGATTGTTTGTTTGTTGCTTTGATAAACTGCACGCATCATAGTTAGCCACCTCGGTAAAACACATGTCCAACTCTGAAACACTCAAAGCAGAAAAAACGTGTTCTAATTTAACAGACTCCTTACCCAGACCAGTAGTCTCGCATCTTTCATTTAAATCCGTCTTCAGAATGGAGGGAAGTGGTGTTCTGTGGGGATTAGCCTTCTGCTTTGTTTTAAGCCCCGCTCGGCATCCGCGTTTCCGATCACACCGCTGGCGTCTGCTCCGTAGACGGCCCCCGCTGCTACTAGACTCCGCTGCTTCACAGGCCGCTGGATGTAGCCGCCGACGTATTCCCATGCTAGTTAGCATGTTTAGCACGCCCGCGTCTATCAGTCCAAAACGGCCCGATATGTCCATATCCAAAAGTGTCTGGCGGTCGTACGTGATCACGGAGTGACCACGATGCGAGCCAGCCATGAAGTCTGCAGAACTGTCCGGCATTTCCGCCAAATGTTCCATCTTTAGCAAGAGCACCGCAGTGTCGCAGCCCGTCCGGGCGCCGCCATCTTGTGACTTCAGTGAGAGTCCAGTCCATAGTGGATCCAACATAATAGTGTGAGAGTCCAGTCCATAAAGGATCTAACATAATAGTGAGAGAGTCCAGTCCATAGTGGATATAACATAATAGTGTGAGAGTCCAGTCCATAGTGGATCTAACATAATAGTGAGAGAGTCCAGTCCATAGTGGATCTAACATAATAGTGTGAGAGTCCAGTCCATAGTGGATCTAACATAATAGTGTGAGTCCAGTCCATAAAGGATCTAACATAATAGTGAGAGAGTCCAGTCCATGGTGGATATAACATAATAGTGTGAGAGTCCAGTCCATAGTGGATCTAACATAATAGTGAGAGAGTCCAGTCCATAGTGGATCTAACATAATAGTGTGAGAGTCCAGTCCATAGTGGATCTAACATAATAGTGAGAGTCCAGTCCATAGTGGATCTAACATAATAGTGTGAGAGTGCAGTCCATAGTGGATCTAACATAATAGTGTGAGTCCAGTCCATAAAGGATCTAACATAATAGTGAGAGAGTCCAGTCCATGGTGGATCTAACATAATAGTGTGAGAGTCCAGTCCATAGTGGATCTAACATAATAGTGAGAGAGTCCAGTCCATAGTGGATCTAACATAATAGTGTGAGAGTCCAGTCCATAGTGGATCTAACATAATAGTGAGAGAGTCCAGTCCATAGTGGATCTAACATAATAGTGTGAGAATCCAGTCCATAGTGGATCTAACATAATAGTGTGAGTCCAGTCCATAAAGGATCTAACATAATAGTGAGAGAGTCCAGTCCATAGTGGATATAACATAATAGTGTGAGAGTCCAGTCCATAGTGGATCTAACATAATAGTGAGAGAGTCCAGTCCATAGTGGATCTAACATAATAGTGTGAGAGTCCAGTCCATAGTGGATCTAACATAATAGTGTGAGAGTGCAGTCCATAGTGGATCTAACATAATAGTGTGAGAGTCCAGTCCATAGTGGATCTAACATAATAGTGAGAGTCCAGTCCATAGTGGATCTAACATAATAGTGAGAGAGTCCAGTCCATAGTGGATCTAACATAATAGTGTGAGAGTCCAGTCCATAGTGGATCTAACATAATAGTGTGAGAGTGCAGTCCATAGTGGATCTAACATAATAGTGTGAGAGTCCAGTCCATAGTGGATCTAACATAATAGTGAGAGTCCAGTCCATAGTGGATCTAACATAATAGTGAGAGTCCAGTCCATAGTGGATCCAACATAATAGTGAGAGTCCAGTCCATAGTGGATCTAACATAATAGTGTGAGTCCAGTCCATAGTGGATCTAACATAATAGTGAGAGAGTCCAGTCCATAGTGGATCTAACATAATAGTGTGAGAGTCCAGTCCATAGTGGATCTAACATAATAGTGTGAAAGTCCAGTCCATAGTGGATCTAGCATAATAGTGTGAGAGTCCAGTCCATAGTGGATCTAACATAATAGTCTGAAAGTCCAGTCCATAGTGGATCTAGCATAAGAGTGTGAAAGTCCAGTCCATAGTGGATCTAGCATAATAGTGTGAGAGTCCAGTCCATAGTGGATCTAACATAATAGTGAGAGTCCAGTCCATAGTGGACTCTGTATTTGTATTTGTCGTGACATTTGCAATTGTGTAATAGCTGAAAGTTGCCGTGTTGTGGTGTTTGTATTTGTTGTGACTTTTGTAATCGTGCTATAGCTGAAAGTTATGTTGTGGCTTTATGTTGTTGTGTTGTGGCTTTATGTTGTTGTGTTGTAGTGTTTGTATTTGTTGTGACTTTTGCAATTGTGTAATAGTGAAAGTTGTGTTGTGGCTTTATGTTGTTGAATTGGGGCTTTATGTTGTGGTGTTTGTATTTGTTGCGACTGTGGCAATTGAGTAATAGTCAAAGTTGTTGTGTTGTGGTGTTTATTTGTTGTGACTTTTGCAATTGTGTAATAGCTGAAAGTTGTTGTGGTGTGGCGTTTATTTGTTGTGACATTTGCGGTTGTGTAATAGTGAAAGTTGTTCTGTCGTGGCCACTCTGTTGTTGTGTTGTGGCGTTTATTTGTTGTGACTTTTGCAATCGTGTAGTAGCTGAAAATTGTTGTGTTGTGGCGTTTGTATTTGTTGTGACATTTGTAATCGTGCTATAGCTGAAAGTTGCGTTTTGGCTTTATGTTGTGTTTTGGCTTTTTGTTGTGTTGTGGCGTTTATTTGTTGTGACTTTTGCAATTGGGTAATAGTGAAAGTTGTGTTGCGGCTTTATGTTGTTGAATTTTGGCTTTAAGTTGTGGTGTTTGTATTTGTTGCGACTGTGGCAATTGAGTAGTAGTGAAAGTTGTTGTGTTCTGGCTTAATGTTGTTGTGTTGTGGCGTTTATTTGTTGTGACTTTTGCAATTGTGTAACAGCTGAAAGTTGTTGGTTTGGGGCGTTTGTATTTGTTGTGACATTTGTAATCGTGCTATAGCTGAAAGTTGCGTTTTGGCTTTATGTTGTGTTTTGGCTTTTTGTTGTGTTGTGGCCTTTATTTGTTGTGACTTTTGCAATTGGGTAATAGTGAAAGTTGTGTTGCGGCTTTATGTTGTTGAATTTTGGCTTTAAGTTGTGGTGTTTGTATTTGTTGCGACTGTGGCAATTGAGTAGTAGTGAAAGTTGTTGTGTTCTGGCTTAATGTTGTTGTGTTGTGGCGTTTATTTGTTGTGACTTTTGCAATTGTGTAACAGCTGAAAGTTCCCAGTTTGGGGCGTTTGTATTTGTTGTGACATTTGTAATCGTGCTATAGCTTAAAGTTGCGTTGTGGCTTTATGTTGTGTTTTGGCTTTATGTTGTGTTGTGGCGTTTATTTGTTGTGACTTTAGCAATTGGGTAATAGCGAAAGTTGTGTTGTGCCTTTATGTTGTTAAATTTTGGCTTTAAGTTGTGGTGTTTGTATTTGTTGCGACTGTGGCAATTGAGTAATAGTGAAAGTTGTTGTGTTCTGGCTTAATGTTGTTGTGTTGTGGCGTTTATTTGTTGTGACTTTTGCAATTGTGTAACAGCTGAAAGTTGTTGGTTTGGGGCGTTTGTATTTGTTGTGACATTTGTAATCGTGCTATAGCTGAAAGTTGCGTTGTGGCTTTTTGTTGTGTTTTGGCTTTTTGTTGTGTTGTGGCATTTATTTGTTGTGACTTTTGCAATTGGGTAATAGTGAAAGTTGTGTTGTGGCTTTATGTTGTTGAATTTTGGCTTTAAGTGGTGGTGTTTGTATTTGTTGCGACTGTGGCAATTGAGTAATAGTGAAAGTTGTTGTGTTCTGGCTTAATGTTGTTGTGTTGTGGCGTTTATTTGTTGGGACTTTTGCAATTGTGTAACAGCTGAAAGTTGTTGGTTTGGGGCGTTTGTATTTGTTGTGACATTTGTAATCGTGCTATAGCTGAAAGTTGCGTTGTGGCTTTACTTTGTGTTTTGGCTTTATGTTGTGTTGTGGCGTTCATTTGTTGTGAATTTTTGCAATTGGGTAATAGTGAAAGTTGTGTTGTGGCTTTATGTTGTTGAATTTTGGCTTTAAGTTGTGGTGTTTGTATTTGTTGCGACTGTGGCAATTGAGTAGTAGTGAAAGTTGTTGTGTTCCGGCTTAATGTTGTTGTGTTGTGGCGTTTATTTGTTGTGACTTTTGCAATTGTGTAGTAGATGAAAATTGTTGTGTTGTGGCGTTTGTATTTGTTGTGACATTTGTAATCGTGCTATAGCTGAAAGTTGCGTTGTGGCTTTATGTTGTGTTTTGGCTTTTTGTTGTGTTGTGGCGTTTATTCGTTGTGACTTTTGCAATTGGGTAATAGTGAAAGTTGTGTTGTGGCTTTATGTTGTTGGATTTTGGCTTTAAGTTGTGGTGTTTGTATTTGTTGCGACTGTGGCAATTGAGTAATAGTGAAAGTTGTTGTGTTCTGGCTTAATGTTGTTGTGTTGTGGCGTTTATTTGTTGTGATTTGTGACTTTTAAGTGTCTTTGTGTTGGTTCGGGGGCGTATTTGTTGTGACATTTGCAATTGTGCTATAGCTTTTTGTTGTTGTTTTGTGGCTTTATGTTGTTGTGTTGTGGTATTTGCATTTGTTGCGCCTCTTTATTACAGTAGGGAGTAGTAGCAGGTCAAACCACTGCTCGCTTAACCTGAAATTATTTCTATATTAATGTATTTTGTATTTGTTTTATTTCTATCTCAACAGAAGTAGCAGGTAAATCTACTTTTTAAAATCTTGGTTGTTGTACTTTTATTGAAAATTGCTTAAATGTTGAAAATGAGAGGAGAAAATGTTTCCTCTTGTTAAGTCAACCTAATGTCTTGCGTGCACTTTATTCATATAAAAACAATAACAAGATCTGATAGCTCATTTTATCACCTATTCTGTGTTATATGTGTTTTATGTTGCACGATTGCACCAAGAAAATATCCTAGTTTGTGAACCCGTTCTCAAACAATGGCAATAAAAACTATTCTGATTCTGATGAGATGTGAATGCATTAACATGGTTTATTAGCTGCCATGGAGAGCAGGGCTGCTGACTTTAATGTGGCTTTGCACTGTACAGGGACGTTAGCAAGGGCGCCACAGGGTGTTGAGGACGCCTTCGTTCGCTTGTCGTCGATAAGTTTGTGACACACCTGCATTATTACGATGTAATGATAGTACTCCAAGCTCCAATCGGCTGAATAATATCGTATATCGTGCTAGAGTCGATCATGGTAAATGGCACAGTCTGTCCTTTCCTGAGCTCGTCTCCCATGAAGCACCAAGTGACTGGCAGCTCACAAACAGATGGACAAACACATGCAGCACGACATTTTTTTTTCTCCCAGTTTTGTTAACGGACCAGAAGGTGGGCTCTCTCTTGAAAGCCTTTCCAGTTTGTTCAAAGTCACGGTCTAGATCCATCCTATCTTGCCGATTGTATTGTACCATATGTCCCGGCAAGAAATCTGCGTTCAAAGGACTCCGGCTTATTAGTGATTCCCAAAGCCCCAAAAAAAGTCTGCGGGCTATAGAGCGTTTTCATTTCGGGCTCCAGTACTCTGGAATGCCCTCCCGGTAAAAGTTCGAGATGCCACCTCAGTAGAAGCATTTAAGTCTCACCTTAAAACTCATTTGTATACTCTAGCCTTTAAATAGACTCCCTTTTTAGACCAGTTGATCTGCCGTTTCTTTTCTTTTTCTCCTATGTCCCACTCTCCCTTGTGGAGGGGGTCCGGTCCGATCCGGTGGCCATGTACTGCTCGCCTGTGTATCGGCTGGGGACATCTCTGCGCTGCTGATCCGCCTCCGCTTGGGATGGTTTCCTGCTGGCTCCGCTGTGAACGGGACTCTCGCTGCTATGTTGGATCCGCTTTGGACTGGACTCTCGCGACTGTGTTGGATCCATTATGGATTGAACTTTCTCAGTATCATGTTAGACCCACTCGACACCCATTGCTTTCCTCCTCTCCAAGGTTCTCATAGTCATCATTGTCACCGACGTCCCACTGGGTGTGAGTTTTCCTTGCCCTTATGTGGGCCTACCGAGGATGTCGTAGTGGTTTGTGCAGCCCTTTGAGACACTAGTGATTTAGGGCTATATAAGTAAACATTGATTGATTGATTGATTTGACAAACCGCGGGCTGATGGAAGTGTTTTTGTATCCGTCAATGTCCATCATTACTAATAAAGTTAAAGTAGCAATAATTGTCACAAAAACACTAGGTGTGGCGAAATTATTCTCTGCATTTGACCCATCAGCCTTGATCACCCACTGGGAGGTGAGGGGAGCAGTGAGCGGCAGTGCTGCTATTTTTAGGACCTATCTGATTAAGAACCAGGAGAAAAATATATTAATCATCATCAATCTTTATTGCAGACCTTAAAGGCCTACAGAAACCCACTACTAGCGACCACGCAGTCTGATAGTTTATATATCAATGATGAAATCTTAACATTGCAACACATGCCAATGTTTAGTTTACTAAATTACAATTTTAAATTTCCCGCGGAGTTTCCTGTTGAAAACGTCTCGGAATGATGACACGTGTTTGTGATGTTATTGGTTGGGAGGGGACATACTAGCCCAGCACAACATGCGGCTAGAAGTCGTCTCTTTTCATCGCGCAATTCCACAGTATTTTGGACATCTGTGTTGCTGAATCTTTTGCAATTTGTTCAATTAATAATGGAGACGTCAAAGAAGAAAGATGGAGATGGGAAGCTTTAGCCTTTAGCCACTCAAACACACGGTGTTTCCTTGTTTAAAATTCCTGGAGGTGAGGCGATACTATGGATCAGAGCGGTCAAGCGAACATGGTTCCCGACCACTTTGTCAACCAGCAGGTTTCGGTGAGAAAATTGTGGTAAAAAGTCGCCTCTTACCGGAGATCTGCAGAGCTTCTGTCCTGCTGCAGCTTCGTGACTTCTCTCAGAGACTGGCGTCAACACACCCGTGGACACACCCGTCCGACTATCAGGTACTATTTAACTCACTAAAACACTAGCAACACAATAGAAAGATAAGGGATTTCCCGGAATTATCCCAGTAAATGTGTCTAAAAACATCTGAATCACTCCCAATGCAATCGCCTTTTTTTTCCCTAGTCCTTCACTCTAAATTTCCTCATCCACGAATCTTTCATCCCCGCTCAAATTAATGGGGAAATTGACGCTTTCTCTGTCCGAATAGCTCCTGCTGCTGGAGGCTCACATCATAAACAATGTGAGGATGTGAGGAGCCCTCACACCGGTGATGTCATCGTCTGCTACTTCCGATAAAGGAAAGGCTTTTTTATTAGCGACCAAAAGTTGCGAACTTTATCGTCGATGTTCTCTACTAAATCCTTTCAGCAAAAATATGGCAATAGAATGGACCTGTTATCCCCGTTTAAATAAGAAAATCTCTTTTCAGTAGGCCTTTAAGATCCATTACACATATAAAAATATAATACAAAAAATAGAAAATAAAACATAATTAAAGCTGCAAGCAGCAATGGACGGGACCGAGTATATATGGAAGTGGCTGAGGAGAGGGAAGTCTGGGCTTCCCAGATCTAAGTTAGAACAACACACTACTTTGTATTATATTTTAGTTTTTACCTTCTATAACGTGTCTACTGACAGATATAAGCTAGAACTATACACTGCTTTTTATTATAAATGTTGTAGTTTTTACCTTCCATAACGTGTCTACTGACAGTTATAAGTTAGAAAAACCCTATGCTAACCGCTCATTGAAAATACATGGGTACGGCTAGTAGCTACTATTAGCAAACAGATGCACCTGCCAACTCGGCGCATAAAAAGTGCAGATGGTCTTAAAACGCCACAACAGTCAGGCACCATATGTAAGTACCCAAAATAAAGACTCGACATACAAAGAAATTCAATCGGAGCAGAAACATAGGAGGAAACGGGATTAAAACCCGATGCTAACCGCCCATTGAAAATACATGAGTACGGCTAGTAGCTACTATTAGCAAACAGATAGACTTACCAACTCGGCGCATAAAAAGTGCAGATGGCCTTAAAACGCCACAACAGTCAGGCACCATATGTAAGTACCCAAAATAAAGACTCGACATACAAAGAAATTCATTCGGAGCAGAAACATAGGAGGAAACGGGATTAAAACCCGATGCTAACCGCCCATTGAAAATACATGAGTACGGCTAGTAGCTACTATTAGCAAACAGATAGACTTACCAACTCGGCGCATAAAAAGTGCAGATGGCCTTAAAACGCCACAACAGTCAGGCACCATATGTAAGTACCCAAAATAAAGACTCGACATACAAAGAAATTCATTCGGAGCAGAAACATAGGAGGAAACGGGATTAAAACCCGATGCTAACCGCCCATTGAAAATACATGGGTACGGCTAGTAGCTACTATTAGAAAACAGATAGACTTACCAACTCGGCGTAATATCTCAACATCGACACACTCGGCCCTGATGGTCGGCACCAATAAGTTCACAATTAGTTGAAAAATGTTGGACAGTTGTTTTTAGGATATGCAGGCAAACGACAACTTTAAAACATACCGGCTTAGCTACAGCACCTGGCAGCCATCTTGGTATAGACGATCACAGCCCCTCCCTCAAAAATGTTGGTGCGTGCGCACCAGCAGCAGACGGTATGGAAAAAAAACGTCTCGCTCACTGTGTCCGCGCATGGCGGCCATCTTTGAAATGGTTTCCAGCGCAGCGGTTCTTTGAAGGCTGATAAAATCAAAACCGTGGCAGTAATTAAAACTCTTTCATCAACTTTTAATCAGAAGTGTTCAATCCCTCTCCTGTGGTAGTTTGAAGCTGACACGACAAACGCGCTCAGAGGAGATAATGTTTGAAAAAAGGTGACCAGTTTTTACAAAACTTTTGTTTTGAAGGGGGGGATTGCAAACTTCCTGTTGATTTTTGCTGGGGCCTGTCAATATATGAAATGTAGGTCTAAGTGAGACCTACATAGAGGTTTTTGTTTCATGTCTCCGACATTCCTACTGGAAGTCACAGGCAGTTTTGTCTGTGTTTTCTTCCTAGGAGCAGTTTTGTCTGTATTTTATTCCTAGGGGGCGCTAACTTTGACGAAAGTAATTTATAAATTTAACATATTGCTACAATAACAAACGTTAAAAAAGGAAATTTAATTTATATTAATATCGGCAAAGGAGGATTTGACGAGAAACGAGCAAACGGAGGGAGTGGCCCTGTGTGTGTGTGTGTGTGTGTGTGTGTGTGTGTGTGTGTGTTTTCTTGGCTTCCACTATCTCTTTGATGTGAGCAAGCACAAAGAGATAGAGGACGAAGAAGAGGGGCGGTACAACTTAATTGGTAGAGTGGCCGTGCCAGCAAGGTGAGGGTTCCAGGTTTGATCCCCGCTTCCGCCATCCTAGTCACTGCTGTTGTGTCCTTGGGCAAAACCTGCTCCCAGTGCCACCCACACTGGTTTAAATGTTACTTAGATAATGGTTTTCACTATGTAAAGCGCTTTGAGTAACTAGAGAAAAAGCGCTATATAAATATAATTCATTTCACAATTCAGCGGGACATGAAATGAAGGGTTTGCGCACAAAACGTTTGTGAACTGAAAGGTTTTCAAATGGAAGGGTTCGTAAATCAAGGTTTCACTGCAGTAGGTCTGGATTAATTTTTGCCTCATTCCTGTGAGAATCCTGCGGTTGACTGAAGCATTAAAGCGTGGGCGTTCAGTTTTCCAGTACTAGGTGCAGTGTGCTCAAACAACCACCAGGTGGCATCTGTGAGCAGATACTACTGTATCATATCTTTCTCTTCCTCAACTATAAGTCATAGTCCTTTTTCTCTGGTTGTGGGGCAGACTGGCCCGTACAGGCACATGCATCCTCCGCTAATACAAAGCAGCATATAGTTGGAGCTTATATCTGTCCGTTTTCATCAGTCCAAAGTTTTGATTTTGCCCTTCGCGCCCTCCATTGCAGGCCCGAGCGTCTCAGCTGCTGCGCACACGCCACCTTTCCACCGCCGCGGGGTAGCCATGGCGACCAGCGCCGTGCCAAGTGACAACCTGCCGACGTACAAGCTGGTGGTGGTGGGAGACGGCGGTGTCGGGAAGAGTGCGCTCACCATCCAGTTTTTCCAGAAGATCTTCGTGCCGGACTACGACCCCACCATAGAGGACTCGTACCTCAAACACACAGAGATAGACGCGCAGTGGGCCATACTGGACGGTGAGTACCAGGTACACCCGGGGGGTGTTTCTGTAGTGGGAGTGGGTGAGGACCCACCTGAGAAGACTGTATTAACGGCTACCTGCTGGTTGTTTGAGCACACTGCAGCTAGTCCTGGATAGTCCCACTCCTTTAATGTTTCAGTCACTCGCAGGATTCTCACAGGAATAAGGCAAAAATATGACATTTGTTTACTGTAAATTTAGACGACTAATTTTTTGCCAGGACAAAAGGCTGACAAAGTCAGAAGAGTAGCAAGTCTGAGGTTGAGTCCAAGAAAAAAAAAACATAGCATATGATGTGACCTTTTTTTTGTTGTTGTTGAAAAAATAAGCAATAAGTCAGTAAGGCATGTTTGTGTGTTGCCGTATGTGCCGCCCAGTGCTGGACACAGCAGGCCAGGAGGAGTTCAGCGCCATGAGGGAGCAGTACATGAGGACGGGGGACGGCTTCCTCATCGTCTTCTCTGTCACCGACAAGGCCAGCTTTGAACACGTTGACCGCTTCCATCAACTCATACTGCGAGTCAAAGACAGGTCAGACATCATGGAGGGATGGCACGCACGCACGCACGCACGCACGCACGCACGCACGCACGCACGCACGCACGCACGCACGCACGCACGCACGCACGCACGCACGCACGCACGCGTATATGGTTGTTAAACATAGTGTCCAGCTTTATGATCATGACACTAAACTTCATGATAGTGATGCTACACTGTATAATCGTGATGCTATACTGTATGATACTGACACTACACTTTATAATAGTGACACTACTCTGATTGTGTCATTACTGTGTATGATTGTGACACTACACTTTATGATGGTGATGCTACACTTTATGAAAGTGACGGTGCACTTTATGAAAGTGATGCTACACTTTATGATAGTGACACTAAACTTCATGAAAGTGACACTACACTTTACGAAAGTGACGCTACACTTTATGACAGTGAGGCTTCACTTTATAATAGTGACGCTACACTATGACAGTGACACTACACTTCATGATCGTGACACTACACTTCATGATCGTGACACTACACTGTATGGTAATGACACTACACTGTATGATAGTGACGCTACGCTGTATGATCGTGACACTACTCTATGATTGTGACACTACACTTTATGAAAGTGACGCTACACTTTATGAAAGTGACGCTACACTTTATGAAAGTGACGCTACACTTTATGATAATGACGCTACACTTTATGATAATGACGCTTCACTTTATGATAGTGACGCTACACTTTATGCTTGTGACATTACACTTTATGATAGTGACACTACACTGTATAATAGTGACACTACACTGTATGATAGTGACACTATATGAGTGACACTACACTGACACTATATGAGTGACACTACACTGTTATGATAGTGACACTACACTGTATGATAGTGACACTACACTGTATGATAGTGACACTACACTGTATGATAGTGACACTACACTGTATGATAGTGACACTACACTGTATGATAGCGACACTACACTGTTATGATAGTGACACTACACTGTATGATAGCGACACTACACTGTATGATAGCGACACTACACTGTATGATAGTGATACTACACTGTATGATTGCGACACTACACTGTATGATAGTGAGTGACACTACACTGTATGGTAGTGACACTACACTGTATGATAGTGAGTGACACTACACTGTATGGTAGTGACACTACACTGTATGGTAGTGACACTACACTGTATGATAGTGACACTACACTGTATGATAGCGACACTACACTATATGGTAGCGACACTACACTGTATGATAGCGACACTACACTGTATGATAGCGACACTACACTGTATGGTAGTGACACTACACTGTATGATAGTGACACTACACTGTATGATAGCGACACTACACTGTATGGTAGTGACACTACACTGTATGGTAGTGACACTACACTGTATGATAGTGACACTACACTGTATGATAGTGACACTACACTGTATGGTAGTGACACTACACTGTATGGTAGCGACACTACACTGTATGATAGTGACACTACACTGTATGATAGTGACACTACACTGTTATGATAGTGACACTACACTGTATGATAGTGACACTACACTGTATGATAGTGACACTACACTGTTATGATAGTGACACTACACTGTATGATAGTGACACTACACTGTTATGATAGTGACACTACACTGTATGATAGTGACACTACACTGTATGATAGTGACACTACACTGTTATGATAGTGACACTACACTGTATGATAGCGACACTACACTGTATGATAGTGAAACAACAGGAGTGTGACAGGTGACGCAGTAACTCACCAAAGAGTCAAATAAAAATAGTTTCAAGCCTTAGTATTTTTAAAAGTGATATTTTTCTATTTCCATTCAAAGGTCAATCAAATGATCACAAAACTTGCCTCCATTCAACTTTTTCAATTAATTATAAAACTCTTTTGACACAAAGACAAAGGTATACAAATAAGTCTCCCGTATTCAGTTTTCCCCCCAAAGTGTGTTGTGCAAGTATGAAGCTTTTCAAAGTTCCAACTACAGCTCATGAAAACAAAGATTGAGTACAAATCAGTCCGGTTGAACTTAGCAGGCTCAGCAGAAATGTTCAGAGGGTGGAGCGTGTTATGAGGTCACTTCCTCTTTTCTCATCTCAGTTTAACACCCAAATCTTCTCAAAAGTCACTTCTAAAAGTGGAAAAGAAGGAAGTTGTTGATGTTTGGTCACAGTGTCCGGGTGTTATTGATGAAATATGAACCATTGTGTTTGTTTCTCCCGCCCAGGGAGGCCTTTCCTATGGTCCTGGTGGCAAACAAAGTGGACCTGGTCCACTTGAGAAAGATCACCACAGACCAGGGCCAAGAAATGGCTGCGAAACATAATGTAAGCGACTTCTCGGCAAGTGTGCACCTTCTTGTTGTTTTTTCACTCAAATCTTTTGTTTTGTTTAGATAACTTATATCGAAACCAGCGCCAAGGATCCTCCGATGAACGTGGACAAGGCCTTTCACGAGCTGGTCCGTGTTATCAGGTAAATATTGCCTCCAAATGCAGAAACATAAGGCCTCGGTTGTCTCCTAAAACTATTTGTTTTGGGTCTTGGCTTTGTTAGCAGAGCATTGCGTCCTACTGACTGATATGTTATGCTACTCATCTTCCTATTTAGGACTTTTGTTAGGTCACATTAGGGCCGCTGATATTTGCCAAAAAATGCGTATCGGCAAGGCATGGGAAAATACCGATCCAGATCCAGTTTTTAAAAAAAACTCCCGTCCGTGTTTTCCAACACACCGATTTAAATAATACATTCCACTCTTCTGCTGCTCCCTAAACTTCGTTCCGCATTTTCCAGAACACCTTCAAAACATCCACAGGTCTGCGTTTTAACCGTTCAGACGGCCGTGTGAATTAAAAGTTACGGTAAAAATGTCAGCTGAGTGGGATTATTTTATCCTACAAAACGAAAAAGATGAAGAGGTGGAGTGCAAAACATGCCACAATAAAGTCAAGCGTGGTGGTAAAGTTGTAAGACATTTTAAGGACTCTTGCGAGTGAGAGGCTTTTTAGCACTCATCAATGATGAACACAGGAGCAGGCTGACACCTGAGCATCTTGAAGTGCTCGTCTTTGTTAGAAAGAATCTCCCCATTATGCTTGGACTTAAATTGTTTGCCCTCCCTAACTGGGGCAAACAATTGAAGGGAGTGTGTAGGTATATATATATATATATATATATATATATATATATATTTTTTTTTTTTAAGTTTACACTTGTTCAAGAGCAAGTATCGATGCTGAGTTATAGACATTTTATCCCACTTAGGTTGTTTGTGTGTTTTGCTTTTTTTAATAATGTTTATAGCATTATTTGCACTTTATACTGTTCACTTTTTTACTGTTTAATGATGCCATTTGTTTGTCATGTATGATTTTTGATATTTTGTGTTTATCCTTAAATACCAACTACTGTGTATTATTCAAACTCACCTAATTCAGTTGGCTAGTTTTTATCAAGAGTACTAAAATCCTTTTCAGCATGAATCTGACAACTAAGTAGGCTAAATAACTTTAAACTTTAATACATGCTCGGATAGGCCAGTATCGGTCAGTATCGGTATTGGATCGGAAGTGCAAAAACCTGGATCGGGACATCTCTAGGTCACATACTTCTGTTATTTTTATTTAAAAGTTCAAAACATAAGTTAGCTCCACAGAATGACTCAAACATCCTCCTAAATAGGAAACAAAGCAGAACTGAAGACAGAATGTAGAGTTTCTTGTGGATTTATTTTGAATTATTTGCACCCTCTGCTGGTAGTTACTGAGTACTTAAAGCCTACTGAAACCCACAACTACCGACCTCGCAGTCTGATAGTTTATATATCAATGATGAAATCTTAACATTGCAACACATGCCAATACGGCCTTTTTAATTTACTAAATTGCAATTTGAAATTTCGCACGGAAGTATCATGCTAAAACGTAGCGGTTTGATGACGCGTGACGTCACGCATTGTAGAGGACATTTTGGTCAAGCACCGTTCACAGCTATAAGTCGTCTCTTTTCATCGCATTATTCCACAGTATTCTGAACATCTGTGTTGCTGAATCTTTTGCAATTTGTTCAATTAATAATGGAGACGTCAAAGAAGAAAGATGTAAGTGGGAAGCGGTGTATTGCGGCCGCCTTTAGCAACACAAACACAGCCGGTGTTTCCTTGTTTACATTCCCGAAAGATGACGGTGAAGCTTTACTATGGAACAGAGCGGTCAAGCAAACATGGTTCCCTACCACATGTCAACCGGCAGGTTTTGGTGAGAAAATTGTGGTAATAAGTCGGCTCTTACCGTAGACATGAGCGAAAAGCTTGCGTCGTTCCTCCTGCACCTGTCAAAGAAGCAGGACTCTCTTGTCTCCTTACCACCGGCCGCAACCGACCGTCGGATGCTTCCACCGTGAAGGAGGGAAAATCTATTTAAAAAAAAAAAAATTAAACACTGAAAAAATGTACAATGCAGGCGTGGACAAAAAAGTCACTGAAACAACTCTAAGTTGACAAAAGTAATATTTAAGAAATTTATTTTAAATAAGAATTTTATATATATATATATATATATATATATATATATATTTATTTATTTTTTATTTTTATTTCTTTAATTTAAAGAAAATCCACTGAAAAAGTGCAATACGGACATGGATAAAGTAGGCACTGAAATAACTCTAAGCTGACAAAAGTAATATTTAACAAATGTATTTTAAATAAGAATTATATATATATATATATATATATATATATATATTTATTTTATTTTTTTTTATTTAAAGAAAATCCACTGAAAAGGTGCAATACAGATGTGGATAAAGTAGGCACTGAAATAACTCTAAGCTGACAAAAGTAATATTTAAGAAATGTATTTTAAATAAGAATTATATATATATATATATATATATATATATATATATATATATATATTTATTTTATTTTTTTTTATTTAAAGAAAATCCACTGAAAAGGTGCAATACAGATGTGGATAAAGTAGGCACTGAAATAACTCTATGCTGACAAAAGTAATATTTAAATGTATTTTAAATTGAAATTGTATTATTATATTTATCATATTTAGAAATCATATTTATTTTTTAAACCGAAAAAGTACAATACAGCCGTACATAAAATAGTTACTGAAATAACTATGCTGACAAAATTAATATTTAAGGATTGTATTTATAATTAAATCTGTATTATATTTGTTATATAAATCTTTGATTTAAATAGTTTTTTATTTAATGAAGAAGTGCAATACAGACGTGGATAAAATAGGCACGGAAATAACTCTATGCTGACAAAATTAATATTTAAGAAATGTATTTTAAATTAAAATTGTATTATATTTATTATATACATTTTATTTATTTTTTTTAAACTAAAAAATTACAATAGAGGCGTGCATAAACTAGTCACTGAAATAACTATGCTGACAAAAGTAATATTTAAGAAATGTTTTAAATTAAAATTATACATATATAAATTTACATTTTTATTTAGAGAAAATCCATATTTCATAATATCTAAGAAATGTATTTTAAATTAAAATTGCATTATATTTATTATATAAATCCTTTATTTAAATTGTTTGTATTTATTTATTGAAAAAGTACAATTCAGGCGTGGACAAAACCGTCATTAAAATAACTAAGCTGACAAAAGTAATTTATAAGAAATGTATTTTATCAAGCTACGAAGCGCTTGGGAGACTAATGTGGAGTTTTTATGCAAGTCAGCAAGAAGCTGGATGTTTACAGAAAAAAGCAAACCAAGAAAAGAACAACACCCCAGCTGGGAAACGCAAAGACATAATCAGGACTCGGTGACTCGATTATGTTCTCAGGCTGCTTTTATCCCTCCAGGATTTAGCTGGCTTTTTTTTTTTCATGGTAGCTGCCTAAAATGTCCGATTTCTTAGCAGCATTTTCAAAAAGTTGTGCTGGTTTAAGGTACGTGTGAATGCTTTAGAGCAGGGGTCACCAACCTTTTGGAAAGCAAGAGCTACTTCTTGGGTACTGATTAATGCGAAGGGCTACCAGTTTGATACACACTTAGATAAATTACCAGAAATAGCCAATTTGCTCAATTTACCTTTAACTCGATGTTATTATTAATAATTAATGATATTTATCTTTGTGGAAACACTGATCATCTTAATGATTTCTCACAACAAATATATACTTTTGATGACATGTTTTAAATAGGTTAAAATCCAATCTGCACTTTTTAGAATATATAACAAATTGGACCAAGCTATATTTCTAACAAAGACAAATCGTTATTTTTTTCTAGATTTTCCTGAACAAAATTTTTAAAAGAAATTCAAATGTATTTGCAATAAGATTTAAATTTGATTCTACAGATTTTCTAGATTTGCCAGAATATTTTTATTTTATTTTAAGCCTAGTAAGTTTGAAAAAATATTTCACAAATATTCTTCGTCGAAAAAACAGAAGCTAAAATGAAGAATTAAATTAAAATGCATTTATCATTCTTTACATCAAAAAAATAAATTTACTTGAGCATTGATTTAAATTGTCAGGAAAGAAGAGGAAGGAATTTAAAAGGTAAAAAGATATATGTGTTTAAAAATACTAAAGTCATTTTTAAGGTTGTATTTTTTTCTCTAAAATTGTCTTTCTGAAAGTTATAAGAAGTAAAATAAAAAAATTGTTTTTTTTTATTTAAACAAGTGAAGAACAGGTCTTTAAAATATTTTCTTGGATTTTCAAACTCTATTTGAGTTTAGTCTCTTTTAGAATGAAAAATGTCGAGCAAAGCGAGCCCAGCTTGCTAGTAAATAAATACAATTTAAAAAATAGAGGCAACTCACTGATAAGTGCTGCTGTGAAAGACTCAAGCCGTCGTCTTGCGGGTTCCAGGGACCACCAAGGAAGGACATGCCTTTTGAGCAGGTGTAGACTTCTTTTGTTTTTCAATAAACAAAAGTCTTTTGCGTGTTGCTTTTCATCCTTCCCGTTGTCTGCGTCTGCCTCTCGCTCTCTTCCGGGTTGCTCGTGTTGTCGTCTCTTTCTCGTTCCTTCCTCGTACGGGTTGCTCTCGCTCCGCACCAGCCCCGTTCTCTCCTCCCTCTCCCCCTTTTACACAGCGAGAGGAGATACGTTAATCGTGTACGGGTGCGCGATCCACACACCTGATCTTGTTTGTGGCGTCGGTCCCGGCACGCCCTGCCTCGCCGCTCGCTCACCATCCCCGACTCCTCGCCGCCATCTTGGGCCGGGCCCCGCCTCTCCACAGATGCTTTTTGAGCGATTTTTTAGAACAGGCCAGCGGGTGACTCATCTGGTCCTTACCAGTTTGGAGCATTCACTCAATTACAATTGGGCCGGTATAGCTCGGTTGGTAGAGCAGCCGTGTCAGCAACTTGAGGGTTGCAGGTTCGATTCCCGCTTCTGCCACCCTAGTCACTGCCGTTGTGTCCTTGGGCAAGACACTTTACCCACCTGCTCCCAGTGCCACCCACACTGGTTTAAAAATGTAACTTAGATATTGGGTTTCACTATGTAAAGCGCTTTGAGTCACTAGAGAAAAGCGCTATATAAATATAATTCACTCAATTACAATCTTCATACTCCTGGAAAATATTAGGGTCTTTTCTTAAAGTGAATTGAAATGATGCATGCGTGTAGTTAATTGCGATGAATCTAAATATTCATCTGATGAGAGAATGAGCTGGAATTGCACTTTGATTCCTGTGTTCCCTTGTTGCCAGGCAACAAGTCCCAGAGAAGAACCAGAAGAAAAAGAAGAAGATGAAATGGAGGGCAGAACGTTCCACAGGTTCCCACAGGCTGCGTTGTGTCATATTGTGACCTCCTTCCTCATTACCACATCACACACACACACACACGCACACACACACACATATTATGGGATGTCAGGGAACTCGTCAGCAGTCCGTGACGACTGGAGCACAAGACGTTTTGTGGATCAACAGGAGGAGCTTATCCTCATTTTCCCATGAATATTATGAATGTTGATTTGCTGCAGACTCTGCGGAGATGAAGACGACCAATTTACGACAAAAAAAAAAAGAAGGGAAGGATGCGCGCCCTCCCGCCACCAGGGGGCAGCGCCTGTGCTTTTTAGCGGGCAGACCGAGGCCTGGTCACATGATCGGAGGACCGCACAAAGACGTAAGAAGCTTTTGTTTTCATATCAGCTGTTTTTTGTACGACATCCATGCACGATTCCAATGATCGTACTCACTGGAGTATTGGGGTCACACGCAAACTAAAGTCCTAACGTGTATTATTCGATGATTAATTACCGTATTTTTCGGACAATAAGTCGCAGTTTTAGACATAAACTACGGAACGACTTATGTGTGAAATTTTTAACACGTTACCGTAAAATATCAAAATCCGTATTTCCTCGAATTGCCACCGGGGCGCTTATTAATTTGAAACCTCTTCTCACTACGGCGCTTACCAAAGGCATGCGGTAAATTTAGGCCTGCGCTTATAAATTTGAGTGTGATGTAAGGATACCATCATGAAAAGCACATTTAATAAAAAAAAACGTTATTATGGTCTTACCTTTACTTATAAATGAAGTCCATGAATTGATTAACGTGGACCCCGACTTAAACAAGTTGAAAATCTTATTGGGGTGTTACCATTTAGTGGTCAATTGTGCGGAATATGTACTGTACTGTGCAATCTACTAATAAAAGTATCAATCAATCAATCAAACCATGCGCAGCTCCTTCTGATCAAAAGCATCGATAACTTGTTTATAGAAGTCTTCCTTATCTTTCTTCAGTTTTAAAAGTCTCTCTGTCTCCATGGAGATCTTCCTTTATTACCTCCTGCTTCGATTGAAAGTCCAGTTTAGAAAACTGCTTTATTTTAGATATGTAATCCTCCATGTTAAAAGTGCAAGCGAGAGGAAAAAATAAACGATCGCTGCTTGTTGTCACTTCTTCTGCAGCCGAGTTGTCGCAAGAAGGATCACTAGCGGGGCGGCATGGCGTAGTGGGTAGAGCGGCCGTGCCAGAAACCTGAGGGTTGCAGGTTCGCTTCCCACCTATTGACATCCAAATCGCTGCCGTTGTGTCCTTGGGCAGGACACTTCACCCTTTGCCCCCGATGCCGCTCACACTGGTGAATGAATGATGAATGAATGATTGGTGGTGGTCGGAGGGGCCGTAGGCGCAAACTGGCAGCCACGCTTCTGTCAGTCTACCCCAGCTGTGGCTACAAATGTAGCTTACCACCACCAGGTGTGAATGAATGATGGGTTCCCACTTCTCTGTGAGCGCTTTGAGTATCTAACAATAGAAAAGTGCAATATAAATCTAATCCATTATTATTATTATTATAGCGCCCTCTACCACCAGGAGGCGGGAGTCATTTAATGACTCATATTTGACACACGCAGCTACGGTATATTAATAAAACATAGCTGCTTACTGTTCTTTTTAGCATATTCAATAGCTTGGACCTTAAATCCTACTGAATAGCTCTTAATCTTCTTCCCTTTATGCGATTTCAATTGATTGAAATCAGCCTCCTCCATTTTGAAAATGATGACAGGGGAAGTGTCACTTGTGACGTGACAAGTTTGACCCGGTGGAAATTCTAGACATGCGCTAATAAAAATGATATTTTGCGAAACGAGTTATTCTAGGCAGGCGCATACTATATACCCGGCGGCAATTCAAGGAAATCCGGTAATATATTTATCTCATTCGCGGAAGAGACGAAGAAAATGTCAGCAATCGTCACACACACGTCAATCATTAAGACTTCGGCGGGGGAGGGTCATGGCAGAAGTGCATTGTGGGTAATGGAATGCTAACTGCTATATGCTACTGCCGTAGCTATTAAAATGGATCATTTCATCGTTGGCGGTAACTTATAAAAAATGAGAAGGGCTGAACAAAAATGGCACCGAAAAGGAGATCATGTACTGCAGATTACAAGCTGGATGTAGTGAAATATGCAGCAGAAAAGGACAAGAGGAAGCGGCGCATACCTTTGGAGTTGGCAGAGTTGTTTAGAAGCGACATCGAGGAAGAAGATTTCATGGGATTTATCGATTAGGAGTGACAGATTGTTTGGTAAACAAATAGCATGTTTTATATGTTATAGTTATTTGAATGACTCTTATCATAATATGTTAGTTAACATAGCAGGCACCTACTCAGTTGTTATTTATGTGTCATATAACGTACACTTTACTATTCTTTATTTATTTTAAATTGCCTTTCAAATGTCTATTCTTGGTGTTGGATTTTATCAAATAAATTTCCCCCCAAAATGCGACTTATACTCCAGTGCGACATATTTATTTATATATATATATATATATATATATGTTTATTTCCTTCTTTACTATGCATTTTCGGCAGGTGCGACTTGTAATCCGAAAAATACGGTACAAGTTTCAGTTGTGTTAATATTACAAATATGTTATTTTCGGTTAAAGTAGCAATGATTGTCACACACACACACACACACACACACACACACACACACACACACACACACACACACACACACACACACACTAGGTGTGGTGAGATTATCCTCTTGCATTTGACTCATCACCCTTGATCCCCTCCTGGGAGGTGAGGGGAGCAGTGAGCAGCAGCGCCCGGGTATCATTTTTGGTGATTTAACCCCCAATTCCAATTTTTATAGTCTTCGGTATGACTCCAACAAATTTATTCCTGTGAAAGTTGTTATTTCCCACAACATTGAACTTCTCATGTCAAAGAGGTCTCCTTGTGATGTATTAGTGTAAGATAATGACCATTTTGTTTAGCTATTAGTACAAAATGATTAAAACTAGGGCTGGACTTTCAATCACATTTTAAATGACATCTCAATTATGGCTTCTCACGATCATGAAAATATAATAATCTAAGGAAAAAAAACGACAAATGCTTGTGACGGTAACACAGATGAGTGAGCGTGTTTTAGGCGATACGGCCTTTTATTAATATCTCGATATTTTCAGGCCATGTCACGATACATGATTCATATCTCCATATTTTGCCTTAGCCTTGAATGAATACTTGATGCATATAATCACAGCAATATGATGATTCTATGTGTCTACATTAAAACATTCTTCTTCATACTGCATTAATACATGCTTATTTTAAACTTTCATTCAGAGGGAAATCACAACTAAAAGTGTATTTATTAAACAGTTAAGCAGTGGCAGAAACATTCATGTAATTTCCAAAACAGAAAGTGCAAGATTGTCAGAGACATTTTAAAACGAGCTATTAGTGCACTTTTGTGCATGATGTCACTAAGATGACATATCAAAAAAAGCACGAAATTAAAGTAAAATTTTTGTACAGAACGCCACTACAATAGTTTAAAACAAATAAAGTGCACTTTTGTGCATGATGTCACTAAGATGACATATCAAAAAAGCACAAAATTAAAGTACAATTTTTGTCCCGAACGCCACTACAATAGTTTAAAACAAATAAAGTGCACTTTTGTGCATGATGTCACTAAGATGACATATCAAAAAAGCACGAAATTAAAGTACAATTTTTGTACAGAACGCCACTACAATAGTTAAAAACAAATGAAGTGCACTTTTGTGCATGATGTCACTAAGATGACATATCAAAAAAAGCACGAAATTAAAGTACAATTTTTGTACAGAACGCCATTACAATAGTTTAAAACAAATAAAGTGCACTTTTGTGCATGATGTCACTAAGATGACATATCAAAAAAGCACGAAATTAAAGTACAATTTTTGTACAGAACGCCACTACAATAGTTAAAAACAAATGAAGTGCACTTTTGTGCATGATGTCACTAAGATGACATATCAAAAAAGCACGAAATTAAAGTACAATTTTTGTCCAGAACGCCACTACAATAGTTAAAAACAAATGAAGTGCACTTTTGTGCATGATGTCACTAAGATGACATATCAAAAAAAGCACGAAATTAAAGTACAATTTTTGTCCAGAACGCCACTACAATAGTTTAAAACAAAAAAAGTGCACTTTTGTGCATGATGTCACACAAGATATTTCAGTAAGTGTCAAATAAAAATGAGCTGCATAATAGGAAATCAAATAGTGTTTGTCCTTCACTATGTGGTTGACTATTTTTTCATACGGTGTTGATCTGGAAATAGTTGCTTCGGCATTTTGTTGGTGTGGCGCCGAACGGAGAGGTTGACATGCGGAGTTTCAAGCACTTCTTATTCTGTAGCAGGTGACTTTTAAATTTTTCTACCTTAGCGGTGCTGATACTTTTTGTAGCAACGCTTTTGCCGCATAATTGCTCAACATCTTCCCGCTTGAAGCCGAACCACCGCCAGACAATGCTGTTTTTCTTGGGAATTCTTCTTTCATTTGTTACCAGATTCGCACCTTTTCTCTCCCGCACCGACATGGCCATGTTAGCATCACAGCTAACATGGCCATGTCGCTACCTGTCTGCACGCGTGACGTTTGTAAGAAGGTGCGCTTGTTTTAAGTCTCTGTGAGAAGGAGAGAGAAGAAAGAGTGTAATGCCCAGAGCTAAAAGCAACTGCGTGAGAACGTATACTCCAATATCACGATATAGTCATTTTCTGTATCGCACAGAGACAAACCCGAGATATATGGAGTACATCGATATATCGCTCAGCCCTGGCGTGTTTGCTACTTTTTATTTGACACATGGCTCGTCGGCCTAATCAATAACCACCGAACTCAACAAAAAAAGCAAGACGTGATTTCACGTAACCTGAGACGGAATCCGCTGTTAAAACGCAGAATGTTAGAGGAATTGACATAAATGTTGTCTTGGCGAGGAGAAGGAATGTTTATTTAGGAAGATAACGTGTCCCGGAATTCTCATTTAGCCCCAAAACACGTTTTTAAATGTGAACATTATCGCAATTTCAGAAGGGTTAAAACCAATAAAAATCAGTTCCCAGTGGCTTATTTTATTTTTCAAAATTTTTTTCAAAATTTTACCCGTCCCGGAATTTCCCTAAAAAAAGCTTTAAAGTGCTTGATTTTCGCTATTTGCTTAAGCCACTGTCCATTTCCCTGTGACGTCACATAGCGATTCCAATACAAACAATGGCGAATACCACAGCAAGATATAGCGACATTAGCTTGGATTCAAACTCGGATTTCAGCGGCTTAAGCGATTCAACAGATTACGCATGTATTGAAACAGATGGTCGGAGTATGGAGGCAGATAGCGAAAACGAAATTGAAGAAGAAACTGAAGCTATTGAGCGAATAGCTATAGACGCTGTTCGGCCATCTTTGCGTTAGCATCGCCGGTAAAATGTGCAAACCAACCGATCAGGACTTTCGCATTGACACTGGATCAACTTAAATCCGTCGATTGGTAAGTGTTTGTTTCGCATTAAATGTGGGTGGAAGGAAACGCTGGATGTAAATAAAGTTTCAAATGTACATACAGGTAGCCTAAATAGCATGTTAGCATCGATTAGCTGGCAGTCATGCCGCGACCAAATATATCTGATTAGCACATAAGTCAATAACAACAACAACATTCACTTTTGTGATTTCGTTGACTTTATCGTTGGGAATGCATCTGCTTTGAGTGTCCATGAATTGATTAACTACCATGAATTGATTAACGTGGACCCCGACTTAAACAAGTTGAAAAACTTATTTGGGTGTTACCAT
>NC_084623.1:8538724-8543724 GCF_033978795.1 Nerophis ophidion | reverse complement strand
ACCGACTTTTTTTTTAGCACTAATACTGTGTCAAAATAAATTTTAATCTATTGCTAATATTTGTTTTAGCTCTTTGCTACGTTAAAAATGATCTTAGCCTATTGCTAATTTTGACAACTGCTATTCAGCTTAATGCTATGCCCAAAAAATGTTTAGCCTGATACTAACTGTTTCAGCCCTTTTATCTTGAAAAAAATCTTAGCTTAATGCTAACTGTTTTAGCCTTTATGCTACATTTACAAAAAATTATTGCCTAATGCTAACCAAATAACTGTTTTGGATGTTGTGCTTTATTGAAACAATCTTAGCCTATACTGACTTTTTTAGTGCGCCCTTATATTGTGTCAAAATAAATTTTAGTACATTACTAATATTTGTTTTAGCTCTTTGCTACGTTAAAAATAATTTTAGCAAATTGCTAATTTTAACAACTGCTATTAGGGTTACTGCTATGCCCCAAAACATTTTCAGACTGATACTAACTGTTTCAGCCCTTTTATCTTGAAAAAATCTTAGCTTAATGCTAACTGTTTTAGCCTTTATGCTACATTTACAAAAAATTATTGCCTAATGCTAACCAAATAACTGTTTTGGATGTTGTGATTTAGTGAAAAAATCTTAGCCTATACTGACTTTTTTAGCGCACCCTTATACTGTGTCAAAATAAATTTTAGTATGTTACTAATATTTGTTTTAGCTCTTTGCTACGTTAAAAATAATTTTAACAAATTGCTAATTTTAACAACTGTTATTAGGATTAATGCTATGCCCCCAAAAATGTTCAGCCTGATACTGTTTCAGCCCTTTTATCTTGAAAAAAATCTTAGCTTAATGCTAACTGTTTTAGCCTTTACGCTACGTTTACAAAAAATTATATCCTAATGGTAATCAAATAACAGTTTTGGACGTTGTGCTTTATTAAAACCATCTTATCCTAATACTAACTTTTTTTTTTAGTCCTCATACTGTGTCAAAATACATTTTAGCTCTTTGCTATGTTAAAAATAATCTTAGCCTATTGGTAATATTTGTTTTAGCTCTTTGCTAGGGTAAAAATAATCTTAGCCTATTGCTATTTTTGACAACTGCCATTAGGCTTAATGCTATGCCCAAAAAAAATGTTCAGCCTGATACTGTTTCAGCCCTTTTATCTTGAAAAAAATCTTAGCTTAATGCTAACTGTTTTAGCCCTAATGCTAAATTCAAAACAATCCATCAGCTAATGTTTTCAACAGTTTTTGCTCTTATTCTGAACATAATGTTTCTGCAGCACTTGTGCTACGTTAAAAATTTTAGCGCTAATGCCATGCTAAGAAAAAAAATGCTAAGCTAAGCTAGGGATTTGAGCTGCACAGACAAGACTTAACATGTTTTAAGAGTTATTTGGCAGCACGCGAGACACGCTGACGTTTGTTTGGAAAGGCTGAAAGGGACTTAAGTGTCGTTAAACCCTGAATGTCAATGTGAGATCAACTCAGCACTTTTCTTTTTCTCTTCTTTTCAAAAAGGGCCATTGTCAACTTTTAGGTTTGACATTTGTGTTTATTTTTTTTGAAATGTCTTCTGATCAGGTTTGTTGTCTTTTATCTGAGGAGCGAGTGAGGGCAAATGTGCCTTTTTCTCCTCAGGGGGCCAGCTAGGAAATAAAAGTCGGATTTAAGACAAACGAGCAGGCTTTTGTGTCTTTTTTCCACACTTTTATTTTGTAGGATTGCTAAAATGTTTTCGGGAAGCTTTTTTTTTTTTTTTTTTTAACTCTTAGCGCAGGGGTCACCAACCTTTTTGAAACCAAGAGCTACTTCTTGGGTACTGATTAATGTGAAGGGCTACCAGTTTGATACACACTTAAATAAATTGCCAGAAATAGCCAATTTGCTCAATTTACCTTTAATAAATAAATCTTTATATATATATAAAAAAAATGGGTATTTCTGTCTGTCATTCCGCCGTACGTTTTTTTTCCTTTTACGGAAGGTTTTTTGTAGAGAATAAATAATGAAAAAAACACTTAATTGAACGATTTAAAAGAGGAGAAAACAGGAAAAAACCTAGTTTATCTTCAATTTTGACTCTTTAAAATTCAAAATTCAACCCAAAAAAAAATTAAGAGAAAAACTAGACAATTCGAATGTTTTTGAAAAAATGTAAAAAAGAATTCATGGAACAGAATTTGTAATTTTTCCTGATTTAAGATTAATTTTAGAATTTTGTTGACATGTTTTAAATAGATTAAAATCCAATCTGCACTTTCTTAGAATATATAACAAATTGGACCAAGCTATATTTCTAACAAAGACAAATCATTATTTCTTCTAGATTTTCCAGAACAAAAATTTAAAAAAAAATTCATAAGACTTTGAAATAAGATTTAAATTTAAATCCACAGATTTTCTAGATTTGCCAGAATATATATTTTTTTAATTTTAATCATAAGTTAAAAGAAATATTCCACAAATATTCAATGAAAAAACAGAAGCTAAAATGAAGAATTAAACTAAAATGTTTTATTATTCTTTACAATAAAAAAAAAAATTACTTGAACATTGATTTAAATTGTCAGGAAAGAAGAGGAAGGAATTTAAAAGGTAAAAAAGGTATATGTGTTTAAAAATCCTAAAATCATTTTTAAGGTTGTATTTTTTCTCTAAAATTGTCTTTCTGAAAGTTATAAGAAGCAAAGTAAAAAAATAAATGAATTTATTTAAACGAGAGAAGACCAAGTCTTTAAAATATTTTTGGGGAGTTTCAAATTCTATTGGAGTTTTGTCTCTCTTAGAATTAAAAATGTCGAGCAAAGCGAGACCAGCTTGCTAGTAAATAAATAAAATAAAAAAAAATAGAGGCAGCTCACTGGTAAGTGCTGCTATTTGAGCTATTTTTAGAACAGGCCAGCGGGCGACTCATCTGGTCCTTACGGGTGACCTGGTCGTTGGTAGCATGTTTTGTTGTCGCCCCGACAAAGAAAATAGGATAGTTTGTCATACATTAATGTATTCATTAAACCTCAAACACATTATGATGGGACTATGTGACCAGACGTGTATATGCTGGACGTAATAACAATATTATTAATACTTAGCAGTGATATTACTACTCATATAATCAAAACGGTGCTATAATTAGTCATGATCAAATACAGGATCAGTCGTGCACTATTTTTTTTACACTTGACATCAAAATGATGTGAATGTTGATATTAGTTTTTAATTATTATTCCATCCGCCTTGTCCCCCCCCTTTTTTTTTTTCAAATCCGAAACCATTCCACCTTCAAAGTGTTCAGCTCATTTATGACTGACACTTTCTTTTTTTTTCTGACATTTCCAGGAATTGCACATTTTCCAGGACCATTCGAAATAAATGGTATCATTTTTGTAAAAAAAAATGTAAATTTTCCACATTTCTCAACTGATTTTAAGCCATTTCAGTCATACTAGACTAAATACTCATGCACATGAGATGCCTTAGTTTATTTTTTATACGTTTGGGGGAAAAACCTATAAAAATTTTGATATTAAAACAACTGTTTTAGCCCTTGTGCTACGTAGAAAAAAATTATATAATAATCCTAGCCTCATGCAAAGAACCGTTTTAGCCCTTGTGCTATTTAAAAAATAATACTAGCCTTATGCTGACATCTGTTTTAGCCCTTGTGCTACGTAAAAAAAGCTATACAATAATCCTAGCCTTATGCTAACTGTTTTAGTTTTTGTGCTATGTAAAAAAATTATATAATAATCCTAGCCTTGTGCTAACAACTGTTTTAGCTCTTGTGCTACGTAAAAAAAGCTATACAATAATCCTAGCCTTATGCTAACTGTTTTAGTTCTTGTGCTATGTAAAAAAATTATATAATAATCCTAGCCTTATGCTAACAACTGTTTTAGCTCTTGTGCTATGTAAAAAAAAGTTATATAATAATCCTAGCCTTAAGCTAACAACTGTTTTAGCTCTTGTGCTACCTAAAAAAAAAAAAAAAATCCTAGCCTCATGTAAACAACTGTTTTAGCCCTTGTGCTACGTAAAAAATAAAAAAAATAAAAATCCTAGCCTTGTGCTAACATCTGTTCTAGCCCTTGTGCTACGTAAAAAAAGCTATACAATAATCCTAGCCTTATGCTAACAGTTTTAGCCCGTGTGCTGCGTTAAAAAAAAATATATAATAATCCTAGCCTTATGCTAACTGTTTTAGCTCTTTTGCTACATAAAAAAACTTTTTTTAATAATCCTAGCCTAATGCTAAAAACTGTTTAGCCCTAATGCCATGCTAAAATTAATCATGGCCTAATGCTAACAACTTCTTAGCCCTTATACTATGTTAAAAAATAATCGTAGCCTAATGCTAACTGTTTAAAAATATTCATAACAGAATGCTAATAGCTATTTAGCCCTTTATAATATGTTGACACAAATCTTAGCCTAATGATAGCTGTTTCCCCTCGTGCTACGTAAAAAACAATATTCCTAGCCGTAGGCTAACAACTGTTTTAGCCCTTGTGCTATTTAAGAATAAACCTAGGCAGACGCTAAAAACTGTTATGGCTGTCATGCTATGTTAAAAAATGTTGTTTAATGCTATCTCTTTTAGCGCTTGTATTTTGTGCTATTTAAAAAAAATACTCTTAGCCAACTGTTTTAGCCCTTACGCTATGTTAAAACAAAATTGTGGCCTAATGCTACCTGTTTTTGCCCTTGTGCTACGTAAAAAAATTATAAAAATAATCCTAGCCTCATGCAAACAACTGTTTTAGCCTCTGTGCTACGTAAAAAAATATATAATAATCCTAGCCCTATGCTAACATCTGTTTTAGCCCTTGTGCTATGTAAAAAAAGCTATACAATAATCCTACCCTTATGCTAACAGTTTTAGCCCTTGTGCTACGTAAAAAAGATTATATAATGATCCTAGCCTTAAGCTAACAACTGTTTTAGCTCTTGTGCTACGTAAAAAAAATTTGTTTTAATAATCCTAGCCTAATGCTAAAAACGGTTTAGCCTTAA
>NC_084623.1:8498724-8533724 GCF_033978795.1 Nerophis ophidion | reverse complement strand
AACGTTGGCATGTGTTAAGTACCAAGTTATGTAAGTCTAAGGACGTTCGGCGGTAAATTTAGCTAAAAAAGTTAGCATGCTAGAATGCTAATGTTGGCGTGTGTCAAGTACAAAGTTATCGGAGTCTGATGTGTTTGGCTGCGAAATGACTAAAAAGAAGTTAGCATCTTAACATTAGCATGCTAACAGTAAGCATGTGTCAAGTTATGTAAGTCTAAGAAAGTCCAGCAGAAAATTTGAAAAAAAAAAGTTCATATGCTAATGTTGGTATGCTAGAATGCTAACGTTGGCATGTGTCAAGTACCAAGTTTAATGAATCCGAAGGCGTCAGGCGGTGAATTTGGCTAAAAAAGTTAGCATGCTAGAATGCTAACGTTGGCATGTGTTAAGTACCAAGGTATGCAAGTTTAAAGACGTTCGGCGGTAAATTTGACTAAAAAAACTAGCATGCTAGAATGCTAACGTTAGCGTCTGTCAAATACCAAGTTATACTAGTTTGAGGCCGTCCTGTGGTAAATTTGGCTAAAAAAAATTTGGATGCTAGAATGCTAATGTTAGCGTGTGTCAAGTACTAAGTTTTAGGAGTCTGTGTTCGGCTGAAAAACGGACTAAAAAAAGTTAGCATGCTAACAGTAAAAATGTCAAGTACAAAGTTAAATCAGTCTGAAGCGTTACACTGCAAAACTGGTTAAAAATAGTTAGCATGCTAACGCTAGTAATGCTGCATAAGACTGCACCAACCAGTGGCCATGATACTGATCAGCGCAGTCTGATTGTTTTGGTATCGTCTAGTGGCCAATAGTACTGTAGTATTGGTATTTTTACTTCATTTAGCCATTTTTATGCACATGAACATGATGCAATAACTCCATACTGTATGTGGACACACTTTAGGGACACCCTGTGTTTGTGTGTGAAGTGAAGTGAATTATATTTATATAGCGCCTTTTCTCTACTGGCTCAAACCGCTTTACATAGTGAAACCCAATATCTAAGTTGCATTTAAACCAGTGTGGGGGGCACTGGGAGCAGGTGGGTAAAGTGTCTTGCCCAAGGACACAACGGCAGTGAGTAGGATGGCGGAAGCGGGGATCGAACCAGGAACCCTCAAGTTGCTGGCACGGCCACTTTACCAACCGAGCTATACCGCCCCGTGTGTGTGTGTGTGTGTGTGTGTGTGTGTTCTGGCAATGCTGACGTAATGAGGACATTGCTGTGTTTACACACCTTTAGGGAAATTCTGACGGTATGGGGACCAAAAGAACAGGTCCCCTAAAGGGGAACCTTTTTAAATGATAGACCCATTCTGAAGATGCCTAAGTGATCTTTAAGCTTCGGCCCATAAAACATGTTTGCTTGTGAGTTTGAGTGTGAGACATTTGCACAGCAGCCCCCTCTCCGGGCTGTAGCTGGTACTGCACTTGCTGCTCTGCTCACACTTCTTCCATGTATAGTTAATCACCTACACCTGGTCCCCATAACAAAGGTGGTTTGTCTTTTGTCAAATGGTCCTCAGTTTTACATACAAATGTGTGTAAATTATGCAAAATTGTTTAAATTTGTTCCCCATGAACCATATTAACTATTTTCCCTCAGGGTCCCCAGTATGTCTGATCAGCACATTACTTCATCAATCCAGAGATTTAAAGATGTGTATGAGCTAACTGGGCAGTGGCCATTTTACCTCATTTTTTTATGCCTCCACAACCTGAAGAAAAGGTGGTCCTCACAAGTTCTGAACAAAAACTTGGTTCCCATCCCAAATGATAACCAGTGTGTGTGTGCGTGTGTGTGTGTGTGTGTGTGTGTGTGTGTATACCTGGCCCTGAGCACGATGTAGAGGAAGAGGGGGAGCAGGTCATCCATAGACCACAGGAAGTCGCCATCCTGCATTGGTTTGATTTCCTGCGTCAGCTCCTCAAAAGTCCTCTGGATGACCAGCAGTTTATCAGACGGCGTGAAAGTGGTGCTGAGAGCGAGTGGAGGACACCAATTTGTCAGGCTTTTAAAATGAATGCAATCTCCCTGCGTGTAAGGTTCCTGATTACTTTCATGACGTAGTTAGGACACCCCTCGGAAATATTTGGAATATTCCACAAGTCACATGAGCCACAGGAAGATGGGAAGGCCCAAAGTAAGTTCACTCATTTGTTTGTCTGTGGTGTTTAATATCGCAACTATGACTGAAGTGGGGTAAATCTCAGCAAAGTCATGTTACCCAAATAGTTTTTTTTTGTATAATGTTTGTATATTTTTTTAATAAATAATAAATAAAATTAAAAAAAGATAGGTCATCGTAAACGTCTATGACATTTTGTACAATCTTTACCTGGAGATTCTTAAAAATAACATTTAATACTGTTGGAAAACAACACTATCGCAGGGGTGTTTTCAATAAAAATTACCAAACAGTGCTGCAAGGGGCATCAATAAAACGTACCTTATTTGTTGAAGTGTCTCCACAGCGCAGACAAAGCAGACATCTTTACGGCTGGCTCCAATCTGCCAGGAACAGTAGAAGAGGACACAATTTTTACACGTCCAACTGGACATCGCAGGACTTTATAATCGCTACAGGAGATCACAACTCACCTCGTTTGTCTCTCCAAGAACTGTAATGAACTTGGGCCAGAACTTTCTAGAAGTTATGGAGAGAAAAGACATTATTGATGCGCGACTGAAGCGCCACACACGCTCACCGGATGCGACTCTTTGGCGAACATTTGGGCTTGACGCAGGGCGATACGGTCGATGTGTTGACTGTGCGGGCGAGAGACTGAGACTGTATGCCCAGGAAGCTGAGCAGGACAGCCAAGAATGTCAAAAATAATATCTAAACAGTGGACATTTATCCATGAAAATATGAGTCTAACCCCAGCCAAAAGTGTCAAAACTAATATTTAAACGGAGGACATTTATCCTTGAGAATATGAGTCTAACGCCAGCCAAGAAAATAAAAAATAATATCTAAACGGCGGACATTTATCCATGAAAATATAAGTCTAACGCCAGCCAAGAAAATCAAAAATAATATCTAAACAGTGGACATTTATCCATGAAAATATGAGCCTAATGCCAGCCAAAAATGTCAAAAATAATATCTTAATGACATTTATCCATGAAAATATGATTCTTATGCTAGCCAAGAATATCAAAAATAATATCTAAACAGTAGACATTTACCCATGAAAATATGAGTCTAACGCCAGCCAAAAATGTCAAAAATAATATCTTAACATTTATCCATGAAAATATGAGTCTTACACTAGCCAAGAATATCAAAAATAGTATCTAAACAGTGGACATTAAGCCATTAAAGTATGAATCTAACGCCAGCCAAAAATGTCAAAAAATAATATCTAAACGGCGGACATCTATTCATGAAACTATGAGTCTTATGCCAGCCAAGAATATCAAAAATAATATCGACACTGTGGACATTTATCCATGAAAAAATTAGTCTAACGCCAGCCAAAAATGTCAAAAATAATATCTTAAAATTTAACCATGAAAATATGAGTCTTATGCTAGCCAAAAATATAAAAAAAATAATATCTAAACAGTGGACATTTATCCATGAAAATATGTGTCTAACGCCAGCCAAAAGTGTCAAAACTAATATTTAAACGGCGGACATTTATCCATGAAAATATGAGTCTAACACCACCAAAAATGTCAAAAAATAATATCTAAACGGCGGACATCTATTCATGAAACTATGAGTCTTATGCCAGCCAAGAATATCAAAAATAATATCGACACTGTGGACATTTATCCATGAAAAAATTAGTCTAACGCCAGCCAAAAATGTCAAAAATAATATCTTAAAATTTAACCATGAAAATATGAGTCTTATGCTAGCCAAAAATATAAAAAAAATAATATCTAAACAGTGGACATTTATCCATGAAAATATGTGTCTAACGCCAGCCAAAAGTGTCAAAACTAATATTTAAACGGCGGACATTTATCCATGAAAATATGAGTCTAACACCACCAAAAATGTCAAAAAATAATATCTAAACGGCGGACATCTATTCATGAAACTATGAGTCTTATGCCAGCCAAGAATATCAAAAATAATATCGACACTGTGGACATTTATCCATGAAAAAATTAGTCTAACGCCAGCCAAAAATGTCAAAAATAATATCTTAAAATTTAACCATGAAAATATGAGTCTTATGCTAGCCAAAAATATAAAAAAAATAATATCTAAACAGTGGACATTTATCCATGAAAATATGTGTCTAACGCCAGCCAAAAGTGTCAAAACTAATATTTAAACGGCGGACATTTATCCATGAAAATATGAGTCTAACACCACCAAAAATGTCAAAAATAATATCTAAACGGCGGACATTTATACATGAAAATATGAGTGTAATGCCAGCCAAGATTGTCAAAAATAATATATAAACAGTGGACATTTATCCATGAAAATTTAAATCTAACGCCAGCCAAAAATGTCAAAAAATAATGTCTAAACGGTGGACATTTAGCCATGAAAGTATGAATCTAACGCCAGCCAAAAATGTCAAAAAATAATATCTAAACGGCGGACATCTATTCATGAAACTATGAGTCTTATGCCAGCCAAGAATATCAAAAATAATATCGACACAGTGGACATTTATCCATGAAAAAATTGGTCTAACGCCAGCCAAAAATGTCAAAAATAATATCTTAAAATTTAACCATGAAAATATGAGTCTTATGCTAGCCAAAAATATAAAAAAAAAATAATATCCAAACAGTGGACATTTATCCATGAAAATATGTGTCTAATGCCAGCCAAGAATATCAAAAATAATATCTAAACTGGACATTTATCCATGAAAATATGAGTCTAACACCACCAAAAATGTCAAAAATAATATCTAAACGGCGGACATTTATCCATGAAAATATGAGTGTAATGCCAGCCAAGATTGTCAAAAATAACATATAAACAGTGGACATTTATCCATGAAAAGACAAGTCCAACACCAGCCAAGAATATTAAAAAAAAAATCTAAACAGTGGAAAATCATCCATGAAAATATGAGCCTAATGCCAGCCAAAAATAATATCTAAACCGTGGACATTTGTCCATGAAAATATGGATAAGTGTGGACAGTGAAGCTGTAGGGAACATTCGAGCTTGACGTAGGACGATACGGTTGATGTGGTGAGGATGCGGGCGTGAGGCACTTACTCCTTGACGCCCAGGAAGCGGAGCAGGGAGTGATCGGGCTGCTTGTTGAGGCGCAGGATGCGCTCCCAGTACTGGACCTCCTGCTGCTCGTCGTGCAGGCAGTAGAGCATGAAGAGAGGGGGGTAGAGGTTTGGCAGCAGCCGTGGGAGGAGCAGAGAGGAGCTGCTCACCACGGTGACAAAACTGATGGGGAGAGAAAGAGGAATCGGTCTTTCGCTAAAAGTGTAGGACTTTCAAACATTTTTTAACTTGAGTAACAAACCCAAACTAAAAATTAGACCGCGACTCAGATTAGTTATCATACATTAGTATTGAGTACTTATTAGGGTTGTACGATATTAATATTTATAATAATTACTCTTATTGCAAATGCTGAACATCAACGGCAAGCTCGCTGGAGGGTTTGGCGGGGGAAGAGCAAGCCTGTGTTTGTGTGCCGTGCAGGACCAGTAAGATAATCCAGGTTTTTCTGGAGTGTCAAAAATATTTATGCGCGCCTCAATTACTCGTGTTAATTCCTGACTGGGTCTCCCAATATAAACCCAACAAAAGGACTGGAGCCTCAGACTGGAAGTCTCTCCAGAGAGTGGTGAGGACGGCGGAAAAGATCATCGGGACTCCTCTTCCTATCCAGGAGATTGCAAAAAGCCGCTGCCTGACCAGAACTCGGAAAACCTGCAGAGACTCCTCCCACCCCCACCAAGGACTGTTTTCACTGCTGGACGCCAGAAAGAGGGTTCGCAGCCTCCGTAGCAGAACCTCCAGGTTCTGTAACAGCTTCCTCCCTCAGGACATAAGACCCTTGAACCCATCATAAAAATCCCCTCACTTCCCCCGAAAATGGATTAACTGGCTGGAATAGAAAGACAATAAAACATACATCCATAAACCTGGATGCATATGCAAAAGTGCAATATATTTATCTGTACAGTAATCTATTTATTTATATCTGCACCTTATTGTTCTTTTATCCTGCACTACTATGAGCTAATGCAACAAAATGCTGTTCTTATCTGTACTGTAAAGTTTAAATTTGAATGACAATAAAAGGAAGTCTAAGTCTAAGACTGTAAATCACTGATATTGACTCTACTTTAAAGGGGAACATTATCACCAGACCTATGTAAGCGTCAATATATACCTTGATGGTGCAGAAAAAAGACCATATTTTTTTTAGCCGATTTCCGAACTCTGAATGGGTGAATTTTGGCGAATTAAACGCCTTTCTGTTTATCGCGCTGGAGGCGATGACGTCAGAATGTGACGTCGCCCAGGTAACACAGCCGCCATTTTCATTTTCTACACATTACGAACACCGGGTCTCAGCTCTGTTATTTTCCGTTTTTTTGACTATTTTTTGCAACCTTGGAGACATCATGCCTCGCCGGTGTGTTGTCGGAGGGTGTAACAACACTAACAGGGAGGGATTCAAGTCGCACCACTGGCCCGAAGATGCCAAAGTGTCTGCCGCCAGACCCCCATTGAATGTGCCAGAGTGTCTCCACATTTTACCGGCGATGCTAAAGCAGACATGGCACAGAGATGTATGGATAACCTGCAGATGCATTTGCAACGATAGTCAACGAAATCACAAAGGTGAGTTTTGTTGATGTTGACTGCCAGCTAATCGATGCTAAAATGCTACGCTAATCGATACTAACATGCTATTTACCGGCGGTGCTAAAGCAGACATGGCACAGAGATGTATGGATAACCTGTAGATGCATTTGCAACTATATTACGTTTCCTTCCACCCACATTTAATGCGAAACAAACACTTACCAATCGACGGATTTAAGTTGCTCCAGTGTCAAAAGATGCGAAAGTCCTGATCGTTTGGTCCGCACATTTAACCGGCGATGCTAACGCAGCTATTCGGCCATGCTATGGCTATGAATAGCGTCAATAGCTATTCGCTCAATAGCTTCAGTTTCTTCTTCAATACTTTCATACTCCAACCATCTGTTTCAATACATGCGTAATCTGTTGAATCGCTTAAGTCGCTGAAATCCGAGTTTGAATCCGAGCTAATGTCGCTATATCTTGCTGTGGTATTCGCCATTGTTTGTTTACATTGGCAGCACTGTGTGACGTCACAGGGAAATGGATAGTGGTTTCGAAGATAGCGAAAATAAGGCACTTTAAAGCTTTTTTATTTTATTATTATTATTATTTTTTTTCCACATATAAAGGCTTTATTTACGACTGTTTTAAATCTTCTTGTAAATTCAGGGATTTTTTTGGTTAATGTTTTTTTTTTCTTGTTTTTTTTCTGTTTTGGTTTCTTTTTTCTATTTCTTTTTTTTATTTTTATTTTTTTTTATTAAATCAACACAAAAACTCACAAAATACACTTTAAAGCTTTATTTAGGGAGATTCCGAGACCGGTAAAATTTTGAAAAAAACTTCAAAAAATACAACAAGCCACTGGGAACTGATTTTTATTGTTTTTAACCCTTTTGAAATTGTGATAATGTTCCCCTTTAAGACACCAGTGTTTTGCAGAGAAACCAGTATTTAGAAATTTGGTGATTACAACATACTCTTGTTTGCTTAACTACTTATTTTTTCAGTCTATAAATGACAACAAATTACATTTGTTGTCAAATATTGCATGAATGTGTCATGGTGAAGTCACACCCTCCTACCTTTCTTCCATGGAACTTGAGTTGTATCTGATTTTGCATGGAGAAATTGGAGTTTCTGGCAGGATGCCGCCATCTTCTGGTAGTCCAGGAAACAGGAACCTGGAGTCAAAAAAAGGATGCTGAATGGAAGAGGTGTGGTAAAAAACACAGTTGTACCCCGACTTGAGAGTGTTTTAAGTTAAAGTTAAGTTAAGTTGTCACACACACTAGGTGTGGTGAGCAGTGAGCAGCAGCAGTTGGCAACGCTCAGGAATCTTTTAGTGATTTAACCCCCAATTCCAAACCTTGATGCCGAGTTCCAAGCAGGGAGGTAATGGGTCCCATTTTTTTTGTCTTTGAACTCACGACCTACCGATCTCAGGGCGGACACTCTAACCACCGAGTAAGCTGTCTCTCAGCTAATTGCTATGTTTTAAAGTCACAAGCAGAAAATATGGGCTACAAGCATCTCTGCCATTGGTTGGCAAATTACCTGCTCAGTGGTCTAGTGGTTAGAGTGTCCGCCCTGAGGTCAGTAGGTTGTGAGTTCAAACCCCGGCTGAGTCATACCAAAGACTATAAAAATGGGACCTGTTACCTCCCTTCTTGGCACACAGCATCAAGGGTTGGAAAGGCAAGGCTTTTTTATTGGTGACCATAAGTTGCGAACTTTATTGTCGATGTTCTCTACTAAATGGATGGACCGCTCGTCGGGACCCAGGATGGACCGCTCGCCTGTGTATCGGTTGGGGACATCTCTACGCTGCTGATCCGCCTCCGCTTGAGATAGTCTCCTGTGGACGGGACTCTCGCTGCTGTCTTAGATCCGCTTTGAACTGAACTCTCGCGGCTGTGTTGGAGCCACTATGGATTGAACTTTCACAGTATCATGTTAGACCCGCTCGACATCCATTGCTTTCGGTCCCCTAGGGGGGTGGGGGGGAGGGGGGGAATTGGGGGGGGGTTGCCCACATCTGAGGTCCTCTCCAAGGTTTCTCATAGCCAGCATTCACTGGATGTGAATTCTCCCTGCCCCACTGGGTGTGAGTTTTCCTTGCCCTTTTGTGGGTTCTTCCGAGGATGTTGTAGACGTAATGATTTGTGCAGTCCTTTGAAATATTTGTAATTTGGGGCTATATAAATAAACATTGATTGATTGATTGATAAATCCTCTCAGCAAAAAATATGGCAATATCGCGAAATGATCAAGTATGACATAGAATGGACCTGCTATCCCCGTTTAAATAAGAACATCTCATTTCAGTAGGGCCTTTAAGTTGAGTTTCTACTACAATGCACTAAAATAGGATGGTGGAGCTACCTGACGATGCAGTAGAAGTGTCGGAGGTAGGCTTGCAGCTCCTTCACAGCCTCCCTTAGCAGTCTGCGGTTGGATCCCACGCCCACGTAGGTCATCCTGTAGACGGTCACCAGAGTCTCCACCAGCCAGCCCAGAGGGTGGATCGGGGTTTCACACGCCTTAAATGTACACACATGTTCTAATGTTAAGACACAGGGGTGACGGAACACAACCGCAGGCGCAACACACCTTTGTGAGGTATCGTTGTATGTTGTTGTAGTTCTTGACCGTGACCGCTTCTCCTTGCTGGGGGATGCACTCCAAACCCTCCGACACTTTGCCCTGAGACCTGCTGAGGTGCGGACTACGCACACGCAACAATAACAACAAGCATTACATCTTAGTTCGGGGTTGTCCAACTCTTAATTACCGATACCGATATCAACCGATACCGACATATACAGTCGTGGAATTAACACATTATTATGCTTAATTTTGTTGTGATGGATGCATTAAAGCAGGGGTTGGCAACCTAAAATGTTGAAAGAGCCATATTGCACCAAAAATACAAAAACAAATATGTCTGGAGCCGCATACAAATAAAAGCCATATCACATACAGATTGATTGATTGATTGATTGATACTTTTATTACTAGATTGCACAGTTTAGTACATATTCCATACAATTGACCACTAAATGGTAACACCCGAATAAGTTTTTCAATTTGTTTAAGTCGGGGTCCACGTTAATCAATTCATGGTAATAGTTACTGTAATAGATGGTCATAGATAGTGTGTCATGATACATAAATTGAATTATGAGGACTTAAAGTAAACCAAATGAGCTCAAATATAGCTACAAATGAGGCATAATGATGCAATATGTACATACAGCTAGCCTAAATAGCATGTTAGCATCGATTAGCTTGCAGTCACGCAGTGACCAAATATGTCTGATTAGCACTCCACACAAGTCAATAACATCAACAAAACTCACCTTTGAGCATTAATGCACAGCGTTAAAAGATTAGTGGTCAAAATGAGACAGAAAAAGAAGTGGCATAAAACCGGTCTTAGAAAGTCGGAGAAAGTTGTACATGTAAACAAACTAGGGTGAGTTCAAGGACCGGCAAAATTAGTAGGACAAAACGGCGCTCGCCAAATCAGTGAAGCATGTTTAATAAAAACAGTGTGCTTTATAGCAATTATGGAGGTTTGTGTCATGTTTGTCCTCCTACAGAAACCATATTAAAACGAAAAATATATTTTTTATATTTTTTCTACCCTCATCTGTTTCCATTTTTCATACATTTTTGAAAAAGCTCCAGAGAGCCACTAGGGCGGCGCTTAAGAGCCGCATGGGGCTCATGAGCCGCGGGTTGACGACCCCCGCGTTAAACAATGTAACAAGGTTTTCCAAAAATAAATCAACTCAAGTTATGGAAAAAAGTGCCAACATGGCACTGCCATATTTATTATTGGAGTCACAAAGTGCATTATTTTTTTTTAATATGCCTCAATACAGCAGCTTGGAATTTGGGACATGCTCTCCCAGAAAGAGCATGAGGAGGTTGAGGTGGGCGGGGTTGGGGGGTAGCATGTTGTAGCGTCCTGGAAGAGTTAGCGCTGCTAGGGTTTCTGGGGATATTTCTTTTGTGTTTATGTTGTGTTACGGTGCGGATGTTCTGCCGAAATGTGTTTGTCACTGTTGTTTCACAGTGTGGCGCACATTTGTAACAGTGTTAAAGTTGTTTATACGGCCACCCTCGGTGTGACCTGTATGGCTGTTGACCAAGTATACAATGCATTCACTTCTGTGTTTGAAAAGCCAAATATATAATGTGACTGGGCCGGCACGCAAAGGCAGTGCCTTTAAGGTTTATTGGCTCTTTGTTCCTCTCCCTACGTCTGTGTACACAGCGGCCTTTTGAAAAGTAAAACTTTTTTGGAAACCGATACCGATAATTTTGTAACAGATATCGATAATTGCCAATATTACATTTTAAAGCATTTATCGGCCGACAACAGAGATTTGTGTCGGCTTGCGACACGTAGTCATTTTGAGAGTAGGCTAATATCTCTAACATAGACACTTATATCATGTGTTGACTTCATTATAATACTTTTAAAGTCATTTTGATAGTAGGCTAATATAGCTAACATAGACTCTTATATCATGTGTTGACTTCATTATAATATTAAAGTCCTTTTGATAGTAGGCTAATATAGCCAACATAGACACTTATATCATGTGTTGACTTAATTATAAGACTTTTAAAGTCATTTTAAAAGTAGGCTAATATAGCTAACATAGACAATTATATCATGTGTTGACTTCATTAAAATACTTTTAAAGTCATTTTGATAGTAGGCTAATATAGCTAACATAGACCCTTATATCAAATGTTGACTTCATTATAAGACTTTTAAAGTCATTTTGATAGTAGGCTAATATAGCTAACATAGACACTTATATCATGTGTTGACTTCATTATAATACTTTTAAAGTCATTTTGATAGTAGGCTAATATAGCTAAAATAGACACTTATATCATGTGTTGACGTCATTATAATACTTTTAAAGTCATTTTGATAGTAGGCTAATATAGCCAACATAGACACTTATATCATGTGTTGACTTCATTATAATACTTTTAAAGTCATTTTGATAGTAGGCTAGTACAGCTAACATAGACACTTATATCATGTGTTGTCTTCATTATAAGACTTATATAAGACTTTTAAAGTCATTTTGATAGTAGGCTAATATAGCTAACATGGACACTTATATCATGTGTTGACTTCATTATAATATTTTTAAAGTCATTTTGATAGTAGGCTAATATAGCCAACATAGACACTTATATCATGTGTTGACTTCATTATAATACTTTTAAAGTCATTTTGATAGTAGGCTAGTACAGCTAACATAGACACTTATATCATGTGTTGTCTTCATTATAAGACTTATATAAGACTTTTAAAGTCATTTTGATAGTAGGCTAGTACAGCTAACAGACACTTATATCATGTGTTGATTTCATTACAATACTTTTAAAGTCATTTTGATAGTAGGCTAATATAGCCAACATAGACACTTATATCATGCGTTGACTTCATTATAATACTTTTAAAGTCATTTTGATAGTAGGCTAATATTGCTAACATAGACACTTATATCATGTGTTGACTTCATTATAATATTTTTAAAGTCATTTTGATAGTAGGCTAACAGCTAACATAGACACTTATATCATGTGTTGACTTCATTATAATACTTTTAAAGTCATTTTGATAGTAGGCTAATATAGCTAACAGACACTTATATCATGTGTTGACTTCATTATAATACTTTTAAAGTCATTTTAAAAGTAGGCTAATATAGCTAACATAGACACTTATATCATGTGTTGACTTCATTTTAATACTTTTAAAGTCATTTTGATAGTAGGCTAATATAGCTAAAATAGACACTTATATCATGTGTTGACGTCATTATAATACTTTTAAAGTCATTTTGATAGTAGGCTAATATAGCTAACATAGACACTTATATCATGTGTTGACTTCATTATAATACTTTTAAAGTCATTTTGATAGTAGGCTAATATAGCTAACAGACACTTATATCATGTGTTGACTTCATTATAATAATTTTAAAGTCATTTTGATAGTAGGCTAATATAGCTAACAGACACTTATATCATGTGTTGACTTCATTATAATACTTTTAAAGTCATTTTGATAGTAGGCTAATATAGCTAACATAGACACTTATATCATGTGTTGACTTCATTATAATAATTTTAAAGTCATTTTGATAGTAGGCTAGTACAGCTAACAGACACTTATATCATGTGTTGACTTCATTATAAGACTTATATAAGAAATTTAAAGTCATTTTGATAGTAGGCTAATATAGCTAAAATAGACACTTATATCATGTGTTGACGTCATTATAATACTTTTAAAGTCATTTTGATAGTAGGCTAATATAGCTAACATAGACACTTATATCATGTGTTGACTTCATTATAATACTTTTAAAGTCATTTTGATAGTAGGCTAATATAGCTAACAGACACTTATATCATGTGTTGACTTCATTATAATAATTTTAAAGTCATTTTGATAGTAGGCTAATATAGCTAACAGACACTTATATCATGTGTTGACTTCATTATAATACTTTTAAAGTCATTTTGATAGTAGGCTAATATAGCTAACAGACACTTATATCATGTGTTGACTTCATTATAATACTTTTAAAGTCATTTTGATAGTAGGCTAATATAGCTAACATAGACACTTATATCATGTGTTGACTTCATTATAATACTTTTAAAGTCATTTTGATAGTAGGCTAATATAGCTAACATAGACACTTATATCATGTGTTGACTTCATTATAATAATTTTAAAGTCATTTTGATAGTAGGCTAGTACAGCTAACAGACACTTATATCATGTGTTGACTTCATTATAAGACTTATATAAGACTTTTAAAGTCATTTTGATAGTAGGCTAATATAGCTAATATAGACATTTCTATAATGTATTGGCTTATTATATCACTAATGGAGGGCTTTTAATTTTTTGTGGCTCCAGACCGATTTTATTTGTATTTTTTGGTCCAATATGGCCCTTTCAGCATTTTGGGTTGCTGTTTTTGTACGACAAGGTGTCACGTGTGTGCTGTACCTGTGTTGGCGTCCGCCGGCGATGGAAACGGCGATGTTCTCCCAGGCTGTGGTCCTGTCTCCTCTGGCAGGGACGTCACAGCCCAGTCGCCTCCAGCATTCGTCAAAGACACACACCCACCTCTCACCTGCGGCCACCACATGCTGACCCAACCTGCTGCAAGTCCACAAAAAGTATACTTTTCATTGTGCTGACATGTATTGAACAATCCAAAACTGAAAAGGAGAAATGCACGTTTTTTGGAGTGGAATTTTGCCTATCGTTCACAATCCTTATGTAAGACCAGAAGACATATGTTTTGCTTGTTTTATGCATTCTACACTGAAATCTAAGTAAGATTAAATATCTCAAACAAGGGTGTTATTTGCTTATTTTCTGTCTGAAAAGATAGTTATTCTCACTAAGCAGATTTTATATTAGAGTGTTTTACTTGTTTTAAGGGTTTTGGTCCTAAATGCCGATTGTATTGTACCATATGTCCCGGCAAGAAATCTGCGTTCAAAAGACTCCGGCTTATTAGTGATTCTTAGAGCCCAAAAAAAGTCTGCGGGCTATAGAGCGTTTTCCGTTCGGGCTCCAGTACTCTGGAATGCCCTCCCGGTAACAGTTCGAGATCCTACCTCAGTAGAAGCATTTAAGTCTCACCTTAAAACTCATTTGTATACTCTAGCCGTTAAATAGACCTCCTTTTTAGACCAGTTGATCTGCCGCTTCTTTTCTTTTTTCTCCTATGTCCCCCCCTCCCTTGTGGAGGGGGTCCGGTCCGATGACCATGGATGAAGTACTGGCTGTCCAGAGTCTAGACCCAGGATGGACCGCTCGCCTGTGTATCGGTTGGGGACATCTCTACGCTGCTGATCCGCCTCCGCTTGAGATGGTTTCCTGTGGACGGGACTCTCGCTGCTGTCTTGGATCCGCTTTGAACTGAACTCTCGCGGCTGTGTTGGAGCCACTATGGATTGAACTTTCACAGTATCATGTTAGACCCGCTCGACATCCATTGCTTTCGGTCCCCTAGAGGGGACATCTGAGGTCCTCTCCAAGGTTTCTCATAGTCAGCATTGTCACTGGCGTCCCACTGGATGTGAATTCTCCCTGCCCACTGGGTGTGAGTTTTCCTTTCCCTTTTGTGGGTTCTTCCGAGGATGTTGTAGTCGTAATGATTTGTGCAGTCCTTTGAGACATTTGTGATTTGGGGCTATATAAATAAACATTGATTGATTGATTGAAATGATCTCAGTAATTTATTACAGCTTGTAGCTGAGATTTGAGGACTTATATCGAGTAAAACATGCTGGAAACTAGAATATCAAGTGTTGCAAAGCTGTGTCATCAACACAAGTATAAAACTACTTTTTTAAAGTAATAATTTCTTATTTCGAGCATGAAAAAAAACAAACTTTGACACAATTGAGTCTCTTATTAAAAGAGATGAGAGCCAAATGGACTTTGCTGTTTTGTTTTCAACGAAACAATAAAAAACTCATATAGTGGTATAGTTGTTATTGGTGAGAATGTACTTATTTTAAGGTATTTTGGGGTACATTGAGGTTAGCTAATTTTACTTGTTTTGGAAAGTCAAATTTTCTTGTTCGATTGGCAGACTATTTTGCTTAGTTCAAAGAAAACACCCCTCATTTTTGTTTTGTTTTTTCTTGTTCATGAACACTGACTTTTTGCAGTGTAAGTAGCAAAATATGGCAAGTACATGGTGCCTAACAATGCAGCTAATGGGTATAGTATACTTTGGCCCTCTAAAAAACATCCAAAAACTGTGAATGTCCCGGCAAGAAATCTGCGTTCAAAGGACTCCGGCTTGTTAGTGATTCCCAAAGCCCAAAAAAAGTCTGCGGGCTATAGAGCGTTTTCCGTTCGGGCTCCAGTACTCTGGAATGCCCTCCCGGTAACAGTTCGAGATGCCACCTCAGTAGAAGCATTTAAGTCTCACCTTAAAACTCATTTGTATACTCTAGCCTTTAAATAGACTCCCTTTTTAAACCAGTTGATCTGCTGTTTCTTTTCTTTTTCTTCTATGTCCCACTCTCCCCTGTGGAGGGGGTCCGGTCCGATCCGGTGGCCATGTACTGCTTGCCTGTGTATCGGCTGGGGACATCTCTGCGCTGCTGATTCGCCTCCGCTTGGGATGGTTTCCTGCTGGCTCCGCTGTGAACGGGACTCTCGCTGCTGTGTTGGATCCGCTTTGGACTGGACTCTCGCGACTGTGTTGGATCCATTGTGGATTGAACTTTCACAGTATCATGTTAGACCCGCTCGACATCCATTGCTTTCCTCCTCTCTAAGGTTCTCATAGTCATCATTGTCACCGACGTCCCACTGGGTCATTATTGTCACCGATGTCCCACTGGGTGTGAGTTTTCCTTGCCCTTATGTGGGCCTACCGAGGATGTCGTGGTGATTTGTGCAGCCCTTTGAGACACTAGTGATTTAGGGCTATATAAGTAAACATTGATTGATTGATTGATTGAATAATGCTCCATTTACATCTTGTGACCTTAAGTCACGAGATATATTGTTAGTATAAGCGCTAACGCAGACAAACTACCGCATTTTCCAGACTATAAGGTGCACTTAAAATCCTTGAAATTTTCTCAAAACTCAACAGTGCGCCTTATAAAGTGTACGGAATAATTCTGGTTTTGCTTACCGACCTCGAAGCAATTTTATTTGGTACATGGTGTAATGATAAGTGCGACCAGTAGATGGCAGTCAAACATAAGAGATATCTGTAGACTGCACTATGATGGCAGTGTGACTCAAGTAAACAACAGCAACATTTTATATGTTCCATTGGAAATATAGACCATTAAAAACGGCGCTTAATAATCCATCAAAATGTTTTAATACGACTTCTGAAAGCTATGAAGCTGCACCGCTTATGGATTGTCGCACATTAAACATATGAGTATTATTATGGTGTGTGTATAAAGTAAGACATATTATCTGCCGTTTTGTTTCGCAATATTATGCAAAAGCAACTTTTCTTACCTCCTGGTACCGGCTGATCTGTATTTTGGATCTGCATAAATCCTGAAATATTGTGAGTGTCTGCCTTTGTAGTCCGACGCCGTAGTTCATAAGCTTCTTTTTCTATATCTTCTTGTTATGGGACATTCATTCTCCGCTGTTGCCATTTCTAATATAAGGTAGTGTAAATTTCTTACTTATATCTGTCAGTAAACTCGCCATGAAAGCACTAAAACATACCGGTGTAGTGAGTTTACATTATTCACCCAAGGAACTTTAGTTATTAGAGAGTTTTGGTCGGACGTTTTTTCATGGAACACATTTTAGGCCTTGTTGTTGTTTCCGGATGAGGAGATGCTGCTCCGTTATTGATTGAAGTCAGAATGTCATTAAAACAGTTAGCTCCGTCTTTTGACATTTCTTCCACTCCCGTCCTTGCACGCTACACCGCTACAACAAAGATGACGGGGAGAAGACGCTGTCGAAGGTGAGCCACGTAAATAAGACCGTCCACAAAACGGTGCGTCCTGACGCGACTGTCAGAAAGCGGCTTGAAAATGATCTGTAAATTATCATCTATGCAACATTTTGACCAAAGAACTACCATTGCATGTTATGTAGACCACAAGGAAGTGTTTCACATTTCGAAAAAACAACAATAATATGACTCCTTTAAGGCGCCCTATAATCCGGTGCGCCTTATACATGAAAAAAAATCAAAAATAGACCATTCATCGGCAGTGCGCCCTATAATCCGGTGCGCCCTACGGTCCGGAAAATACGGTACTTCTCGTGGCAACCCGATCACAGAAAATAAACTCACTTATGCTGCTACATTTACATATTGAGCTGCTGAATCATCTCTGAGTTAGTGAAAGTTAGTTAAAGATTATAAATCATGCCTCTCACCTGGATAGTAGAAGGTCGTGGACATAAACCGAAACAATCAACTTTGACTATCATCTTAAACCCGGGGATAGTGAGAAAGACGCTAAAAAAAAACATTCGTTTGCGGCAACTTTTAATTTTAAACTTGCGTGAGAATTATGATTAAGATTTTTTGAAGTTTTTTTAGAGGGCTTCATAGGCAGAATAGACTGACTCACATTGGCTTTATTGTTAGCTGACATTTGCTAACATTCATTTTACGATTTCGAATTAATTAAACAACAAATATTGAAATAGAACATGCTACAGAATCAAAAGTTGTCAAAGTGAGGAAGTGGTGAGCAAACAAGTGTCCTGAAATAAATATCTTTCAGTTCTCACCCAGCAAACATCAGCTCTGTTTAAAACTTGGACAACAAAAGCCTTACAAATAACACTCACAAGAAGTTGTCTCTGTCTTTGTCCTCGGGCTCATCAGCGGCTAATTTGGTGTAAGTTCCAGTCACCTTGAGACCTGAATTCCACTCTCCACTGAAATGGCCTTCTAAAGAGTCACCGTTGGCGAGGGATAACACACCCTGAAAGGAGGAAGAGAATGAGCACTGCATTAACTAAATAGAATAAACCTTGTTGTCATTGCACTGAAAAAATACAACAAAATTAGTCCGAGAACAGAGTTTTGCCTTGCAGAGCGGAAAGCTTCTCCAAGATGTTATCTAGTTTGTGATTTTGTCCAGAAACACCAAAACTCTAATTGAATCACCAGGCACACAACACTCCACTTCTCCTTAGAGGCCATCTATAGAACAGTCAGGGTCCCCCAAACCCAAGCTTAGGTCGTCCCGAATTGTCTTTCTCGCTGGCACTCGTCAAGGGCGGACGCTCCCCTTTCCTCTCTCATATCTCTCCTGCTTTCTTCTTTGTCTTGTCTTAACTTTTTTGTTGCCTCTTTTTGCACCACATCTAAACATTGGAACTACTGGCCTCAACGAAATTGACAAGATCTTGAGTTTGGGACTCTTGGGAGAAGAAGGAGTGCCGCGTTTTTATTTAAATTTTACTTTCACTCGCATACAAAACATTCTAACTTGGATTGTTTCCCTGGCTTTGAGACTCTCCTGAAGGACAGTGCAGTGAATACACAACAAACTCCCTTTCTTGTCTTTCTTAGACACACACTTGTAGTTGTTGACTTTGGACCGATAATCGGCTGCACATCAAGGCCGTGGAACAGAGACACACAGCAGGCTTACACACATGCACAAAAAATACACACCACACACACATACCCCAACCCCAATCAAACACCCTTGACGCAAATCCCATCGGGGTGATGGACTGATGGGCAGCGCCTGAGAGCTGCAGCCTACCACCATGGCCCCCCACTCCCTCCCCTCTGTTGCAAAATATCTCGAGATGTATGTTGTAATATGTATATGTGCTTCGCTATGAAGGTTTTTTCCCCAGTCTAGATTGTATTTATTTTTTTACTCATCCTTCCCCAGCGTTTCCCTTTTTCTCATCTTTTACGGGGCGCCTTTGGCGTTCCCGTTCTGTAACCCTGTACACTGTTTGTTTGTCTAATCTTGAACGAGTTTGTGCTGAAATCAAAGTTTCGTTGTACTTGTGCAATGACAATAAAGACCTAGCTACCTATTTCATTGGGAGGCCAGTAACCAAGGGCGTAGAATTGGGTAGGGACGCTAAGGACACGTCCCTACCAATATCCAGCCGCTACTGTGTAGTCACTATCAATACAAGCGCTGCCCGTAATGTTTAGTCAATGATTATGGCACAGAAAGGGTTAAATGTCCGTCTCTGCTAGAAGTCCCGCCTCTAACCTAAATATCGCTCCCTGATTGGTTGCCGGTTTCATGCTAACTTACGTGTGATTGGCTGTCCCCGCTGTCACTCCTTCTGCTTGTTAAAGCTAGCCTACATGCTAGTTGTTAGCGAGCGGACGAAAGTGTCACGCCAAATTTCTTCCCCCCTACAAAAACTTTACCCCCCATTTACTTCCGGGGTCCTGATTAATAGACGTTTTGTTAACCCTATATTATAAAAATATAACGCTCTATTATAAAAATACAGACGTTTTGTTAACGCTGTATTATAAAAATGTTTTTTAAAACAATTTACAAACACAAGCTATGGGATGACGCATTTACTTCCGGGGTCACGTTTCCTCTAATGTCATCCCATCGTCTTTTCCAGGTGAAAGTCAATGCTCAGTCCCCTCTACCATTGTTAACCCTCCCCGGAGGTGAAAGTTAACCTTAAACATGTGAATTCAACTACTTTAGTCCGTTTTTTAACATCGTAAAAACATCAGCTGTCTTTTACTACGGACTGCAACGGTCCGTTGTCATGGATACATGACAACAACTTCCATTCATACCAGTCATGTGATAAGGCTTTAGAATATTTAAACCACGGTTAACAACCAATCAGATCGCCGGATTTCACCATTCCGTTTTATTTTTGAAATTATTTTTTAGTTTCATGTATTTGTGTAGAAGTGAGCAACGGTTTGAAAATACCAAAGTGGTGGAAATACAATAAGCCCTCACTAGATGATGTGATCTTACAATGCTAAAATATAATTCATTAATCCATCCATCCATCCATCCATCATCTTCCGCTTATCCGAGGTCGGGTCGCGGGGGCAGCAGCCTAAGCAGGGAAGCCCAGACTTCCCTATCTCCAGCCACTTCGTCTAGCTCTTCCCGGGGGATCCCGAGGCGTTCCCAGGCCAGCCGGGAGACATAGTCTTTCCAACGTGTCCTGGGTCTTCTCCGTGGCCTCCTACCAGCTGGACGTGCCCTAAACACATCCCTAGGGAGGCGTTCGGGTGGCATCCTGACCAGATGCCCGAACCACCTCATCTGGCTCCTCTCGATGGCAGAGCCTCTCACCCTATCTCTAAGGGAGAGACCCGCCACCCGGCGGAGGAAACTCATTTCGGCCGCTTGTACCCGTGATCTTATCCTTTCGGTCATGACCCAAAGCTCATGACCATAGGTGAGGATGGGAACGTAGATCGACCGGTAAATTGAGAGCTTTGCCTTCCGGCTCAGCTCCTTCTTCACCACAACGGATCGATACAACGTCCGCATTACTGAAGACGCCGCACCGATCCGCCTGTCGATCTCACGATCCACTCTTCCCCCACTCGTGAACAAGACTCCTAGGTACTTGAACTCCTCCACTTGGGGCAGGGTCTCCTCCCCAACCCGGAGATGGCACTCCACCCTTTTCCGGGCGAGAACCATGGACTCGGACTTGGAGGTGCTGATTCTCATTCCGGTCGCTTCACACTCGGCTGCGAACCGATCCAGTGAGAGCTGAAGATCCCGGCCAGATGAAGCCATCAGGACTACATCATCCGCAAAAAGCAGAGACCTAATCCCGTGGCCACCAAACCGGAACCCCTCAACGCCTTGGCTGCGCCTAGAAATTCTGTAATATTCATATTTAGTAAAAGCCTTTTTGCTCAGGCAGTAACTGTACCATCAAGCTCTATGGTCATTGTCCTTAATGTATCTGTCATGCATCAACATATTTTTGGCCAGCAGTTCAATTCTGTGACAGACCGACAGAGGCATGTGTTTGGCTCTTTCAAATAGGAACAACCAGTGGAAACTAATCTGCTTGTATTTGAGTATTAGTGACAAACATATTTACAGTACAAAAGCAGCAATAGAAAGAAGTAGTTGAAGGGAAAAATTGTGAGTGATTTAAACACAAGTTGGGGAAAAGATTATTACAGTTCATTTATGTTTATATACAATGTTGTATTGCATGAATGTATTTCTGATGTTGTTGATGGACAGTAGGCTATGATTATTGACAGTATGATGCACAGTTGCACTGCAGCCCTACACTAAAGAGTAAAGATGAGAACTCTTCCAAGTTGTCTCCTTTGCTTTCATTTTAGTTGCTTTACGCTATAACATCTGCATGACATGAAATTATGATTGCTAATGTAAAAAAAAAAAAAAAAAAGTAAACTTTCAGAGTGCTGCCTTGGAGCACTTTTGTGTCCACACCAATCTCAAAATCAAACCTACTCCCTTGCCAGTAACTAATGTTGACTTCCATGCGAGAGATGAAATGATGTACAGTATGTTGGAATGCATCTACTGCTGCCTTATCAGCAGCGTCATGACTTATCTCCTACCTTCCCGTTGACAGTCCAGTCTTCAGAGAACTCCCCATGGAAAGCAGTGTCATCATCTGATACCAGCAGACCTGGACCCTGAGAGAACAACCACGTTGCATCAGAGTTCTTCCAGCCAACTCAAATCTTGGAAGAAAAAATATCTTTCAGAAGAAAGTGAAGTTACCTAAACTGATCACTTTGGGGGGAATTTCAGGTCATTTTGTTTTTATTGGGCATTGTACTTGTTTTAAGTTGTTTTTAACTGGAACATGATATAAATTGTGTTTCATAGGTTGATTGGAAACACTAAATGGGCCCTAGTGTGTGAATGTGAGTGTGAATGTTGTCTGTCTTTCTGTGTTGGCCCTGGGATGAGGTGGCGACTTGTCCAGGGTGTACCCCGCCTTCCGCCCGATTGTAGCTGAGATAGGCGCCAGCGCCCCCCGTGACCCCGAAAGAGAATAAGCGGTAGAAAATGGATGGATGGATGTTAATTGTGTGAATGCTCCAAAGCATGGGTGTCAAACTCTGGCCCGCGGGCCAAATTTGGCCCGACGTGTATTTTCATTTGGCCCTTGAGGCAATATCAAATTAAGATTAGAGCTGGCCCGCCGGTGTTATACAGCGGCGGTGTCGCTGTAACACCGCATTCACCGCTAATACTCATACTAAGGCAATGCAAGCTTGGTCAACAGCCATACAGGTCACACTGAGGGTGGCCGTATAAACAACTTTAAGACTGTTACAAATATGCGCCACACTGTGAACCAACGCTAAACGAGAATGACAAGCAAATTTCGGGAGAACATTCGCACGGTAACACAACATAAACACAACAGAACAAATACACAGAACCCCTTGCAGCACTACCTCTTCCTGGACGCTACAATATAAAAATGTATTATTAGCCTGTGGGAAAAGTTTATTTTGATATTTACCTGAGAAGGCTGCAAATAGAAAAGAGGCATTCAATTTCTATTTAAATTTGATTTGATATGCCATTGCTATTTTTAAATTATTAGTATTATTTGAAACTCGATTTTGCATGTCACTATAAAGTTATATAAGCCTTGCTTGTTCAATATTCAATGCAGAACTTGTTTGGGTCCCTATTAAAAGGTTAATTTGTTCAACCTTGGCCCGCGGCTTTGTTCCGTTTAAAATTTTGGCCCACTTTGTATTTGAGTTTGACACCCCTGCTCCAAAGCATTCACACATGGTTTTCTACACCAAAAGGCATCTATTCATTATTATTGTTATAATTGTTATTTTTATTATCATTATTGTCAAGATTTTGGCGCACTCTACCTTCACCCGAAACAGTTCCAACTTCAAACTGTTCAGCCTATTCGGGAATTGCCGGCTTTCTCTTGACAAATTCAAAAAATTTGCAGGATTTCCCAGAATTCCAGGTTTTCGGGGACATTTTTCCCATTCAAAATTAATTGGCCATTTTTTAACAGATTCAAACTATTTCCACCTTCAACATATTCCACTTATCCTGCACATGCAATCTATCATTTTGCCAAGTTCAAAACAATTTCTGGAATTTCCATAATTACCGTTTTTTTCAAACCCTTTTTTCTGTTGACTACTCCTTACACATTTTTCAAGCAACTTTAAAAATTGCTGGTTTTCCTGAAATAACAGGAGTTCCGTAATGTTATTTCTCAATTAAAAATGTTACTACTTCAAGATTTCTCGACCGATTTGAAAAATTCCAACACCGACCTTTCACTACATTCAAAATATGAGTTCCCCAAATTCCCAAATTTTCATGAAATTCCCATAGATGGGACATTTTTTAAAGTTCCACAACTCAGTAGAAGCATTTAAGTCTCACCTTAAAACTCATTTGTATACTTTAGCCTTTAAATAGACTCCCTTTTTAGACCAGTTGATCTGCCGTTTCTTTTCTTTTTCTTCTATGTCCCACTCTCCTTTGTGGAGGGGGTCCGGTCCGATCCGGTCGCCATGTACTGCTCGCCTGTGTATCGGCTGGGGACATCTCTGCGCTGCTGATCCGCCTCCGCTTGGGATGGTTTCCTGCTGGCTCCGCTGTGAACGGGACTCTCGCTGCTGTGTTGGATCCGCTTTGGACTGGACTCTCGCGACTGTGTTGGATCCATTATGGATTGAACTTTCACAGTATCATGTTAGACCCGCTCGACATCCATTGCTTTCCTCCTCTCCAAGGTTCTCATAGTCATCATTGTCACCGACGTCCCACTGGGTCATTATTGTCACCGATGTCCCACTGGGTGTGAGTTTTCCTTGCCCTTATGTGGGCCTACCGAGGATGTCGTAGTGGTTTGTGCAGCCCTTTGAGACACTAGTGATTTAGGGCTATATAAGTAAACATTGATTGATTGATTGATTGAACTCCAACATTTTTTATCCTACTCAGACCGTTCTAACTTCAAAATATTCAGCCTGTTCTGGAATTGCGTCCTCTACTTCAACAATTTGTTATTTTGAAGTTCAACTTCAGCATTGGAGCATTCGCACGCTATTCCTTCAGGAATTGCTTCATCTTGTATATGTAAGTCATTTAAATTGTTTTCATGTCTTATTATACTTTTTGGCCTTTTGGTCCGGGACCCTTTGGGACTGTGTGACAAGAGGTGCCACTTTCGTGACCTCTGTGGTGCTTTTTTTGTGGACTTCTGGATCTGCCTCCCGGGAGCCTTTTGGCCATGGAGACCAGCTGCTGGGTGTCTGCCACACCAGAGTCGGTTTGGAGGGACTGGAGGAGATGCGGATGAGGGGACAGGGCTGCGGAGCTAGCACCGAGCGCTGGGACAGAGAGGTTTCGCGGTGTCTTGGCTGGGTGAGCAGGTGTCGGACACCTCAGTCACCTTGGACGTATCCTCGCTCATCCATGCGGACTAGACATTGGCCGAGAGTGGAGTCGGCTGTCTTGGTTGCTTTGTTGGGTCTACTCCTGTCTCTGACCATGCTCCCTCCACCCCAGCGGACGATGGCGTGGAACACCGCAGAGGCCACCACAGTGGATATGTTTCTTTTACTTTTTATTCATAGCTGTATGTAGAACTGTCTGGTTGTATCTGCTGCTTTAATGTCTTTAATGTCCTCTGTGGTCTTTGATGTTTCCCTCTTACACACATGTAAGAGGGATGTGTACTATGGCCATGAGTTGTTTTTTTCCCTTGGCCTCAGTCTGCACCTCCTCTCCAGGGCCCAGGCTAAGACCGATTTTTTTTATTTTATTTTAATCTTCAATTTTTTTCTGCCATTACCCCCCTTGTTTACCTGTATCTCATCTTTTTTGTAAGGGGCGCTGGAAGCCGGCAGACCCGTCAGCGATCCTGTTCTGTCTCCCTGTAATGTTTGTCTGATCTTGAATGGGATTGTGCTGAAAATTGTAATTTTCCTGAAGGAACTCTCCTGACGAAATAAATAAAGTACTATCTAATCTAATCTAAATTGATTGATTGAGAATTCATAAAGTCCCAGATGTTGGCCCCATTGATAACTAACTAGCTAACCCCTATCTATTTTCACATTCACCATATATCAGCGAAAACGGCATCAACTTAAAAAAAGAAACATTGTCGGTTGAAGTGGACACTTACACTCATCTTGTTTTCCCTGAAATGTCCTTCATAGTACACGCCGTACTGAGTCACCACCAAGGCCCTCCCATGCCGCTCGTCATCCAGCCACATTCCCATGTACTTCTCACCCCTGGAAAAACGGAGGAAGGCATCAATACAACGACAAGCTACAAGACATTATAGATAATAGGGCTGTGAGTCTTTGGGCACCACACGATTTGCTTTGATTCTTGCGGGTAAAGACTCGATTCAAAACAATTATATTATATATATATATATATATATATATATATATATATATATATATATATATATATAACGATTATATCGGACCTCATCCTAATTTACACTCCTGCGCACGCTCTGAGGTCCGAGTGTCAGCTTCAGCTCGTGGTGCCCAAGACAAGACTTAAAACCAGGGGAGACAAGACCCTCTCTGTGGTCGGCCCTAAGCTCTGGAACACTCTGGCAACCTCTATGTTCCAACTGCTTCCACAGTGGAGTGTTTTAAGTCTTGTTTTAAGACCCACTTTTATCCTTTGGCTTTTAACACTACGTGAGTTGTGTGGTCCTCTGTGTTTTTATATTTTTTATTTGTATTTATTGTTTTAACTGGTTTTACCCTTTAAAATAGTTTTTAATCATATTTATTTTTTATATTGTATTTACAGGTGCTGTTCATATTATTAGAATATCATGAAAAAGTTGATTTATTTCAGTAATTATATTCAGAACGTGAAACTTACATATTATATCAATTCATTACACACATAGTGATATATTTGAAATGTTTATTTCTTTAAATGTTGATGATTACTACTGACAATTTCTGAAAATCCCAAATTCAGTATCTCAGAAAATTAGAATATTAGTTACGACTAGTACCAAAAAATATTTTTTAGAAATGTGGGCCAACTGAAAAGTATGAACATGGAAAGTTTCAGCATGTACGTTAGTCATTACTTAGTTGCAGCTCCTTTCAGTCTGTTGCACCCCTCAGGTGTTATGAGAGCCCAGGTTGCTTTAATAGTGGCCTTCAGCTCTTCAGCATTGTTGGGTCTGGCATCTGGCATCTTCCGCTTCACAATACCCCATAGGTTTTCTTTGGTGTTAAGGTCAGGTGAGTTTGCAGGCCAATCAAGAACAGGGATATCATGGTCCTTAAACCAGGTACAGGTAGATTTGGCACTGTGTGCAGGTGCCAAGTCATGTTGGAAAATGAAATCTTCACCTCCATAAAATTGGTCCGCGGCAGGCAGCATAAAGTGTTCTAAAACTTCCTGGTAGACTGCTGCATTGACCCTAGACCTCAGGAAACACAGTGGACCAACACCAGCAGATGACATGGCACCCCAGACCATTACCCATTGTGGAAATTTGACACTGGACTTCAGGCAACGTGGATTCTGTGCCTCTCCTGTCTTCCTCCAGACTCTGGGACCTTGATTTCCAAAGGAGATACAAAATTTACTTTCATCTGAAACATAACTTTGGACCACTCAGCAGCAGTCCAGTCCTTTTTGTCTTGAGCCCAGGCGAGACGCTTTTGACGTTGTCTCTTATTCAAGAGTGGCTTTACACAAGGAATGCGACAGCTGAAGCCCATATTTTGCATACGTCGGTGCGTGGTGGTTCTTGAAGCACTGACTCCAGCTGCAGTCCACTCTTTGTGGATCTCCCCCACATTTTTGAATCTGTTTTGTTTGACAATCCTCTCCAGGGCGCGGTTATCCCTCTTGCTTGTACACTTTTTTCTACCACATCTTTGTCTTCCCTTCGCCTCTCTATTAATGTGCTTGGACACAGAGCTCTGGGAACATCCAACCTCTTTGGCAATGACCTTTTGTGTCTTGCCCTCCTTCTTTAAAGTATCAATGGTCATCTTTTGGACAGTTGTCAAGTCAGCAGTCTTCCCCATGATTGTGTGTCATACAGAATCAAAACGAGAGACCATTTAAAGGCTTTTCCAGGTGTTTTGAGTTAGTTAGCTAATTAGAGTGTGGCACCAGGTGTCTTCAATATCTGACCTTTTCACCATATTCTAATTTTCTGAGATGTTGAATTTAGGGTTTTCATTGGTTGTCAGCTATAATCATCTCCTTTTTGGCAAAAAACACTTGAAATGTAACAGTCTGTTTGGAATGAATGTATACATTCTACAAGTTTGACTTTCTAAATGGAATTAATGAAATAAATCAACTTTTTCATGATATTCTAATAATATGACCAGCACCTGTATATTATTTTTACATTTATTTTTTGGTTTTGGTTTTTATTCAGTCATTGGTGGAGCTAATGATAATATTTGAATATTGTTTTTAATATTGTTGTGCAGCACTTTGGAAACATTTCTGTTGTTTAAATGTGCTATAAAAATAAAGTGGATTGGATTGGATTCTCGGTTCAAAATCATTTTTTTTTAATAACATTGGGTACCAGTTCTATGATTAATGATTAATTCCTGCATAAAATATATTCACTGCTCTGATTAATTTCTACATTACCTAAAATAAAACTGGTTTTGTTTAATAAAATTCTACCCAAATATTTGATGAATTCAAACACAAATAAGGCAACAAGAGAAGTATCCAACACTTCTCTTTTCTAAAGTAAACATGTATAGAAGATATGATCATCTACATCAGGGGTGTCAAACTCCAATACAGAGTGGGCCAAAATTTTAAACAGAACAAAGCCGCGGGCCAAGGTTGAACAAATTAACCTTTTAATAAGGATCCAAACAAGTTTCGCATTGAATATTGAACAAGCAAGGCTTATATAACTTTATAGTGACATGTAAAGTTGAGTTTCAAATAATAATAACATAATTTAAAAAATATCAATGGCATATCAAAAATTGAATGCCTCTTTTCTATTTGTAACCTTCTGAGGTAAATATCAAAATAAACTTTTTCCACAGGCCAATAATATATTTGAAAGTAAAATAACAATAAGGAATGAATCAAACATTCAAGCCTTGAAGTAGCAGGAGAAATTGAATGAATAAAACGTTAATTATTTCTCAGTTTGTTAGACTGATTTGCTTAAACAACGCTTAAATAACCTAATAGTGCAAAATCAACTTTCAAAAAACAAACGAAAAAACATCGCAGAAATAAAATTTAAATAAGAAATGTAATGCCTCTTTTCTATTTGAAGCCTTCAAATGTAAATATCAACATTAACTTTTTCCACTAGCTAATAAAATGGAAAATAAAATAATGAGGTGGTCGGGGTTTGGTGGTAGCGGGGGTGGATAATGTAGCGTCCAGGAAGAGTTAGTGCTGCAAGGGGTTCTGGGTATTTGTTCTGTTGTGTTCATGTTGTGTTTCGCTGCGGTTGTTCTCCCGAATTGTGTTTGTCATTCTTGTTTGGTGTGGCTTCACAGTGTGGCGCATATTTGCAACAGTGTTAAAGTTGTTTATACGGCCACCCTCAGTGTGACCTGTATGGTTGTTGATCAAATATGCCTTGCATTCACTTGTGTGTGTGTGTGTGTGTGTGTGTGTGTGTGTGTGTGTGTATATATTATGTGACTTGGCTGGCACGCTCTATGTATGGAGGAAAAGCGGACGTAACGACAGGTTGTGGAGAACGCTAAAGGCAGTGCCTTTAAGGCACGACCCCAATATTGTTGTCCGGGGAGAAATTCGGGAGAATGGTGGCCCCGGGAGATGTTCGGGAGGGTCACTGAACTTCGGTAGTCTCCCGGGAAAATCAGGAGGGTTGGCAACTATGAGTATAAGCGGTGAATGCGGTATAATGTTAATTTGATATTGCCTCAAGGGCCAAATAAAATTACACGGCGGGCCAAATTTGGCCCGCGGGCCAGAGTTTGACACCCATGATCTACATCAACAATAGGATTTGTCTGAGTATCTGGACAGGAAAGATTACACAAATCGATTAAGAATAGTTACGATAATTTTTTGACAACCCTAATGCTAATGATAAAGTATCAATGAGACGAGCAGTTGTACACACAAAAGTCTGTATGGGTACTACAATATGGAACTAATTCCCAGTAGCTGGTAATTGATACTGGTACTCAATGGTATACATTTTGTGTACTTTTGTGTGTGTATGAATGTGTTAATAAATGTTAATTGTTTAAAAACATTGATTTATTTATTTATTTAACACAGATCTGTGTTGTCCAGTTATGTTGTTTTCTTATGCATCTGTTTCTCATTTGCAAGTACTGCACTGTACTACCATGTAGTTGCAATTCTCAGACATCAGATGGCAGTAGTTTCTTAACCATAGGGCCGGGGGCCTTACAGAAGGAAGTGAGGTTACCTGAGCTGATCACTTTGAGGGAATTTCAGGTCATTTTAAAGGATAGAGAAACTGTTTCTATTGGGCATTGTACTTGTTTTAAGTTGTTTTTACTGAAACATGTTATTTGTTGTGTTTATGTAAAATGTGTTAATGCTCCCAAGCTTTCACACATAGTTTTCTACAGCAACATTTATGTATGTATTATTATTATTATTGTTTTGGTTTTCTACGCCAAAATTCATCTGTTTATTATTCAACTTTTTCTTCTTCTTTTCCAGATTGTGGCTCTACCTTCCACATTTTTCACCCGATTCAAACTGTTCAGCCTATTCAGGAATCGCGGGATTTCCCCTTGACAAATTTGAAATAAATTCCCAGAACTCCATGTTTTCCGGGAGATTTTTCCCATTCAAAATGAATTGGCCATTTTTCAAACTTCCACCATTCCCACATTTTTCAACCGATTCATACAATTTCCACCTTCAACATATTCCACTCATCCTGCACATCCAAACTATCATTTGTTGGGCCGACAAAAAGTATCTGTTTCTCAGCTGTGGCCCATACTCAGGTGTAATACGCTTATCCACCACTTGTGGCAGTGATGACATCATCAAACAAACAGAAGAAATCGGGAGCAAAAGTCGAAGAAGTTTCTTTTAAGCGCAAAAATTATGACTAAAGTGATGACGTTGTATCTACATTTGTGCTTCAATTTTATTGAGTCTTTATTTAAAAAATATATATTAATGCCCAAGTGGACCTCACGCAACCCCAAGAGGGATAAGCGGTAGAAAAATGGATGGATAGATAGACGTTATTAATTAATAACTGTTGGAAATTATTTATTTTAGCACTGTGTAAATGTATGTAAATTTTTTAATCAGAATCCCTTCTTTTGCAGTATATTTTATTTTTGTAATCAGCCAGATTAACACATGCTTTCATACCATTTGACGAGGTTCATCCTATTAAAGTGTAAGTAGGTTGGATATAATTAGTACCAGAAGATGGACGATACCAGAAGATGGACGATACCTCATAAGATAGCTCTTCTGTAGTGGAAAAGTTGGTCCCTGGGGTGAAAAAAGGCTACGAACCCCTGAACTACAATGTGTTGCCTAGTCAGGAAGTAGTCTTTGCAAGCGTTGTCTTTTGTTAAGCCCTAAAAGTGTTTGTACTGTAAGTATTGTACTTATTAAACACCAGCTGGTTGTTTGTTTGTTTGTAACGTGCATCTTAGTTGTAAATGTAACTATCAAATTTGTAGGTATTGAATGAATTTACCATGAATTGATTTACGTGGACCCCGACAAGTGGAAAAACATATCGGGGTGTTACCATTTAGTGGTCAATTGTTCGGAATATGTACTGTACTTTACAATCTACTAATAATAGTTTCAATTAATCAATCAATCAATCAAAATTGCCATGTAAAATCACTAATGCTAATCTGTAGCATGTTCATGGTAAATCCAAAGAAAATTAGCATCGAGCTAGCACAATTTGAAAAGTGGAGCCTTACTGTACTCCAATGACTTCTTGCTTTGTCGGCATAGAAAATAGTTATATTACTTAGAGGCAGTACAGCTGAGCCCGCTCTGATGCTTGACTGCTTGTTTCTTGGCCGAGTGCTTGAGCCGGTGCCTACCGGACGTGACATCATGTGCAAAGTATTAAAAATTACGTGGCCATTCCTACCCACGAGTTAGTGAAAGTCGAAGGCTGGGCGAGTGAATTGTTCTGTAAATTTGGCCAAACATTTACTGTATATCAATCCCCGCCCCCTTTCCCACTGTTATTGACAACAACGCGATCGTATTGCGCACACAGGAAGTTGCACGTCATACCTGGTGATGTCATCATAAACGCCGTATCCCGTCTTCTTGCCGTAGACCCACTGACCGATGAAAACGCCCGAAGAGGTCTTGTCCAACTTCCCGGAGCTCAGCATGCCGTAGCCGTGGCGCTGGCCATCGCTGAAGCAGCCTTCGTAAACGTCGCCTGAGGCGTATCTGTGGAGGACCGAGGCAGACATGAAGACAACAGCACCCGGCAGTACGGCTGTGTATTGGAGCAGCTAATAAAACAAAGAGTTGCGTCAGAGATTACAGTCTTAGACTTTACGTCTGCCTAGTTTTTAATGACTACTTAGACCTACTACGCTACTGTTTTTAAAATATTGGTCATTATGGCATACTTGCCAACCTTGAGACCTCCGAATTCACTTTCATACATCTGAATTTTTACTACCGTACACAGTTTTTTGGATTTGAACGTACGTCTATTTTCAATATGAAGGCTACACAACTATAGTTAAACGAGGCCTTAGGTCAGGGGTCACCAACCTTTTAGAAACCAAGAGCTACTTCTTGGGTACTGATTAATGCGAAGGGCTACCAGTTTGATACGCACTTAAATAAATTGCCAGAAATAGCCAATTTGCTCAATTTACCTTTAACTCTATGTTATTATTAATAATTAATGATAGTTATCTTTGTTGTAACACTGATCATCTTAATGATTTCTCACAATAAATATATATTTTTGATGACATGTTTTAAATATTATTATTCAGTTGAAGAGAGTGTTTAAATTAATATTATTTATTATTATTAAATAGGTTAAAATCCAATCTGCACTAGAATATATAACAAATTGTACCAAAGTATATTTCTAACAAAGACAAATTATTTTCTTCTAGATTTTCCAGAACAAAATTTTTAAAAGAAATTCAAATGACTTTGAAATAAGATTTAAATTTGATTCTACAGATTTCCTAGATTTGCCAGAATTGTTTTGAATTTTAATCATAATAAGTTTGAATACATATTTCACAAATATTCTTCGTCGAAAAAACAGAAGCTAAAATGAAGAGTTAAATTAAATTTTTTTAAATTATTTTTCACAATAAAAAAAAATACATTTACTTGAACATTAATTTAAATTGTCAGGAAAGAAGAGGAAGGAATTTAAAAGGTAAAAAGGTATATGTGTTTAAAAATCCGAAAATCATTTTTCAGGTTGTATTTTTTTCTCTAAAATTGTCTTTCTGAAAGTTATAAGAAGCAAAGTTGAAAAAAATAATGAATTTATTTAAACAAGTGAAGACTAAGTCTTTAAAATATTTTCTTGGATTTTAAATAATAAATAAATGGGTTGTACTTGTATAGCGCTTTTCTACTTTCAAGGTACTCAAAGCGCTTTGAAACTACTTCCACATTTACACATTCACACACACATTCACACACTGATGGAGGGAGCTGCCATGCAAGGCGCCAACCAGCACCCATCAGGAGCAAGGGTGAAGTGTCTTGCTCAGGACACAATGGACGTGACGAGGTTGGTTCTAGGTGGGATTTGAACCAGTGACCCTCGGGTTGCGCACGGCCACTCTCCCACTCTATTTGAGTTTTGTCTTTCTCAGAATTAAAAATGGCGAGCAAAGCGAGACCAGCTTGCTAGTAAATAAATACAATTTAAAAAATAGAGGCAGCTCGCTGGTAAGTGCTGCTATTTGAGCTATTTTTAAAACAGGCCCGCGGGCGACTCATCTGGTCCTTACGGGCCACCAGGTGCCCGTGGGCACCGCGTTGGTGACCCCTGCCCAAGATGAACTCCTTTAACACAAATAAAAATTCAGGGTGTCTTTTCATTTTTTTGGCAACCTTACCTGTAGATGCCAAAGCCGTGGATCTTGCCGTCCCGCCAGTGTCCCTGGTAGCAACCTGCTTTATTCAGAAGTTTGTCTGGAATTATACACTCCCCGTATCTGGAAGCAGAAATGCCAGTTATTGAGAAACCTACAAATTGTTTTACCGTATTTTGCGGGCTACAAGACACATTTAAAATCATTTTTTTCCCCTCAAAACTTGACAGTGCCCCTTATAACCCGGTGAGCCTAAAGTATGGAATAACTCTGGTTTTGCTTCCCGACTTCGAAGCAATTTTATTTGCACATAGTGTAATGATAAGTGTGACCAGTAGATGGCAGTCAAACATAAGAGATATGTGTAGACTGCACTATGATGGCAATATGACTCAAGTAAACAACAGCAACATTTCATATGTTTCAGTGAAAATACAGAACATTACACATGGTGTTCAAAAATCTATCAAAATTACTCAGTTTAAAAGGTTGTTTAAATTAATAGTGCTTACAAAGTACAAAGAAGAAGAATTATGAGAAATGCATTCAACCTTATTGAAAATAAGATGTTCTGGATCTCAGTATATTAATAATGACTGAATTAATTGATTACATATTACAAAACTGTTGTGTATACTAATTCACAGATGTTATTTTGTTATAAAAAAGGTCAGTTAATGATTATATATATTTGTAAACACTCTGAAGTGGGAAAGGGGTAGGATTAAATAAGATTTGCTTCCTCCTACTCCTTTTCGGACATGATGTAAAGTGAAATGATATGAAACTGTGTGATGTATTATACTGTAAGTGTGTTCATGTTCGAAATAAACTAAAGAAAGAAAGAAAATGTTTTAGTACGACTTTGGTAAGCTATGAAGCCGCACCGCTTGATGGATTGTACGACTATTATTATTATGGTGTGTGTATAAGGTAAGACATTATCTGGCGTTTTGTTTGGAATATTATGTAAAAGCAACTTTTCTTATTTTGATTGATTGAAACTTTTATTAGTAGATTGCAAAGTACAGTACATATTCTGTACAATTGACCACTAAATGGTAACACCCGAATAAGTTTTTCAACTTGTTTAAGTCGGGGTCCACGTTAATCAATTCATGGTAAACTTAACTTCTGGTACCTGCTGATTTGTATTCGCATCTGCATAAATCCTGAAAAATTGCGTGTGTCCGCCTTTGTAGTCTGTGCGGACACCGTAGTCGATAAGCTTCTTCTTTTTCACTATCTTCTTGTTATGTGACATTCGTCCTTCGCTGTTGCCATTTGTAATATAAAGTCGTGTAAATTTCTTAGTTATATCTGTCAGTAAACTCGCCATGAATGCGCTAAAACATACCGGCGTAGTGAGTTTACATTATCCACCCAAGGAACTTTAGTTATTAGAGAGTTCTGGTCGGACGGTTTTTTCACGGGACACATTTTGTATTGTCGTTTCCGGATAAGGAGATGCTGCTCCGTTATTGATTGAAGTAAAGTCTGAATGTCATTAAAACAGTTAGCTCCATCTTTCGAGATTTTTTCCACACCCGTCCTTGCACGCTACACCGCTACAACAAAGATGACTGGGAGAAGACGCTGCCGAAGGTGAGCCATGTAAATAAGCCCGCACA
>NC_084623.1:8488724-8493724 GCF_033978795.1 Nerophis ophidion | reverse complement strand
ACGGATATCAACTGATACTGATATATACAGTCGTGGAATTAACACATTGTTATGCCTAATTTTGTTGTTAAACAATGTAACAAGGTTTTCCAAAATAAATCAACTCAAATTATGCCATATTTATTATTGAAGTCACAAAGTGCATTATTTTTTTTTTTAACATGCCTCACAAGAGCAGTTTGGAATTTGGGACATGCTCTCCCAGAGAGAGCATGAGGAGGTTGAGGTGGGCGGGGTTGAGTGTATATTGTAGTGTCCCAGAAAAGTTAGTCCTGCAAGGGATTGTGGGTATTTGTTCTGTTGTGTTACGGTGCGGATGTTCTCCCAAAATGTGTTTGTCATTCTTGTTTGGTGTGGGTTCACAGTGTGGCGCATATTTGTAACAGTGTTAAAGGAAGTGCCTTTAAGGTCTATTGGCGCTCTGTATTTCTCCCTACGTCCGTATACACAGCGGCATTTTTAAAAAGGCATAAATTTTACATTTGGAAACAGATACCGGTTAATTTGAAACTGATACCAATAATTTCCGATATTACATTTTGAAGCATTTATCGGCGGATATTATCGGACATCTCTACACAAAATGGTAAGCACAACAGAGCGAGAAAAATCCACAAAACGTCCAGGAAGGAGGAAGCCAACACAGCCAGCAATGAAGTCAACCCCAATGCAGCAGCGTGTTAGCCGTACAGTGGTTTAGTTTTTGCCTCGTCCCTCACTTAAACCACGCACTACCGACCTGGTAAGACCTGATAAGTCTGATATTGTCTGCTCACAGATGCTACCTGGTGGTTGTTTGTGGGATAGTCCCACTCCTTAAAGGGGAACTGCACTCTCTTTGTAATTTTGCCTATCGCTCACAATCATCATGAAAGACATGACGGATGGATTTTTTTAAAAAATGAATCCCAAATATTCAATAAACAATAAAAATAGGTACGCAAAATAGGTACACAAAGTCTGCTTGCAGTGGAGCCAATGGGAGCTCCACTATTCTGCTCATAAAATCAAATAAATAAACATAAAAAAAGCGGCGAAAATACTCAATTTACATTTTGTGACTTGGATATTAACCAAGTACTAGTGATATTGTTATTATAAGCGCTAACGCAGACCAACTATATCTGCTGGTCTCCATGTTTACGTCATCGAGTGATGTGCTGTTTCCTTGCTTCCTTGCTCCCTTGGGAGTTTATTCTAAATCACAGGCCCGGCAGCCAAAATCTGGCCTGGAAATTATATGCGTTAATAAAATGCTTAATTTTGTCCTACTAAATATATTTGTTCTTTCCCTTTTGACATTAGAAATCATGCACTGCATGCCATTTAAAATTCAATATTATCAAAATCAAAATATTATCATGTATTCCAAAAATATTATTTGTTTAAATAAATAAAAAATACTGTACTTAAATATCTGCTTGACTTATGATTTCAAAACAAATTATCAACACATTGTAGACTGTAAAATTGACAATAGTTTTTATGGTTAAATTCCGCCGACTGAGTTTTTTCTAAATATTTAAAATAAAAAATTGTCTTTGCAGTCTATTCAACTGAATATAGGTTGAAAATGATTAGCAAATCATCGTGTTCTGTTTTTATTTATGATTTACACAACGTGCCAACTTCACTAGTTTTGGGTTATGTAGTAAAATCTGGTATTTTCACAAGGACATTTTTTACATCCTATATAAAAAACAACAAAAAGTGAAATAAAAGTGAAATGTTACAAAAAAAAGTTGCAATGTTGACTCAAATTACATTAGGCTGTTTTTTTCTTTTCTATAAAGCAATTTGCTCAAATAATAATAATGAATCAAAATCAATTTTGTCATGAATTAATGACCTATTCAGGGCTCCAATTAACTCACAGCAGATATTCAACTTTTTATATATTTTCTGGGGAAAATATTGCATATTTCGTGTTTTTTGCTATTTAAAAACTAAATGGCAAGCACACTTTCTTTGACTAAAAGGGAATACAATATAATATATATATATATACAATATAATATATATATATACAATATAATATAATATATATATATATACACATGTGTATATATATATACATGTATATATATATATATATACACATGTGTATATATATATATATACATATATATATACATATATATATGTATATATACATATATATATATATATGTATATATATATACATATATATATAACATACATATATATATACATACATATATACATATATATATATAGACATAAAATTGATATATATATATATATATATATATATATATATATATATATATATATATTTAGAACTAAAACTTATAATAATAATAATAGTCAATGGATAGATCTAGAGGCATAAATGTTGATTGTTAATAAAAAATAAAAAGAACACTTTTTTTTACATTTTTGAGAAGAGCCCTTTTTAGATTGCCAATTTTTTAAATGAATCTAAATTAATGGTGTCATGAATTAATTATCTATTTAGGCTCTACAAAGCTATGAACAATATCTATTTAGGCTCTACAAAGCTACGAACAATGGGAGACCGAGCTTACTGCTCCGCGGCTACCAATCTGTGGAATGCTCTCCCTGACCACCCGAGGGCACCTCAGACTGTGGATGCTTTTAAAAAAGGATTAAAAACCCATCTTTTTAATAAAGCCTTTTTATAGACATGCATACTGGTTCTAGCTATTGGGCTGTTTCTAGTTTTATATTTTATTTATTTTTATAATGTTTTTATTTCTATTATTATTGTTATCATTACTATTTTTTTACACCGTGGCACTTTGAGGTTGTTTGCTCAAGTGCTTTCTTATAAATGAAATCTATTATTATTATTATTTATTAATTCACATAAAATATTAATTTTTGGGGGGCCTGGAGGAACATTACATATTTTGTATTTATGACATAAAAAAAAAACCTTGGTTTTATTTGACAAAAATTGAATTATTTTTAAACTTTATATTGACAAATAGACCTGAAATTGATCTCGGGATTTAACTGTTGAACAATCCATCCATCCATCCACTTTCTACCGCTTGTCCCTTTTGGAGTCGCTGGAACCTATCTCAACTGCATTCAGGATGAAGGCAGCGTACACCCTGGACAAGTCGCCACCTCATTGCAGCTGTTGAATAATAATAATAATGACAATAACAATATTTATTATTATTATTATTATTCAAAAGCTGCAATGAGGTGGCGACTTGTCCAGGGTGTACCTTGCCTTCCGCCCGATTGTAGCTGAGATAGGCGCCAGCGCCCCCCGCCACCCCGAAAGGGAATAAGCGGTAGAAAATGGATGGATGGATGGACAATAACAATAATAATACAAAAATTCTATGTAACTTTTTATTTATTTTTTTAACATTTTTTAGACTGAAACCCTTACGGGGCCCCCGGGGCCAAACTTGAAGGGAGCCCTAAAAGTAAAATAATCTACATATTGTATTGGTTTTTGGAAAATGAAAAATATCAAAACGACCCCTGCATTGCTTTTATTTTTCAGAGTGCGGCCCTCGGTGGAAAAAGTTTGGACACCCCTGCCTTAATGCTTCGTTCTCACGCAGGATTCTCACAGGAATGAGGCAAAAACACAACCTTACTGACTGTACAGGCTAGGTGCTACTTTACCCACCTTACTGTACCACACCTTAACCCGAGGCCCCAGCACACCAGCATGATTGGCAGGTTGGTTACCAGGCCCGAGGCATGCAATCTTACATGCACAATCACATCATTCATAGTTTTAATGTCATGTCAGATCTCTCAGTGTGATGTAGCTCACCACCTCTAAACCACCACAACTACAACTTACACGTCAACAGCTGAGTCGTATCTTAGAAAATGTCAATATATGGTTTGTAGTGGATCTCATTACATGTTGGCCCCCTTCTCCTTGCAAAATAACACTGATACATTAGTGCTGGAAAACCTTTTGTTTGTGCCATTAAGGTTTTAAAGTTATTTTTTACATAAAAATTCTGATTAATGACGTAACCCAAAATGCATACTTGCCAACCTTGAGACTTCCGATTTCTGGAGGTGGGGGGTGGGGGCGTTGTTGGGGGTGTGGTTAAGAGGGGAGGAGTATATTTACAGATAGAAAAGTGCAGATTGGATTTTAACCTATTTAAAACATGACATCAAAAATATATATTTATTGTGAGAAATCATTAAGATGATCAGTGTTTCCACAAAGATAAATATCATTAATTATTAATAATAACAGAGTTAAAGGTAAATTGAGCAAATTGGCTATTTCTGGCTATTTATTTAAGTGTGTATGAAACTTCGCATTAATCAGTACCCAAGAAGTAGTTCTTGGTTTCAAAAAGGTTGATGACCCCTGCCGTAGATCTTACTGTCACATATGCATGTACAGTAGATGGCGGTATTGTCCTGTTTAAGAGTGTCACAACGTTGCTGTTTACGGCAGACAAACTGCTTTGCGGTAGACGAAAATGTGACTGCTGTTGTTGTGTGTTGTTACCGCGCTGGGAGGACGTTAATGAAACTGCTTGGTGCTACTGTACCTACCTCACTGTACCACACCTTAACCCCAGGCCCCAGCACACCAGCATGATTGGCAGGTTGGTTACCAGGCCCGAGGCATGCAATCTTACATGCACAATCACATCATTCATAGTTTTAATATGTCATGTCAGATCTCTCAGTGTGATGTAGCACACCACCTCTTGTTGTTTACGGCAGACAAACTGCTTTGCGGTAGACGAAAATGTGACTGCTGTTGTTGTGTGTTGTTACCGCGCTGGGAGGACGTTAATGAAACTGCTTGGTGCTACTGTACCTACCTCACTGTACTTCACCTTAACCCCAGGCCCCAGCACACCAGCATGATTGGCAGGTTGGTTACCAGGCCCGAGGCATGCAATCTCACATGCACAATAGTAGATGGCGGTATTGTCCTGTTTAAGAGTGTCACAACATTGCTGTTTACGGCAGACAAACTGCTTTGCGGTAGACGAAAACGTGACTGC
>NC_084623.1:8418724-8483724 GCF_033978795.1 Nerophis ophidion | reverse complement strand
TTAAGATCAAAGACAGATATGTTCTGTACCAGATTATAGCTAAATAGCTCATTTCCATCTGCAGTCCCTGGCTACCTAACTTAAAGGGATACAAAAATCAGGCAATAAAATCACACCATATCACGTAAATCCAGTGGTTCTCAAACTTTTTTTTGTCATCCCCCACTTTGGACAAGGGGGAGTTTTCAAGACCCACCTGCCCCCATTGCCCAAACTGAACGCTAATGCCAAGCTTAATATTTTCAAATTTATTGAACATCAAGTAACCTCAAGTTGTATACATTCAAACTCATCCATCCATCCATTTTCTACCGCTTATTCCCTTTCGGGGTTGCGGGGGGCGCTGGCGCCTATCTCAGCTACAATCGGGCAGAAGGCAGGGTACACCCTGGACAAGTCGCCACCTCATCGCAGGGCCAACACAGATAGACAGACAACATTCACACTCACATTTACACACTCAATAACATAAAATAACATCAAGTTCAATATTAAATAAAATAACTTTGCGGCTGTGGTATAACTTGCATCAAGTTCAATAATAAATCAAATAACTTGCATCACGTTCAATAATAAATCAAATAACTTGCATCAAGTTCAGTAATAAATCAAATAACTTGCATCAAGTTCAATAATAAATTAATTAACTTGCATCAAGTTCAATAATAAATCAAATAACTTGCATCAAGTTTAATAATAAATCAATTAACTTGCATCAAGTTCAATAATAAATCAAGTAACTTGCATCAAGTTCAATAATAAATCAAATAACTTGCATCAAGTTTAATAATAAATCAATTAACTTGCATCAAGTTCAATAATAAATCAAATAACTTGCATCAAGTTTAATAATAAATCAATTAACTTGCATCAAGTTTAATAATAAATCAATTAACTTGCATCAAGTTCAATAATAAATCAAGTAACTTGCATCAAGTTCAATAATAAATAAAATAACTTGCATCAAGTTTAATAATAAATCAATTAACTTGCATCAAGTTCAATAATAAATCAAGTAACTTGCATCAAGTTCAATAATAAATCAAATAACTTGCATCAAGTTCAGTAATAAATCAAATAACTTGCATCAAGTTCAATAATAAATCAATTAACTTGCATCAAGTTCAATAATAAATCAAATAACTTGCATCAAGTTCAATAATAAATCAAATAACTTGCATCAAGTTTAATAATAAATCAATTAACTTGCATCAAGTTCAATAATAAATCAAGTAACTTGCATCAAGTTCAATAATAAATCAAGTAACTTGCATCAAGTTTAATAATAAATCAAATAACTTGCATCAAGTTCAATAATAAATCAAATAACTTGCATCAAGTTTAATAATAAATCAAACAACTTGCATCAAGTTCAATAATAAATCAAATAACTTGCATCAAGTTCAATAATAAATCAAGTAACTTGCATCAAGTTCAATAATAAATCAAATAACTTGCATCAAGTTTAATAATAAATCAATTAACTTGCATCAAGTTCAATAATAAATCAAGTAACTTGCATCAAGTTCAATAATAAATCAAAAAACTTGCATCAAGTTCAATAATAAATCAAATAACTTGCATCAAGTTCAATAATAAATCAAGTAACTTGCATCAAGTTCAATAATAAATCAAATAACTTGCATCAAGTTCAATAATAAATCAAATAACTTGCATCAACTTCAATAATAAATCAAGTAACTTGCATCAAGTTCAATAATAAATCAAATAACTTGCATCAAGTTCAATAATAAATCAAATAACTTGCATCAAGTTCAATATTAAATTAATTAAAAGTGCCACTTTTTTGTGTTTTGATCAAATTTACCGCGCTCACATCTGTTAAAACCTCATTGAGTTCGGGGCTGAGCTGCCTTGACGCGAGTGCTTCCTGGTAAATGACACAATGTGTCCAATGCGCATTTGGCGTAACCCTCTTTATTAGAGCCTGCGGGCCGTTTCTTGACCCTGCCATGTTCTGTGCGCCATCAGAGCAAAAGCCCACACAGTTTTGCCATTTAAGGTCGTGTTCTTTGAGGAAACTGTCCATTATCTTGAACAGCCATCAGCACTGGCTCTATTTTTTTTGTATTTGCAAAACAGCAAATCCTTGCACAGTGACTCGCCATTTACAAAGCAGACGTATGCGATGAACAGGCAGTCTTTATTGCCGTCAGTAGCTTCGTCCACTTGTAAAGCAAAACTATTTTATTTTAATTTGTCTACGAGTTGTCCCTCAAGATCACTTGCAATGTCGCATATACGTCTCGCAACTGTGTCGTTTGACAGTGGGACAGCTTTTAATTTTGCTGCGCTTGTCTCGTCAAGCATGACTGACACCATGTCTATTGCAGCGGGGAGAATTAGCTGCTCTGCTATTGTGTGTGGTTTTTTGCATTGAGCAATTCTGTATGCAACTCTATATGAAGCCAATTTATCCATTTCGTATAATTGTGGTCCACACATTAGCCTGCTACTTATCCGCGTGAAAGTTTCTTCCGCTTAGCCCCGCCCCCATTAGTTACTGTTGCGTCCGTCTAACTTTCGCTCCGACCTAAAAATTTGAAGCCTACCATAAAAATAAGTAATTTACATTAATTTATATAGCGGATTTCACAGACACAATCACAAAGTGATTTACAGTTTGTATAGAAAATGGAGTTGTAAGAAAAAAATCTAAGAATATAATAAAAAATTAAATTAAAATACAAAATTAAAGTGAAATTTCCTCCCATTCCTCGCGCCCCACCTGTCATGTCTCTATTCCCCACCAGTGGGGCCCGCCCCACACTTTGAGAAACGCTGACGTAATCCAATTAAGAAAAGTCATAAAATGCCCTTTCATGGACACATACTTAATATACAATACAACCACATCTCATTTACATCATCACACAAAGACAATACATGCTCTTGTTCACATCTGTCATCATTTGTAAAAACAAGCATGATTTTAACACACACACCTCACAATTTACAACAAAAATGCTGTCATGGATAAATATAATACACATTAAGTTGATGTGTCAAACATAGTGGCCACCTTATTGACCGTGTGAGCAGCTTTGATTGCTCCAAAGCCACATTTTAACTTCAATTGTAAATGTAGAGTAATCTGTTAAATTTTTCAAGTTTGTTGTGAGGTTAAGTTAAGTTAAAGGGGAACATTATCACAATTTCAAAAGGGTTAAAAACAATAAAAATCAGTTCCCAGTGGCTTGTTGTATTTTTTTTCAAAATTTTACCGGTCCCCGAATAGCCCTAAAAAAAGCTTTAAAGTGCTTGATTTTTTGCTATTTGCGATGCGACGATCCATTTCCCTGTGACGTCACACAGTGCTGCCAATGTAAACAAACAATGGCAGATACCACAGCAAGATATAGCGACAGTAGATCGGATTGAGACTCAGATTTCAGCGGTTTAAGCGATTCAACAGATTACGCATGTATTGAAACGGATGGTTGGAGTATGAAAGTATTGAAGAAGAAACTGAAGCTATTGAGCGAATACCTATTGACGCTATTCATAGCATGGCCGGATAGCTGCGTTAGCATCGTGCTTACCAAACGATCAGGACTTTCGCATCTTTTGACACATGGAGCAACTTAAATCCATCGATTTGTAAGGTTTTTTTTCGCATTAAATGTGGGTGGAAGGAAACGTAATATAGTTGCAAATGCATCTGCAGGTTATCCATACATCTCTGTGCCATGTCTGCTTTAGCACCGCCGGTAAATAGCATGTTAGCATCGATTAGCTGGCAGTCAACATCAACAAAACTCACCTTTGTGATTTAGTTGACTTTATAGTTGCAAATGCATCTGCAGGTTATCCATACATCTCTGTGCCATGTCTGTCTTAGCACCGCCGGTAAATAGCATGTTAACATCGATTAGCTGGCAGTCACGCCGCGACCAAATATGTCTGATTAGCACATAAGTCAACATCAACAAAACTCACCTTTGTGATTTCTTTGACTTTATCGTTGCAAATGCATCTGCAGGTTATCCATACATCTCTGTGCCATGTCTGTCTTAGCATCGCCGGTAAAATGTGGAGACACTTTGGCACATTCAAAGGGGGTCTGGCGGCAGACACTTTGGCATCTTCGGGCCAGTGGTGCAACTTGAATCCCTCCCTGTTAGTGTTGTTACACCCTCCGACAACACACCGACGAGGCATGATGTCTCCAAGGTTCCAAAAAATAGTCGAAAAAAGGAAGAATAACAAAGCTGAGACCCGGTGTTTGTAATGTGTTGAAATTGAAAATGGCGGCTGTGTTACCTCGGAGACGTCACGTTCTGACGTCATCACCACATGAGCGATGAACAGAAAGGCGTTTAATTCGCCAAAATTCACCCATTTAGAGTTCGGAAATCGGTAAAAAAAATATATGGTCTTTTTTCTGCACCATCAAGGTATATATTGACGCTTACATAGGTCTGGTGATAATGTTCCCCTTTAAAGTTAAGTTAAGTTAAGTTAAAGTACAGATGATTGTCACACACACACTAGGTGTGGGGAAATTTGTCCTCTGCATTTGACCCATCCCCTTGATCACCCCCTGGGAAGTGAGGGGAGCAGTGGGCAGCAGCAGTGCCACGCCCGGGAATCATTTATGGTGATTTAACCCCCAATTCCAACCCTTGGTGCTGAGTGCCAAACGGGGAGGCAATGGGTCCCATTTTTATAGTCTTTGGTATGACTCGCCCGGGGTTTGAACTCACAACCAACCGAGATCAGGGCGGACACTCTAACCCTTAATTTGCCCAGGCCTGGCCAAAGGTATAGATGTGTGGGTCCAAGTTAAAGGAAACATCAGGCTGTCTTCTTCTAATAGATTCATTACAATCTTTGGCAAGCTAGGTAATGTTTGCTGTGATCTGGAACAACATGGCACACAAACAACTATCTGAAATGCAGCCAATATTACGTACAGATAATGTGTCATGAGGCATGTAAAATTAAATTATATACAGGATAAAAGTAAAGGGTATTAAAGAGGCTCTAATGTATAATGAGGCACAACGATGCAATAAGTGAAGTGAATTATATTTATATAGCGCTTTTTCTCTAGTGGCTCAAAGCGCTTTACATAGTGAAACCCAATATCTAAGTTACATTCAAACCAGTGTGGGTGGCACTGGGAGCAGGTGGGTAAAGTGTCTTGCCCAAGGACACAACGGCAATGACTAGGTTGGCGGAAGCGGGAATCGAACCTGCAACCCTCAAGTTGCTGGCACGGCCACTCTACCAACCGAGCTAAACCGCAATAATTACATACAGCTAGCCTAAATAGCATGTTAGCATTGATTAGCTTGCAGTCATACAAATATACCTGATTAGCACTCCAACAACTCAATGACATAAACAAAGCGCATCTCTGTGCATTCACACACAGAATAAAACGTTTGGTGGACAAAATGAGACAAAGAAGGAGTGGAAGATTTTACATGTAAACAACCGCTGAAATTGGTAGCACAAAACAAAGTTCACCAAAAAACATACTAAAACAAAAACAATGTTTTTACCCCCCGTCTTTTTCCATTTTCAATCCTTTTTTTAAAAAAACGCACCAGGGAGCCACTAGGGCGACGCTAAAGAGCACTGTGGCTGACCCAAGAGCTAGAGAATGGCGAGAGCTTGAAACTGCATGTCAACATCTCCGTTCGGTGCCACACACTTAAAATGCCAAAACAACAACACTTATTGAAAAAAAAAAAAAAATCAATAACAGGAGATAACGTCCGCAGGAACCTACCACAGAACGAAGGACGTACACTATTTGGTTTCTTATTACGCAGCTCATTTTTATTTGACAGTTATTGAAATATCTCGTGTGACATCATGCACAAAAGTGCACTTTGTTTGTTTGAAACTATTGTAGTGGTGTTCTGTACAAAAAGTGCACTTTAATTTAGTGTTGTTTTGATATGTCAGCTTAGTGACATCATGCACAAAAGAGCACTTTGTTTGTTTTAAACTATTGTAGTGGCTTTCTGTACAAAAAGTGCACTTTAATTAAAGTGTTGTTTTGATATGTCATCTTAGTGACATCATGCACAAAAGTGCACTTGTTTTAAAATGTCTCTGACAATCTTGCACTGTTTTGAAATGATACAAATGTTTGTGCCACTGCTTAATAACTGTTTAATAAATACACTTTTAGTTGTGATTTCCCTCTCTGCATGCCAGTTTAAAAAGAGCATATATTAATGCAGTATGAAGAAGAATGTTTTAATGTAGACACATAGAATCATCATACTGCTGTGATTATATGCATCAAGTGTTCATTCAAAGCTATGGCAAAATATGGAGATATATATGGTGTATTGTGACATGGCCTAAAAATATTGAGATATTAATAAAAGGCCGTATCGCCCAGTCCTATACAGTACATACAAATACAATAATATACAAACTTTTTGATTTATGAACCCAGTTCGATAACCAATTAAGTTCGTTAATCATGATTCCACTGTAAATAGATATAAAACTCACAGTGTTTTTTCCAGAATGAGTCTTCCAGAAGAGGAAAGTGACTTCTGCCTCCTTCTTCCTTCTCAGCAGGAACTTAGAGAGGCTTTCAAACTGCATGCAGCTATGACGGAGGGACTGGTACTCTGTTGTGAGCTGGGAGACAATTGAATTGAATTATATTTATATAGCGCTTTTTCTCTAGTGACTCAAAGCGCTTTACATAGTGAAACCCAATATCTAAGTTACATTTAAACCAGTGTGGGTGGCACTGGGAGCAGGTGGGTAAAGTGTCTTGCCCAAGGACACAACGGCAGTGACTAGGATGGCGGAAGCGGGAATCGAACCTGCAACCCTCAAGTTGCTGGCACGGCCACTCTACCAACCGAGCTAAACCGCCCCAATAGAGTGAGACATACATGCGTCACAGTAACATATTTGGCAGGAACGTTAGGGCCTTTCCGCCCGATCGGTGACATTTGGGTCACCAGGAAATAATTTGTCCAAATGCACAAAAAAAATTACCTGTAAAATACATTTATTTTTCAGTTTATTCGATTGTAGTACAACTTTGAAAACTTGAGGTGAATAAACTTTGGCTAAAGGCCTACTGAAATTACATTTTCTTATTTAAACGGGGATAGCAGGTCCATTCTATGTGTCATACTTGATCATTTCGCGATATTACCATATTTTTGCTGAAAGGATTTAGTAGAGAACATCGACGATAAAGTCTGCAACTTTTGGTCGCTAATAAAAAAGCCTTGCCTGTACCGGAAGTAGCAGACGATGTGCGTGTGACGTCACGGGTTGTGGAGCTCCTCACATCTGAACATTGTTTACAATCATGGCCACTAGCAGCGAGAGCGATTCGGACCGAGAAAGCGACGATTTCCCCATTAATTTGAGTGAGGATGAAAGATTCGTGGATGAGGAAAGTTAGAGTGAAGGACTAGAAAAATAAAAAATAAAAAAACTAGATGGCAGAGTGATTCAGATGTTATCAGACAAATCTCTACGCTGCTGATCCGGCTCCGCTTGGGATGGTTTCCTGTGGACGGGACTCTCGCTGCTGTATGGATCCACTTTGAACTGAACTCTCGCGGCTGTGTTGGAGCCACTATGGATTGAACTTTCACAGTATCATGTTAGACCCGCTCGACATCCATTGCTTTCGGTCCCCTAGAGGGGGGGGGGGGGGGGGTAGCCCACATCTGAGGTCCTCTCCAAGGTTTCTCATAGTCAGCATTGTCACTGGCGTCCCACTGGATGTGAATTCTCCCTGCCCACTGGGTGTAAGTTTTCCTTGCCCTTTTGTGGGTTCTTCCGAGGATGTCGTAGTCGTAATGGTTTGTGCAGTCCTTTGAGACATTTGTGATTTGGGGCTATATAAATAAACATTGATTGATTGATTGATTTACTGGGACAATTCTGGAAAATCTCTTATCTGCTTATTGTGTTACTAGTGTTTTAGTGAGATTATATGGTCGTACCTGTACAACTTGAACGTCGGAGGGGTGTGGCCACGGGTAAAGTGACTGCCAGTATCTCCGAGGGAAGCCACGTTTCTCGACGAGGCGAAGGCAGCCGGTCGGGCCGGGCTGAGATTTTTTATTTTTTCCCTCCAACAACGGAGGAAGCATCAGACTGCCTCTTTGACAGGTGCAGGACGAACGACGCAAGCTCTCCGCTCATGTCTACGGTAAGAGCCGACTTATTACCACCATTTTCTCACCGAAACCTGCCGGTTGACATGTGGTAGGGAACCATGTTCGCTTGACCGCTCTGTTCCATAGTAAAGCTTCACCGTCATCTTTCGGGAATGTAAACAATGAAACACCTACATCTTTCTTCTTTGACGTCTCCATTATTAATTGAACAAATAGCAAAAGATTCAGCAACACAGATGTCCATAATAGTGTGGAATTATACGATGAAAAGAGACGATTTAAAGCTGGGAGCGGTGCTGGACCAAAATGTCCTCTACAATGCGTGACGTCATCATACCGCGACATTTTAGCATGTACTTCCGCCCGAAATTTAAAATTGCAATTTAGTAAACTAAACCGGCCGTATTGGAATGTGTCGCAATCTTAATATTTCATCATTGATATATAAACTATCAGACTGCGTGGTCGCTAGTAATGGCTTTCAGTAGGCCTCTAAGAAAATAACAGATAATTGAAGACTAGATGAATGGAGACTTTGGGCCTCACCACATGGTAGAAAGCTTCCAGTTTTAGCAGAACTTGGCTGTACTGGTGGAGGTGCTGCAGAGGCCAGTACAAAATGGAACCCAGATCAACCGCACCTCTGACTGAAGGGTCAGATTCATCAAGTTCAGCGAGTTTGGTCTGCTGGGAACCTAAAAACTCACTAAACAAACACAAAGAGACTTTTAAGGAAAATCAACATATTTCATCCAAAACGTATTTGCAATATATTTTTCTGCAAACACCTCACGTGTGGTGACCGAATCTTTTAAAAATCTAATCAACATTCCTTGTCAACAAGATACAATCTGCCCAATACTCATTTCTTTCCATACCTCCAAACAAGGCATTTTATTAAAAGATAAGTACCTAATTTTCCCAACCGCCCCCCAGAAGCAGAAATCGATCGGCAGTAACTAGGATGGCACAAGCGGGAATCGAACTTGCAACCCTCAAGTTGCTGGCACGGCCACTCTACCAACCGAGCTAAAACTAAAGAACAGACTATAAACAGAAAAACTTGCACTAGGCACAAACGGCAAAACAAAGCGCTAGCATTGGAGCTAGGAAACAATGGAACATAGCGTGGAAGCTAACAAAAACCAAGCAAGTTTACCATAGTAGGGAATTGACGTAGTCGCAAATTGCATGCAGCAAAACCTTTACGAGGCCAGGCCGCGTGAAAGGAAAAGGCAGGCTTAAATAAGGAAATAATAAATTACCACAATGTGCGCGTCAAAAACAAGGGCGGGTGGAACAAATGCGAAACCATGGAAACAAGGAACAAACAAGGAAGTGCACAAACAAACTCAAAAACCCAAACAACATATAATCCGGGCGGCGGATCATGACCGTGTTTAAAGTTAAAGTGAAGTGAATTATATTTATATAGCGCTTTTCTCTAGTGACTCAAAGCACTTTACATAGTGAAACCCAATATCTAAGTTACATTTAAACCAGTGTGGGGGGCACTGGGAGCAGGTGGGAAAAGTGTCTTGCCCAAGGACACAACGGCAGCGACTAGGATGGCGGAAGCGGGAATCGAACCTGCAACCCTCAAGTTGCTGACACGGCCGCTCTACCAACCGAGCTATACCGCCCCATATTTAATGAAATTGGCCTTCTGAATCCACTTAAGACTTCATTTGCCAGTGAATCCCCGGAGTATGACCTTGGGGCACCTATACCTGACGGGAGTTGGAGTGAGACTGGTACAAACCCCATTTCCATATGAGTTGGGAAATTGTGTTAGATGTAAATATAAACAGAATACAATGATTTGCAAATAATTTTCAACCCATATTCAGTTGAATATGCTACAAAGACAACATATTTGATGTTCAAACTGATAAACATTTTTTTTTTTTTGCAAAAAATCACTAACTTTAGAATTTGATGCCAGCAAAACGGGACAAAGAAGTTGGGAAAGGTGGCAATAAATGCTGATAAAGTTGAGGAATGCTCATCAAACACTTATTTGGAACATCCCACAGGTGTGCAGGCTAATTGGGAACAGGTGGGTGCCATGATTGGGTATAAAAACAGCTTCCCAAAAAAATGCTCAGTCTTTCACAAGAAAGGATGGGGCGAGGTACACCCCTTTGTCCACAACTGCGTGAGCAAATAGTCAAACAGTTTAAGAACAACGTTTCTCAAAGTGCAATTGCAAGAAATTTAGGGATTTCAACATCTACGCTCCATAATATCATCAAAAGGTTCAGAGAATCTGGAGAAATCACTCCACGTAAGCGGCATGGCCGGAAACCAACATTGAATGACCGTGACCTTCGATCCCTCAGACGGCACTGTATCAAAAACCGACATCATTCTCTAAAGGATATCACCACATGGGCTCAGGAACACTTCAGAAAACCACTGTCACTAAATACAGTTTGTCGCTACATCTGTAAGTGCAAGTTAAAGCTCTACTATGCAAAGCGAAAGCCACTTATCAACAACATCCAGAAATGCCGCCGGCTTCTCTGGGCCCAAGATCATCTAACTTGGACTGATGCAAAGTGGAAAAGTGTTCTGTGGTCTGACGAGTCCACATTTCAAATTTTTGGGGGAAATATTCGACATCGTGATAACAGGACCAAAGGGGAAGCGAACCATCCCAACTGTTATTGACGCAAAGTTCAAAAGCCAGCATCTGTGATGGTATAGGGATGCATTAGTGCCCAAGGCATGGGTAACTTACACATTTGTGAAGGCATCATTAATGCTGAAAAGTACATATAGGTTTTGGAGCAACATATGCTGCCATCTAAACATCGTTTTTTTTCATGGACACCCCTGCTTATTTCAGCAAGACAATGCCAAGCCACGTGTTACAACAGCGTGGCTTCGTAAAAAAAGAGTGCGGGTACTTTCCTGGCCTACCTGCAGTCCAGACCTGTCTTACATGGAAAATGTGTGGCGCATTATGAAGCGTAAAATACGACAGCGGAGACCCCGGACTGTTGAACGACTGAAGTTCTACATAAAACAAGAATGGGAAAGAATTCCACTTTCAAAGCTTCAACAATTAGTTTCCTCAGTTCCCAAAAGTTTATTGAGTGTTGTTAAAAGAAAAGGTGATGTAACACAGTGGTGAACATGCCCTTTCCCAACTACTTTGGCACATGTTGCAGCCATGAAATTCTAAGTTAATTATTATTTGCAAAAAAAAATAAAGTTTATGAGTTTGAACATCAAATATCTTGTCTTTGTAGTGCATTCAATTCAATATGGGTTGAAAAGGATTTGCAAATCATTGTATTCTGTTTTTAATTACATCCAACACAATTTCCCAACTCAAATGGTAACGGGTTTTGTATGTATTATTTATTTTACCTTATCTATTATTTTATTTATCTTTAACATATTTTGTTAGAATGAATTTATGTTGAGCATCTCCAGGTTGGGGAGGAGACCCTGCCCCAAGTGGAGGAGTTCAAGTACCTAGGAGTCTTGTTCACAAGTGAGGGAAGAGTGGATCGTGAGATCGACAGGCGGATCGGTGCGGCGTCTTCAGTAATGCGGACGTTGTACCGATCCGTTGTGGTGAAGAAGGAGCTGAGCCGGAAGGCAAAGCTCTCAATTTACCGGTCGATCTACGTTCCCATCCTCACCTATGGTCATGAGCTTTGGGTCATGACTGAAAGGATAAGATCACGAGTACAAGCGGACGAAATGAGTTTGGGTCTCTCCCTTAGAGATAGGGTGAGAAGCTCTGCCATCCGGGAGGAACTCAAAGTAAAGCCGCTGCTCCTCCACATGGAGAGGAGCCAGATGAGGTGGCTCGGGCATCTGGTCAGGATGCCACCCGAACGCCTCCCTAGGGAGGTGTTTAGGGCACGTCCAACCGGTAGGAGGCCACGGGGAAGACCCAGGACACGTTGGGAAGACTATGTCTCCCGGCTGGCCTGGGAACGCCTCGGGATCCCCCGGGAAGAGCTAGACGAAGTGGCTGGGGAGAGGGAAGTCTGGGCTTCCCTGCTTAGGCTGCTGCCCCCGCGACCCGACCTCGGATAAGCGGAAGATGATGGATGGATGGATGGATGGATGGATGGAATCTATGTGTGTCTATATTTATTGTAGGCACAGGGTGACAATTACCTTGGGAATTGAGCGGGTGGGTAAAGTAAGGGGTGGGGTTTGTTATGTTGCACATTGTAAAATGTGCAGATACCTCAACTTGCTGTTACCATGATCCATCACACTGTACTGTCTGCACAATTTTAATAAAAATATTTGGAAAAAATAAAATAACAAATCAAATAAAGAATCTCACAGCGAGAGCTTATGGAGTGACTGAAATCCCCCCATGACCTGGAAGTCACCTACAGCCGTGCAATACCTAGATGGAGAGGGAGAATCAAAATGTCATTCTCATAAAGTCAACAGTAAATGTTTGATGTGTGTTAAGTAGCTCACACACATTATGCTGGACAAGCAATTCTAGAAAGATAAGCGTGGGTCGCCATACTTGTTATCTAATGCCTGAAAGTCAACCTTACGCAGTATAGATGTCCAGGAAGTGCTGAGTGTGGACGAGCAGGTGAAGGGAAGTGACGTCATGGCATTGCACTTTGTGCACATAGCGGCTGAGCCATGTTGAGTGTTGACCAATCAGCACACTCAGATGATTAAAGGTCCCACAGAGGGAAAGGAAGAGGCGAGAACAAGTCTCACCAAGGGAGGGCCGTGCACTCTCTGTGGGGGAAACACACACATCCTGCACTTTACAGGTGGCATCAACATCATCACTTTCATGTCTCAAAAGCTAAAATTTACTATAATAAGTCTTTAAAGAAGAGTCCATTGTTTTTTGTACATTAAAACTAGGACGGTCAAATGATTGAAATATTTGATTTGTCATAGTTAATTTGAAATGATTGCAATTAACGCAACAGTTTTTGAAATATCTTGTGTGACATCATGCACAAAAGTGCACTGTGTTTGTTTTAAACTATTGTAGTGGCGTTCTGTACAAAAAGTGCGCTTTAATTTTGTGTTGTTTTGATAGGTCATCTTAGTGACATCATGCACAAAAGTGCACTAATAGCTTGTTTTAAAATGTCTCTGACGATCTTGCACTTTCTGTTTTGGAAATGACATGAATGTTTGTGCCACTGCTTAATAACTGTTTAATAAATACACTTTTGGTCAATAGACTTAATTGTAATTTCCCTCTCTGCATGAAAGTTTAAAAGTAGCATATATTAATGCAATATGAATAAGATTTTTTTAATGTAGACACATAGAATCCTCATACTGCTGTGATTATATGCATCAGGTGTTAATTCACAGCTAAAGCAAAATATCGAGATATGTATCGTGTATCGTGACATGGCTTAAAAATATCGAGATATTAATAAAAGGCCATATCGCCCAGCCCTACTTTGAACACATGTTTATGAAACTTTATGTTTTTTTAAACGGCGTGACACAAAATGGACATAAACACGCTTTTAATGACAATTAAAAAAAATGACCTGCTGTAGGAGCACTCGCATTCAGAGGAGAGGAGCTACTGTACACTCAAATGTTTAGATACCACATTTGTGCATTAATAACAGAAAATATGGATTACTATTGTGGTTTGATTGTTTGGTCATAGAGGGCTTCTGATTTGCATTGCCGTTGGACATATTAGCAGGCTTCGTTTGTAAACACGCTCATTGCAGCTGATCATTCATCCAGTGATACTAATAATGCCGACGACGTGTGCAATTCTTAACTGCCATAATCGAGGCGGGAGAGGTATTACTAGCTTTTATCGCATTCCTTAGCGTATTTCCCGACAAACGGAAGCGGCTGAAAAGAAGAGTGAATGGCCAAGGCGAGCATGGGTGGTTGCAATCAACCGAAATGTGACGCACTGTGACGACTTTGTGTTTATTCCGATCATTTTATGTTTTTCATGTAATTAAGAACATTTTGTACGTCGCATCCATCCATCCATCCATCCATTTTTTACCGCTTATTCCCTTTGGGGTAACGGGGGGCACTGGTGCCTATCTTAATTACAATCGGGCGGAAGGCGTCATACACCCTGGACAAGTCGCTACCTCATCACAGGGCCAACACAGATAGACAGACAACATTCAGACTCACATTCACACACTAGGGCCAATTTAGTGTTGCCAATCAACCTATCCCCAGGTGCATGTCTTTGGAAGTGGGAGGAAGCCGGAGTACCCGGAGGGAACCCACGCATTCACGGGGAGAACATGCAAACTCCACACAGAAAGATCCCGAGCCCGGGATTGAACCCAGGACTACTCAGGACCTTCGTATTGTGAGGCGGACGCACTAACCCCTCTTCCACCGTGAAGCCCCTTGTACGTCGCAATGAATGTAAAATAAATGACATCCCCATTTTCCATTAACTAGATGTGCTGGTCAAAGGACTTTGATTGTATTGATAAAAATATTACCCACAAATCTCATCCAGACTGCAGCCTTCAGGTAAAACAGAAGTGAAGCGACATGAGAACAACATTCTTTCAATCCTGTTTTACAGTCACTGCGATGGCCTCAGATTGGTTTAAACCTCTAAAGGCTTAGTGGCCACATGCGTGGACAGCAACTTATAGCTCTTATTTCCAAATTGTGTACACTACTGAATTGGGGTCTTATGGCCACTTATGTGGACACTTATACTGCCATCTGGTGGTGTCAGAAGAGTATAACATACGATGGAATTTGGAGGGGGAAAAAGTGTAAAACTAAGAATCAGTATGTCACTAAACATGAAGTACACGTTTGTGTACATTCGTACTTTTAGTCTAGTGCAGGGGTCACCGCGTTGGTGACCCCTGCACTAGGGCCTTATCGGTTTATGTCTCCAAAACCAACTGTGGCTAATACGAACTGACCTATATACTCGATGAAATGGTGAACGCACGGTTTATGTGTAAGCCAGACAGCAGTTCACTCGCCTTTGTTGTAGAGCGGTGTGAGAAGCAGCTTCTTGACGCTGCTCAACCAGCAGTAAAACTTCCTCTCCACGAAGGCCAGTTCGTGGACGGCTGAGATGGCACACGTGGTGGCGTTGTGGTTTGCCAGCAGCGCACAGCTCTGGCCACCACTGAACACATTGCTGATGTAACCCATCTGTGCACACAGACATTTATAGTCAACACATAACAGAACGCAGGGTAGAATTGGTGAAAATGACAGATGGTAATTAAACAGTTGTTTATACCCTGGTTATACAAACCCAGTTTCCATATGAATTGGGAAATTGTGTTAGATGTAAATATAAACGGAATACAATGATTTGCAAATCCTTTTCAACCCATATTCAGTTGAATATGCTACAAAGACAACATATTTGATGTTCAAACTCATAAACTTTTTTTTTTTTTTTGGCAAATAATCATTAACTTTAGAATTTGATGCCAGCAACACGTGACAAAGAAGTTGGGAAATGTGGCAATAAATACTGATAAAAGTTAAGGAATGCTCATCAAACACTTATTTGGGACATCCCACAGGTGTGCAGGCTAATTGGGAACAGGTGGGTGCCATGATTGGGTATAAAGACAGCTTCCCAAAAAATGCTCTGTCTTCCACAAGAAAGGATGGGGCGAGGTACACCCCTTTGTCCACATAGTTAAACAGTTTAAGAACAACGTTTCTCAAATTGCAATTGCAAGAAATTTAGGGAATTCAACATCTATGGTCCTTAATATCATCAAAAGGTTGAGAGAATCTGGAGAAATCACTCCACGTAAGCGGCATGGCCGGAAACCAACATTGAATGACCCTGACCTTCGATCCCTCGGACGGCACTGTATCAAAAACCGACATCAATCTCTAAAGGATATCACCACATGGGCTCAGGAACACTACAGAAAAACACTGTCATTAAATGCAGTTTGTCGCTACATCTGTAAGTGCAAGTTAAAGCTCTACCAGCAAAGCAAAAGCCATTTATCAACAACATCCAGAAACGCCGCCGGCCTCTCTGGGCCCGAGATCATCTAAGATGGACTGATGAAAAAGTGGAAAAGTGTTCTGTGGTCTGACGAGTCAATATTTCAAATTGTTTTTGGAAATATTCAACATCGTGTCAAAGTCATCGGACCAAAGGGGAAGCGAACCATCCAGACTGTTATCGACACAAAGTTCAAAAGCCAGCATCTGTGATGGTATGGGGGTTCATTAGTGCCCAAGGCATGGGTAACTTACACATCTGTGAAGGCACCATTAATGCTGAAAGGTACATACAGGTTTTGGAACAACATATGCTGTCATCTAAGCGCCGTCTTTTTCATGGACGCCCCTGCTTATTTCAGCAAGACAATGCCAAGCCACATTCAGCATGTGTTACAACAGCGTGGCTTCGTAAAAAAAAAAAAGTGCGGGTACTTTCCTTGCCCGCCTGCAGTCCAGACCTGTCTCCCATCGAAATTGTGTGGCGCATTATGAAGCATAAAATACGACAGCGGAGACCCCAGACTGTTGAACGACTGAAGCTCTACATAAAACAAGAATGGGAAAGAATTCCACTTTCAAAGCTTCAACAATTAGTTTCCTCAGTTCCCAAACGTTTATTGAGTGTTGTTAAAAGAAAAGGTGATGTAACACAGTGGTGAACATGCCCTTTCCCAATTACTTTGGCACGTGTTGCAGCCATGAAATTCTAAGTTAATTATTATTTGCAAAAAAAAAAAAGTTTAGGAGTTTGAACAACAAATATCTTGTCTTTGTAGTGCATTCAACTGAATATGGGTTGAAAAGGATTTGCAAATCATTGTATTCCGTTTATATTTCCATCTAACACAATTTCCCAACTCATATGGAAACGGGGTTTGTAAAAACTGAATAAATAAATCTCTTTTCTAACCATATATCATAATATTCTGCGATTTTCCAGATTTTATGCAATACAGGTGAACAAGCCAGCAAGCCAAGGAATTCAAACAAGCCTGCCAAAAACCACAGATTCAAGGTCGACACATTTTTGTGATTGGCGCCCACACACCTCCACGCAGAAAGGCAGCAAAGTGGGTCTGACTGTATAATTCTCCGCCCTGCTGGGCGACCTCTGGCACGGCCGCTTGCTCTGGCACGACGCCTCACTGGGCTCCCGCCTCGGCTCCTGCTGCTGTCCGCAGTACAACAGGACAGGCTCCACACGGTCTCCGTCAGCCAGGACCAGAGAGTGGCTCTGGCCCGCTGACACATCCCAGGCCCGAAGATCGTCCAACAACTACGGAGTCAGTGCAAGAAGTACAGAGTAGTGAAAACGAGGATAATCAGGGTAGTGAGCAGCCTTTGAGGAAAATAACTTATTATACGTGGAAAAATAAATACGTTTGTGAGTTAAAAAAGTGAGTGCCGATGATTTCTCCGCTGGCCGGGTATGGCTCCAGTTGATGTAGCTGATATATATATATATTTATATATAAAAAAAGGCCGATACCAATATATGTCAAAATGCCAAATATCAGCGCCGATAATCTGTCAATCTCTAGTTCATTTGAAACAAACTTAAATATGTAAGGTCTACAGTTTAATAAATGCTGTATATGCTATTAAATGTAATCTATTCAGTATTTTTTATTACCGTACACAAACTGTTGCACTGATTCCTAAGCCATTGAAAGGTAATTATTTAAATAATGCACTTTCCCTCATTTAATACATAGCTTAACATATACTGTATAACATGCCGATGTATTTTTATTGTTTTAAGACCCTTTTTCTCGAGTGTATATAGTAATGTACAAACTTATAACCAATAGCATTGTAAACAGAAATAAATAAACATAAACAAGAAAAACTTCCGATGTACAAAACAATCTATCACTCATAAGTCATTTGAAAGAGGAAAAACAAAAGAATTTCGGACTTTATATTTTTTTTATTGTCCAGTTTTTAAGCAGAGCAAAATGTCTGTCCATTTCATTAATGTATTATTTTATTTGAGGCGACTTCTTTGATCATTTGTGAATACAATATTTTGCAAAATAAATACAATTAAGGAAATTTCACATTATAATTAGTGTCACTATCGTATCAAAATTTAAAAAAGTAAAAATCTGCCAACCTGAACCATTGCTGTTTTATTAAAAGGTGATTAAATTACATTTTACATACGTTTTGAGAAGATAAAATGTCTGTCAACTTGAATAATGTATTATTTCATTTGAGGGGATTTCTTTGACCATTTCTATTTGTGGATATATTATTTTGCAAGGGTAATCATAAATATATTTTAAATATTATTCACATTGTAATCAATGTCTGTATCGTATCAAAACAAAACACGTTTTTTCCATACCAACTTGTACCGTCAAATATCAAAAAAATATTTTAATTTTATCCCATAAGAGGCGTGAATGAATGCATTTAAGACACAGGTGAAATATAGTTTGGTCCAATATAGAGATGTCCGATAATATCGGACTGCCAATATTATCGGCATCGGTTTCAAAATTATCAGTATCGGTTTCAAAATGTAAAATTTATGACTTTTTAAAACGCCGCTGTGTATACGGACATAGGGAGAATTACAGAGCGCCAATAAACCTTAAAGGCACATAATATTAACGGCTTTTCACACACACAAGTGAATGCATGCATACTTGGTCAACAGCCATACAGGTCACACTGAGGGTGGCTGTATGAACAACGTTAACACTGTTACTAATATGTGCCACACTGTGAACCCACATCAAACAAGAATGACAAATACATTTCGGGAGAACATCCGCACCGTAACACAACAGAACAAATACCCAGAACCCCTTGCAGCACTAACTCTTCCGGCACGCTACAATATACACCCCCAACTTCGCCGACCTCAACCTCCTCATGATCTCTCAAGGAGAGCATGTCCCGAATTCCAAGCTGCTGTTTTAAGGAATGTTAAAAAATAACGCACTTTGTGACTTCAATAATATTGTTTTTTTCCATAACTTGAGTTGATTTAATTTGGAAAACCTTGTTACATGTTTTTAATGCATCCAGTTGGGCATCACGACAAAATTAGGCATAATAATGTGTTAATTCCATGACTGTATGTATCGGTATCGGTAATTAAGAGTTGGACAATATCGGGATATCGGCAAAAAAGCCATTATCGGACATCTCTAGTCCAATATGTTACGAAAAGCACATCATGGATTAATGTTATTGATACCTTGGTCTGCTGCGGGACAGTAACAGGACTGTTGACATGGCCAAGCTGTCCACACATGTTGCTGCCCCATGAGTACACCTGCAATACAACCAAAGAAGTTTGACTTGTTGCTGTGGAACAAAGCTGGAGTTGAGTATTAAAAGACGTGAGTTCAAAATTAAAGGGGATGCATTAGTTCCGCCACCATGTGTAATTGTTACCTGGCACTGAGCGGTGAGAGCCAGTGAATGGTGGGATCCTGCAGCGACTTTGATCACTTCCTCGCCTGTCAAACACTTAATACATAGAGGCTGGAGTCTGGAGACATGCAAGACAAAGTAAAAACATTACATTCGGGGTTTTTCCTGCGTTCAAAATTGTGTGGCCAGCTAATTTTGTCACCGCCCGCAGCTCGAGCGATAGACATCGATCGCTCATCACAGCGTAAAGCTTTAGCTGTGTTGATTGAGCGATGGATGTCACTCTGCGGCAGCCACGTATTTTAACTGCAGTTGCAGCGTTTCGCCACTATAGAGGCGCTATATCGACAGCAGTGTAACTACCGAAGAAGAATCATGTTACTTTTAGACCTCCACCCCAGATCACACCTCAATCCAACCCACTTCTCCAAAGTGGGCTGGCTTTGATTGATTGATTGATTGATACTTTTATTAGTAGTTTGCACAGTACAGTACATATTCCGTACAATTGACCACTAAATGGTAACACCCGAATAAGTTTTTCAACTTGTTTAAGTCGGGGTCCACTTTAATCAATTCATGGCTCAGGGTGGAGGACAGAGTAAAACAACTTGCACTGAGCCTAGTCCAGGGGTAGGGAACCTATGGCTCTAGAGCCAGATGTGGCTCTTTTGATGACTGCATCTGGCTCTCGGATAAATCTGAGCTGACTCTGCTTAACACAATAAGTAATGAATGATTCCACTTGTAATCACAGTGTTAAAAATAACGTTCAGAATATAAAACATGCTCATGCATTTGAATCCATCCATCCATTTTCTACCGCACTGTTCAAGAAGTTGCATTAAGGGTAGGAAATAATTTGTTTATTATTGGGTAGTGTGGGACTTGCCCTCCTGGGGGTTCTTCAGACCACCAATCACCGACATGAGAGCCTGTTTCAGGGTTACAATATTGTTTTATTTTTCAATAAGTCTCTCAGTTGATTTATAGCAATTGTCTTTTTCTCTTTCGTTCTCGCTCAAGCTCTGGCTCCAGCTCCAACCTCGTCTCTCCTCCTGGCTGCTGCTTATAACAGAGCAACAGGTGATTAGATAACAAGGCCCAAGTGGGCCATCTATGCACCTGTCGCTGATTTTGAGGCCGATGCTGGCAACACCCCGCTTCGCTGCAGGCCCGCAGGCCACACCCCCTCCATAGTTAGCTTCAGAATAACAATATTATTACAAAAAATAAGAGACCTATTATACTCTAGAAATGATGGTCTTACTTAAAAAGGCACACGTTTGGTTGTGTTCAGTGTTAAAAAAACAAATTATATGGCTCTTACGTAAATACATTTTAAAATATTTGGCTTTTTGGCTCTCCCAGCCAAAAAGGTTCCCGACCCCTGGCCTAGTCTATAAAATCCGCTACACCTCCTTGATACCGAAGTACATGTCGAACTACTTCCTTAACGTAAATGACCGCCATAACCACAACACCAGGGGTAGCTCCACAAACCACGTTAAACGTCTAGCATTAAAAGATTACAGTTGGTACAAAATGCGGCTGCTAGACTTTTGACAAGAACAAGAAAGTTTGATCACATTACGCCTGTACTGGCTCACCTGCACTGGCTTCCTGTGCACTTAAGATGTGACTTTAAGGTTTTACTACTTACTTATAAAATGCTACACGGTCTAGCTCCATCCTATCTTGCCGATTGTATTGTACCATATGTCCCGGCAAGAAATCTGCGTTCAAAGGACTCCGGCTTATTAGTGAATCCCAAATCCCAAAAAAAGTCTGCGGGCTATAGAGCGTTTTCATTTCGGGCTCCAGTACTCTGGAATGCCCTCCCGGTAACAGTTCGAGATGCCACCTCAGTAGAAGCATTTAAGTCTCACCTTAAAACTAATTTGTATACTCTAGCCTTTAAATAGACTCCCTTTTTAGACCAGTTGATCTGCCGTTTCTTTTCTTTTTCTTCTATGTCCCACTCTCCCTTGTGGAGGGGGTCCGGTCCGATCCGGTGGCCATGTACTGCTCGCCTGTGTATCGGCTGGGGACATCTCTGCGCTGCTGATCCGCCTCCGCTTGGGATGGTTTCCTGCTGGCTCCGCTGTGAACGGGACTCTCGCTGCTGTGTTGGATCCGCTTTGGACTGGACTCTCGCGACTGTGTCGGATCCATTATGGATTGAACTTTCACAGTATCATGTTAGACCCGCTCGACATCCATTGCTTTCCTCCTCTCCAAGGTTCTCATAGTCATCATTGTCACCGACGTCCCACTGGGTGTGAGTTTTCCTTGCCCTTATGTGGGCCTACCGAGGATGTCGTAGTGGTTTGTGCAGCCCTTTGAGACACTAGTGATTTATGGCTATATAAGTAAACATTGATTGATTGATTGATAAACCCAGATTCCGATCTAACAAAGGTCTTAACTCATTCTCTTGCTATGCCACATCAATGTGGAATGCACTCCCAACAGGTATAAAAGTAAGTGCATCTCTATATTCCTTCAAAACCGCTCTAAAACAACACCTCCAGGCAACTTCAACACTTTACTAATACCCTCCTCCATTCACATCCCCTCTTCCCGGATTATAAACAACCTAATGTAAATAATCAAATCTACTTCTAATGTATATACTTGTTCTTATGCTATCTGAACTCACTATGTTCTCTGCTGGCTGTACATATCCTACTAAATAAGACCTACACTGTTTCAATGTCCACATTTCTCTGTTGATGCAATTGTTGATTACTGAAGTACTGATATCAACCAAAGCTCCTCATCCCACCCCCCGGATTGTAAATAATGTAAATAATTCAATGTACATACTATGATGATTAACTTGTGTGATGACTGTATTATGTTGATAGTATATATTTGTACCATGAAGTGATTAACGTGGACCCCGACTTAAACAAGTTGAAAAACTTATTCGGGTGTTACCATTTAGTGGTCAATTGTACGGAATATGTACTGTACTGTGCAATCTACTAATAAAAGTATCAATCAATCAATCAAAGATCGAATTGTGTTTTTTCCCGCTACTTGGTGCATAATTTCTGCCATACGGAGCATGATACGGAGTGATTACTGAAATACTAAAGAACACTCCGGACTGTGCTATAAACATTTTGTCCCTGGTAAGTGAACTACCATGAATTGATTAACGTGGACCCCCGACTTAAACAAATTGAAAAACTTATTCGGGTTTTACCATTTATTGGTCAATTGTACGGAATATGTACTGAACTGTGCAATCTACTAATAAAAGTACCAATCAATCAATCAAAACACAGCTACTAGTGTTAGTTTCGTTTCCAACCTTTTCTGACTAATCATAACAGATGGCTTGATTGAAGAATGCATTAGAAGTTAGTAGAGGTTGCCCTCGAGTGGGTTCTTCAGACCACCACAGACTGCCAGGAATTCAGGATATAACAGTTTTATTCTCCTTCAACGGTGTAACCGATTTTTTTTATTTTATTTTAATCTTCTATTTTTTTCTCCCATTCCCCCCCCCCCCTGGTTACCTGTATCTCATCTTTTTTGTAAGGGGCGCTGGAAGCCGGCAGACCCGTCAGCGATCCTGTTCTGTCTCCCTGTAATGTTTGTCTGATCTTGAATGGGATTTTGCTGAAAATTGTAATTTTCCTGAAGGAACTCTCCTGACGGAATAAATAAAGTACTATCTAATCTAATCTAATGTCCTTTGCTTTTCAGCACAGTGTCTTTTCTGCGTCCGTGTCTCTCAGCAGCACCTCCAACTCCAACTACTCGTTTCATCACGGCTGCTGCTAATAAGGCGACAGGTGATTAGATAACAAGGCCCACCTGGGCCATCTACACACCTGTCGCTGTCTTCGAGGCCGATCCTGACACACCCCGTTCCGCAGGTCACGCCCCCCTCCACAAAGTTTATATAGGATCAGGTAGAGTTTTATGACAGTACAGATTGACTGGTACAAGGTCAACTAAAATGAGTTTCCCAAAGAAAGCATTACAAGCATGTCGTGTGTATTTTTTTAAAATACCTCCGTGTCGGAGTACCGTTTATGTTTTTTAGCGTTTCAGATATGGCAGGCAAAATCAGCCACCACTTTAATTAGCGATTTCGCGATGAGGAAAGTCAAGAGTCCAATAATTCATGGCGATGACAACATGTAGAAATTTTTGTCCACAGAGCGCAAGAAGGCTTCTCAAAATCGTCAATGAGTGTCACAAGCAAAAGTGGCCCCACCACACAAGCTGTGAGACTATCATTCTTTTAAGCAAGCGCGTAGGCCACGGGTGTCAAACTCATTTTTTCTGGGCCGCAAACACCTGGAAATTATATGTGTCAACAAAGTACTTAATATTTTCTCACTAAATTTGAGAAATTTTTTTCCTTTAGACAGAAAAAATATATGTGCTGCTTGGAACTGATTGATTGATTGATTGAAACTTGTATTAGTAGATTGCACAGTACAGTACATATTTCCTACAATTGACCACTAAATGGTAACACCCGGCAAAGTTTTTAAACTTGTTTAAGTCGGGGTCCACGTTAATCATTCAATGCATGCCTTTTAAACTTTAATAGTATCCATTATTGCTACAAATATTACAGTATATTGTCCATCCATCTTCTTCCGCTTATACGAGGTCGGGTTGCGGGTCACCAGCCTAAGCAGGGAAGCCCAGACTTCCCTCTCCCCAGCCACTTCGTCTAGCTCTTCCCAACGTGTCCTGGGTCTTCCCCGTGGCCTCCTACCAGCTGGACGTGCCCTAAACACCTCCCTAAGGAGGCGTTCGGGTGGCATCCTGACCAGATGCCCGAACCACCTTATCTGGCTCCTCTCGATGTGGAGGAGCAGCGGCTTTACTTTGAGTACCTCCTGTATGGCAGAGCTTCTCACCCTATCTCTAAGGGAGAGCCCCACCACCCGGCGAGGAAACTCATTCTGGCCGCTTGTACCCGTGATCTTGTCCTTTCGGTCATGACCCAAAGCTCATGACCATAGGTGAGGATGGGAACGTGGATCGACCGGTAAATTGAGAGCTTTGCCTTCCGGCTCAGCTCCTTCTTCACCACAACGGATCGATACAACGTCCGCATTACTGTAGACGCCGCACCGATCCGCCTGTCGATCTCACGATCCACTCTTCCCCCACTCGTGAACAAGACTCCGAGGTACTTGAACTCCGCCACGTGGGGCAGGGTCTCCTCCCCAACCCGGAGATGGCACTCCACCCTTTTCCGGGCGAGAACCATGGACTCGGACTTGGAGGTGCTGATTCTCATTCCGGTCCCTTCACACCCGGAACAGTATATTGTCATACTTTCCAAACACGTTTTGTCTAAATTAAAATAAATGCTCAAATATCTGCTTGACTTATGATTTTACAGCAAACTACCCATCAAATTAATAAAAACGGCAATACCTTTTACGGTGTTCTTTACAGCATCCATCCATTTTCTACCGCTTATTCCATTTTTTTTTTTTTGGAGTCGCGGGGGGCGCTGGCGCTTATCTCAGCTACAATGGGGCGGAAGGCGGAGTACACCCTGGACAAGTCTCCACCTCATCACAGGGCCAACACAGATAGACAGACAACATTCACACTCACATTCACACACTAGGGCCAATTTAGTGTTGCCAATCAACCTATCCCCAGGTGCATGTCTTTGGAGGTGGGAGGGGCCTATCCCCAGGTGCATGTCTTTGGAGGTGGGAGGGGCCTATCCCCAGGTGCATGTCTTTGGAAGTGGGAGGAAGCCGGAGTACCCGGAGGGAACCCACGCAGTCACGGGGAGAACATGCAAACTCCACACAGAAAGATCCCGAGCCTGGGATTGAACCCAGGACTGCAGGACCTTCGTATTGTGAGGCAGACGCACTAACCCCTCTGCCACCGTGAAGCCTCTTTACAGTACATTACTATAAATTGAACAAAAATTACAATTTTTTTTGCACTAAAATTCTGCCGCATGGTCAGGATTGTACCGCCTCTGCCTCAATTTCGAGCCAGGAACAACCCTGATATTGACGTAACCACAACTATTGTTTTAGGATCGTTTTAAACCACCGCGAAAATACACAAACTGTTGCCAGTCATTAAAGTAAAAATGCTGCATGTTAACCAGAATGTACACAGACCTGGCCAGTTGATCTCCGTGTCCTAGTTGGCCCTCAGAGCCTCTGCCCCAGCTCCACACCTCCGTCTCCAGCGTGGGAAAACCCTCCTCGGTTGCTGAAGTGAGGATCGGGCTAGAAGAGGATGACTTGCTGCCATAAATGTGCGGTCTGGATGGGGTTTCTGGAAGAAAAGCATGTTAACCATTGTACTGGAGCCAGTTCCAGCTCGTGGTGCCCAAGACCAGACTTAAGACCAGGGGAGACAGGGCCTTCTCTGTGGTCGGCCCCAAGCTCTGGAACACTCTGCCGCTCCATGTTCAAACTGCTTCCACAGTGGAGTGTTTTAAGTCTCGTCTTAAGACCCACTTTTATTCTTTGGCTTTTAACACTACGTGAGTTGTGTGGTCCTCTGTGTTTTTATACACTTTGATTTCTATTTTACTGTTTGAATTGATTTTACCCTTTAAAATTGTTTTTAATCATATTTGTTTTTATATTGTTTTTATTGGTTTTATATTTATTTATTTTTTGTTTTTATTCAGTCATTGGTGGAGCATAATATATATATATTTTTTTAAATGTATTATTATTATTATTATTTTTTACAATTGTTTTTAACATGGCTGTGCAGCACTTTGGAAACGTTATTGACGTTATTGACGTTACTGCACTGGCTTCCTGTGCACTTAAGATGTGACTTTAAGGTTTTACTACTTACGTATAAAATACTACACGGTCTAGCTCCATCCTATCTTGCCGATTGTATTGTACCATATGTCCCGGCAAGAAACCTGCGTTCAAAAGACTCCGGCTTATTAGTGATTCCTAGAGCCCAAAAAAAGTCTGCGGGCTATAGAGCGTTTTCCGTTCGGGCTCCAGTACTCTGGAATGCCCTCCCGGTAACAGTTCGAGATGCCACCTCAGTAGAAGCATTTAAGTCTCACCTTAAAACTCATCTGTATACTCTAGCCTTCGAATAGACCTCCTTTTTAGACCAGTTGATCTGCCGCTTCTTTTCTTTCTCCTATGTCCCCCCCTCCCTTGTGGAGGGGGTCCGGTCCGATGACCATGGATGAAGTACTGGCTGTCCAGAGTCGAGACCCACGATGAACCGCTCGTCGGGACCCAGGATGGACCGCTCGCCTGTATCGGTTGGGGACATCTCTACGATGCTGATCCGCCTCCGCTTGAGATGGTTTCCTGTGGACGGGACTTTCGCTGCTGTCTTGGATCCGCCTTGAACTGAACTCTCGCGGCTGTGTTGGAGCCACTATGGATTGAACTTTCACAGTATCATGTTAGACCCGCTCGACATCCATTGCTTTCGGTCCCCTAGAGGGGGGGGGTTGCCCACATCTGAGGTCCTCTCCAAGGTTTCTCATAGTCAGCATTGTCACTGGCGTCTCACTGGATGTGAATTCTCCCTGCCCACTGGGTGTGAGTTTTCCTTTCCCTTTTGTGGGTTCTTCCGAGGATGTTGTAGTCGTAATGATTTGTGCAGTCCTTTGAGACATTTGTGATTTGGGGCTATATAAATAAACATTGATTGATTGACTGATTGATATTGTTGTTTAAATGGGCTATATAAATAAAGTGGATTGGATTGGATTATACAGATAGTCCTCGTTCAGGGATGGGCGTATCGATACCAAGTATCGATACTTGGTGAGTATCGGTATCGTATCGATATTGGCGTGATGGTATCGATACTTCACCAAATTAAGCGAATCACTCCGATTAAAATAAAAATGTGAGCGCTCCTCACCACTCCACCCTCCTCCCTAGGGATGGGTCGCGAACGAGATTTAAAAACACTTTTAAAATTCATCTTCAACCCAAAATAAATATACTTAACATGACGCTTGGTGCTTTGGCGCACACACATCAGTATAATTCGCTCCAAGGTTCACTCGGACACGCACACACACACACACACGCGTGCGTTTCCAGTGCGACTTAATGTCTTGGTTGTAAACTGTAAAGTATTTTATCGCACTAAAATAACGATAAGAATTTCTCAGTTCTTTTGTTTTGTGTTCATTTTTACAACTGTTTAATAACAAGTGTTTTCTTTTTTAACTTAAGTTCTTGTGTGTTGTGAGGCGACTAGCCAAGTTCAGTATTTGTTTTCACCTTATTTGCACGACTTACTTTATTGTAATTGATATTATTACTTTTTTTATTTGAATTTCTCAGATCTTTTGTTTTGTGTTCATGTTTACAACTTTGTTCAATAACTAGAGTTTTGTTATTTACCTTAAGTGTTTGTGTGTTTTGAGGCGACATGCCAGGTTCAGTAGTTGTTTGCACCTTATTTGCATTACTTTATTGCTATTGATATTACTTTTGTAATAAATATTTTATATTTTGACTTATAAATAAATAAATGATGAATGGGTTGTACTTGTATAGCGCTTTTCTACCTTCAAGGTACTCAAAGCGCTTTGACACTACTTCCACATTTACCCATTCACACACACATTCACACACTGATGGAGGGAGCTGCCATGCAAGGCGCTAACCACCACCCATCAGGAGCAAGGGTGAAGTGTCTTGCTCAGGACACAACGGACGTGACGAGGTCGGTACTAGGTGGGGATCGAACCAGGGACCCTCGGGTTGCGCACGGCCACGCTCCCACTACGCCACGCCGCCCATAAATTAAATTAAATTAAATTAAATTAAATTAAATTGTTGTCCTGTGTTGTATCATAATCAATTAATAAAGGCAAAAGTACAAATTTGTTTTTCAAAAGTATCGATACCCCGAAGTCCTGTCTCCCCCCCCCCCCCCCCGCATCAGATGACGACACTTCCGGTATCGGCGATACTGGCCGGTATCGGATCGGATCGGTATGGATACCCAAATTTGCGATATTGCCCACCCCTACCTCGTTCATACCAAGTTTACTTCATGGTTAAGTTTCGTGGTTACTAAATTAACGCCGTACAAAGAGGAAAAAAAACGACTTGTTACCAGCGGAAGTGGGGTACGAGGTAGGACATTTTTGGTCTTTTTGGTTAACTTCAACCTGCATTATGTCTGTCAAGCTCGATGCAGACTTCTGGTGGTAGTGCGTCAAAAAAAAGGTAAGTGAAAGTGAAGTAATCAACTTTGGTTGCGAGCCTGGTTTAAAGGGGGTCATACTATGAATTTGTTTCTACTTTTAAAGGCCTACTGAAACCCACTACTAGCGACCACGCAGTCTGATAGTTTATATATCAATGATGAAATATTAACATTGCAACACATGCCAATACGGCCGGTTTAGTTTACTAAATTGCAATTTTAAATTTCCCGCGAAGTGTCCTGTTGAAAACGTCGCGGTATGAGGACGCGTGCAACATTTTTTTCCAGCCCGATCCAAGCTATAAGTAGTCTGCTTTAATCGCATAATTACACAGTATTCTGGACATCTGTGTTGCTGAATCTTTTGCGATTTGTTCAATAAATAATGGAGACGTCAAAGAAGAAAGATGTAGGTGGGAAGCGGTGTATTGCGGCCGCCTTTAGCCACACAAACACAGCCGGTGTTTCCTTGTTTAAAATTCCCGAAGGTGAAGCTTTAATATGGAACAGAGCGGTCAAACCAACGCTGGTTCCTGACCACATGTCAACCGGCAGGTTTCGGCGAGAAAATTGTGGTAGTAAGTTGGCTCTTACCGTAGACATGAGCGGAGCTTGCCTCCTCCTGCAACTGCGGACTATTACTTCCTCCAAACCGGAGACACTGGCGGTCACCACACCCCTCCGACTTTCAGGTACCATATAATCCAGGGGTAGGGAACCTATGGCTCTAGAGCCAGATGTGGCTCTTTTGATGACTGCACCTGGCTCTCAGATAAATCATGATAAGTAATGAATAATTCCCCTGGTAATCACAGTGTCAAAAGTAACGTTGAAAATATAAAACATTCTCATGCATTTAAATCCATCCATCCGGTTTGTACCGCACCAGTTCAACAAGTCGCATTAATGGTAAGAAGTATTTTATTTATTGTTGTATAGCTTCAGAATAACAATTTTATTAAAAAGAATAAGGTACTTATTTTACTCTAAAAATGTTGGTCTTACTTAAAAAAAACCTCATTGTTGTATTCAGTCTTAAAAAAAATAGTATACGGCTCTCACGGAAATACTTTTTAAAATATCTGGCTTGTATTGCTCTCTCAGCCAAAAAGGTTCCCGACCCCTGATATAATCTCACTAAAAAACTAGTAACACAATAAGCAGATAAGGGATTTTCCAGAATTATCCTAGAAAATTTATCTAATTACATCAGAATCGCCCTCACTGCCCTTGCCTTTTTTTTGTGTCTAGTCCTTCACTCTCACTATCCGTCCATCCATCCATCCATTTTTTCTACCGCTTATTCCCTTTCGGGGTCACGGAGGGCCCTGGCGCCTATTTCAGCTACAATCGGGCATAAGGCGGGGTACACCCTGGACAAGTCGCCACCTCATCCACGAATCTTTCATCCTCGCTTGAATTAATGGGGAAATTGGCGCTTTCTCGGTCCGAATCGCTCTAGCTGCTGGTGGCCATGATTGTAAACAATGTTCAGATGTGAGGAGCTCCGCAACCCGACATCGTCTGCTACTTCCGGTACAGGCAAGGCTTTTTTATTAGCGACCAAAAGTTGAGAACTTTATCGTCGATGTTCTCTACTAAATCCTTTCAGCAAAAATATGGCAATAACGCGAAATAATCAAGTTCGACACATAGAATGGATCTGCTATCCCCGTTTAAATAGGAACATCGCATTTCAGTAGGCCTTTAAAACACTTCCTCGTAGTCTAGATCAGTGGTCCCCAACTTTTTTGTATCCGCGGACCGGTCAACGCTTAATAATTTATCCGGGGTAGTGGGGGGTGTCCTTTTTTTTTTTTTTTTTTTCTTCTTCATGAAAAAGGGACGTTTTTTTCATGAAAAAGGGAGGTTTTTGTGGTTGATGCACTAATTGTAAGTGTATATTGTGTTTGTTATGTTGATTTAATTTAAAAAAAAAAAAAGTTTTTTTTTTTTTTTTTTTTCATAAAAAATTCTTTTGCGGCCCGGTACCAATCGGGCCACGGCCGGTGGTTGGGGACCACTGGTCTAGATAACATGTAATGAAGGTTCTTTGGTAAAAATGTTGCAGAGATCATGTTTTACAGATCATCTTCAAGCTGTGGGCGGTCTTATTTACGTGCCTCACCTTCGACCATGTCTTGTAGTTTTTAGCACTTCCATAGCAAATCTACTGACGGATTAAGATTGAACTATATGTTTATTTGTATGGGGGTAAAAAAAACAGCCCACAGCTCAGAAAGAGATATTGTTGGCAGTCCTAAAATGGGCGCTTCCAGGCCATTGGTTCAGAAACAATGTCCTAACTTACACTAAAACTCAATTTACACCACGGAATGGAATGGAATGGAATTCATTGGTAATCCGAAGCCACCTGTACTGATAAGATAAAACAGTGACCACAACACGTGGTTATCAATTCTGTGCATACCTGCAAATAATCCCTGTATTTAGAAAAAGGCCACACAACAACCTAAACATTTTTCCAGGTCAAATAAATAAACAATCCGGAGAGTAAGGTCCTTGCCAGGTCAGCAGCTCTACTTTGGACTCATGCCAGATGTCTCAACTCTTCAACTTTAAATCAAAGTGGGTCAATTTGAGGGTAAAGGCCGTTAATTGTTTAGTTTTTTTTACATTTTCGTCTAGTACTGTTTCTCTTTAAAGAAGATTTTCAACCTATAATAAAATATTTTCATAACTGTTGGTAAGATACATGGAGTTACAACTGGTTAAAGGCCTACTGAAACCCACTACTACCCACCACGCAGTCTGATAGTGTATATATCAATGATGAAATCTTAACATTGCAACACATGCAATTTTAAATTTCTCGCGGAAGTATCATGCTAAAACATTGCGGTATGATGACGCCTGCGCGTAACATCACGCATTGTAGAGGACATTTTGTTCCAGCACCATTCCCAGCTATAAGTCGTCTATTTTCATTGCATAATTACACAGTATTATGGACATCTGTTTTGCTGAATCTTTTGCAATTTGTTCAATGAATAATGGAGACGTCAAAGAAGAAAGCTGTAGGTGGGAAGCGGTGTATTGCGGCCGCCTTTAGCAACACAAACACAGCCGGTGTTTCATTGTTTACATTCCCGAAGGATGACGGTGAAGCTTTATTATGGAACAGAGCGGTCAAGCGAACATGGTTGGATTGGACCACACACACAAAGTACAGTGTATTATGCAGCGATCATTTCGAAAGATCGTGTTTCGAAGAGGGTCCCTTGCGAAGGGCAGAGATGGGCATCGCCACCACCCGTCGACTGGTGCTGAAGAAATGTGCGGGGCTGACCTTCAGGTTGTACAGGTACAACCAAATAATCTCACTAAAACACTAGTAACACAATAAGCAGATAAGGGATTTTCCAGAATTATCCTAGTAAATTTGTCTAATAACATCTGAATCTCTCCACTGTATATACATCCACCCATCCATCAACTTACGCTTATCCGAGGTAGGGTCGCGGGGGCAGCAGCCTAAGCAGGGAAGCCCAGACTTCCCTCTCTCCAGCTACTTTGTCCAGCTCTTCCCGGGGGATCCCGAGGCGTTCCCAGGCCAGCCGGGAGACATAGTCTTCCCAACGTGTCCTGGGTCTCCTACCGGTCGGACATGCCCTAAACACCTCCCTAGGGAGGCATTCGGGTGGCATCCTGACCAGATGCCCGAACCACCTCATCTGGCTCCTCTCGATGTGGAGGAGCAGCAGCTTTACTTTGAGTTCCTCCCGGATGGCAGAGCTTCTCACCCTATCTCTAAGGGAGAGACCCGCCACCCGGCGGAGGAAACTAATTTCGGCCGCTTGTACCCGTGATCTTATCCTTTCGGTCATGACCCAAAGCTCATGACCATAGGTGAGGATGGGAACGTAGATCGACCGGTAAATTGAGAGCTTTGCCTTCCGGCTCAGCTCCTTCTTCACCACAACGGATCGGTACAAAGTCCGCCTTACTGAAGACGCCACTCTGATCCGCCTGTCGATCTCACGATCCACTCTTCCCTCACTCGTGAACAAGACTCCTAGGTACTTGAACTCCTCCACTTGGAGCAGGGTCTCCTCCCCAACCCGGAGATGGCACTCCACCCTTTTCCGGGCGAGAACAATGGACTCAGTCCCACTGTATAGTCTTTTTTTTTTGTAGTTCTTCCCTCTCACTTTCCTCATCCACGAATCTTTCATCTTTGCTCAAATTAAATGGGGAAATCGTCGCTTTCTCGGTCCGAATCGCTCTCTCTGCTGGTGGCCATGATTGTAAACAACGTTCAGATGTGAGGAGCTCCACAACCCGTGACGTCACGCGCACATTGTCTGCTACTTCCGGTACAGGCAAGGCTTTTTTTATCGGCACCAAAAGTTGAGAACTTTATCGTCGATGTTCTCTACTAAATCCTTTCAGCAAAAATATGGCAATATCGCGAAATGATCAAGTATGACACATAGAATGGACCTGCTATCCCCGTTTAAATAAGAACATTTCATTTCAGTAGGCCTTTAAATGACACCTCTGTCATGGCCTGAGGGGTCTGTATCGCTTTTACTGGGACCACACAAAAAAACTACAAAATGTGCTGACCCCCCCTTTCCCTATTCTGACAAAACACTACCGCTTAGGTCCACTGGCGCCGCCAAAATCAACCAAAATTTCAGTTAAAGCCCCACTTAGGACCTTTTAAGTTCCTAAGTGGGGCTTTAAGTTACTCCCACTACTACTTACTATGGGTAGGTGTTCCAGGTAAGGAGCTTCGCCTTGTTCCGGTTTTCCCGTCCTGGCTTAAGTCTGAAAGATTGGAGCTCTTGTATCCTTGCAGTGACTTCTTCTTCTTCTTCTGCAGGGACAACTCTTCCAAGTCCATTGGAGTGGAGGATCTGACCCCCTCACTGGTGTCATAGGAGAGATGATTAATAATCAGGTGTGATACTGCAGCTTGACCATTTTTTCAATTGTCCTACCAAACTGTCGCCTCATTTGCATAGTCGGAGGATAGCTGGTCGTTGAAAGGAGTTGAGGAGACGCAGCTGTCATCTGGACAAAAAGATGACCACGTGAACTATGCCGCCAAACACATGAAAAAAAGTACACGCCCACCTGAGGTCTGACTGCTCAGCGAGTCGCTATCGCCGAGCCCGCTGCTATTTTGCATCTCTAATGAGTGACCAGAGAGTTTTTGGAGAAGGTTCTGAAGCTCCAGCTCATTAGGGAAAGCACATTTCTTTTTATCTGTCAAGCCTGGCAGTGGGTATGATGTCGGGCAGCTGTCCGTCTGGGTTAGGAGGTCAGCTTGTCCATCGGGCTCAGATTTTCCAACATTCCTGAGAGAAAGACCAACAAAAAAGAAAAAAAATATATTCATTAACAAAAATCTGAAATGCAAAAACGTGAAAATATATCAAAAAGTATTGTATTACTGTACTCTTTGTTGTTCGATATGCTGTAAGTGTATGGAAATAACTGTTTGATATCTATGGGTCCCGTCAGCTGGTTGAAACCTTTGTTTGGAGCGTCTTCTGGCTGAAGTCTGAGAATGCAAAAAGAAAAGCTTTTAGAATAAGATAGAACTTTGTTGTCATTGCACGTCAAAAATACAACAAAATGAGTTTTCAGTACAACCGTCCAAGAGCAGACAAACAATATACAGAGACAGGGGTAAACAGGACAGGAAGCGCACCGTAAAAAAGGGTACACTGCTAAAAGTCAGCGTTCAAAAACAAGAAAAAACAAAACAAAAATTAGAAGTAATTTATATGAACTACCTTGTTTCCTTGAATTGCCGCCGGGTATATAGTATGCGCCTGACTAGAATTACTGCCGGGTCAAACTCGTTTCGCAAAATATTATTTTTATTAGCGCATGTCTAGAATTTCCGCCGGGTCAAACTCGTTTCGCAAAATAATTAGCATATGCCTAGAATTTCCACCGGGTCAAACTCGTCACGTCACGGGTGACACTTCCCCTGTCATCATTTTCAAAATGGAGGAGGGTGATTTCAATAATTTGAAATCGCATAAAGGGAAGAAGATTAGAAGGATTTAAGGTCCAAGCTATTTATTTTGCTAAAAAGAACAGTAAGCAGCTATGTTTTATTAATATACCATAGCTGCGTGTGTCAAATATGAGTCATTAAATGACTCCCACCTCCTGGTGGTAAAGGGCGCTAGTGATCCTTCTTGCGACAATTCGGCTGCAGAAGAAGTGACAACAAGCAGCAAGAGTGAGCAGCCATCGTTTATTTTTTCCTCTCGCTTGCACTTTTAACATGGAGGATTACATATTTAAAATAAAACAGTTTTCTAAACTGGACTTTCAATCGAAGCAGGAGGTAATAAAGGAAGATCTCCATCGAGACAGAGAGACTTTTAAAACTGAAGAAACATAAGACTTCTATAAACAAGTTATCGATGCTTTTGATCAGAAGGAGCTGCGCATGGACTTCATTTATAAGTAAAGGTAAGACCATAATAACGTTTTTTTTTTATGAAATGTGCTTTTCATGATGGTATCCTTACATCACACTCAAATTTATAAGCGCAGGCCTAAATTTACCGCATGCCTTTGGTAAACGCCGGAGTGAGAAGAGGTTTTAAATTAATTAGCGCCCCGGCGGCAATTCAAGGAAATACGGTAACCAAAATTACCTGCCAATAGAACAAGCAAATTTGGTTTGTCAGGACTTTCCAAAACAAAGTAATAGAATAAAATAAAGCTGATGATAAATTTTCTGCTGTCCCCTTTATTTAGAAAAGTATCGGAATACATTACCCTAACAAGCATGTAAGAGCACACAAACAACCTCGAGACTTCCATTCATCCATTTTCTACCGCTTGTCCCTTATGGGGTCGCAGGGGGGTGCTGGAGTATATCTCAGCTGCATTAGGGCAGAAGGCGGAGTACACCCTGGACAAGTCGCCACCTCATCACAGGGCCAACACAGAGAGACAGACAACATTCACACTCACATTCACTCACCAGGGCCAATTTAGTGTTGCCAATCAACCTATCCCCAGGTGCATGTCTTTGAAGGTGGGATGGGCCTATCCCCAGGTGCATGTCTTTGGAGGTGGGAGGAGCCTATCCCCAGGTGCATGTCTTTGGAGGTGGGAGGGGCCTATCCCCAGGTGCATGTCTTTGGAGGTGGGAGGGGCCTATCTCCAGGTGCATGTCTTTGGAGGTGGGATGGGCCTATCCCCAGGTGCATGTCTTTGGAGGTGGGAGGAGCCTATCCCCAGGTGCATGTCTTTGGAGGTGGGAGGGGCCTATCTCCAGGTGCATGTCTTTGGAGGTGGGAGGGGCCTATCCCCAGGTGCATGTCTTTGGAGGTGGGAGGGGCCTATCCCCAGGTGCATGTCTTTGGAGGTGGGAGGGGCCTATCCCCAGGTGCATGTCTTTGGAGGTGGGAGGAAGCCGGAGTACTCGGAGGGAACCCACGCAGTCACGGGTAGAACATGCAAACTCCACACCGAAATATCCCGGACTACTCGGGACCTTCGTATTGTGAGGCATATGCACTAACCCCTGTCCCACCGTGCTGCCCAACCTCGAGACTTGCAACGGGGAAATGGGCGGGGGTTACGGGTCCGGAACTGCAGCCACCAGGGCGCAACTCTGTAAACCAGGGGTAGGGAACCTATGGCTCTAGAGCCAGATGTGGCTCTTTTGATGACTGCATCTGGCTCTCGGATAAATCTGAGCTAACACTGCTTAACACAATAAGTAATGACTAATTCCACTTGTAATCAAAGTGTTAAAAATAACGTTCAAAATATTAAACATGCTCATGCATTTGAATCCATCCATCCTTTTTCCTACCGCACTTTATTTATATTTTTTTTTAGGGCTTGCCCTCCTGGGGGTTCTTCAGACCACCAAGCACCGATATGAAAGCCTGTTTCAGGGTTACGATATTTTTTTATTTTTCAATAAGTCTCTCAGTTGCTTTCCAGCAATTGTCTTTTTCTCTTTCGTTTTCGCTCGCACTCTGGCTCCAGCTCCAGCTCCAACCCTGTCTTTCCTCCTGGCTGCTGCTTAGAACATAGCGACAGGTGATTAGATAACAAGGCCCAGGTGGGTTGTCTACGCACCTGTCGCTGATTTCGAGGCCGGTCCTGGCATGCCCCGCTTCACTGCAGGCCCTCAGGCCACGCCCCCTCCACAGTTCAGAATATCAATGTTATTGCAAAGAATAAGAGACCTATTATTCTCTAGTAATGTTGGTCTTACATAAAAATGCATGCATTTAGTTGTGTTCAGTGTTGAAAAAAAAATGTATATGGCTCTTACGGAAATACATTTTAAAATATTCGGATTCTTGGCTCTCTCAGCCAAAAAGGTTCCCGACCCCTGCTGTAAACCATCATACCACGAAGGGGTTGAAGCGGCGAAGGTGTAGGGTGGGTGTGCGTATGTGTATAGTAGTCCATGTTTTGTCTATAAGCTTGAAAGCCACTTCGCTCGGCGTCCCACAAACAGAGTCTAAGTATCTTTGAAAAGGGGGGAGGGATTTTGGTCTCACTGGGGTGTTCGCAGCGTGGTCCTGCCAATATTGTTTTTGGTCAGGGCAAGCAAACCTACTCAGTGGCCTAGTGGTTAGTGTATCGCCCTGGGATCGGTCGGTTAAGAGTTCAAACCCCGGCTGAGTCATACCAAAGACTATAAAAACGGGACCCATTACCTCCCTGCTTGGCACTCAGCATCGAGGGGTTGGAATCGGGGGTTAAATCACCAAAAATTATTCCCGGGCGCGGCCAGCGCTGCTGCTCACTGCTCTCCTCACCTCCCAGGACGTGAACTAGGGGATGGGTCAAATGTAGAGGACAAATTTCACCACACATTGTGTGTGTGGGACAATCATTGGGGCGGTTTAGCTCGGTTGGTGGAGTGGCCGTGCCAGCAATTTGAGGGTTGCAGGTTCGATTCCCGCTTCCGCCATCCAAGTCACTGCCGTTGTGTCCTTGGGCAAGACACTTTACCCACCTGCTCCCAGTGCCACCCACACTGGTTTGAATGTAACTTAGATATTGGGTTTCACTATGTAAAGCGCTTTGAGTCACTTGAGAAAAAGCGCTATATAAATATAATTCACTTCAATTCACTTTAACTTTAAACACGGTCATGATCCGCCGCCCGGATCATATGTTGTTTGGGTTTTTGAGTTTGTCTGTGCACTTCCTTGTTCGTTCCTTGTTTCCATGGTTTCGCATTTGTTCCACCTGCCCTTGTTTTTGACGCGCACCGGTGGTAATTTATTATTTCCTTATTTAAGCCTGCCTTTTCCTTTCACGCGGCCTGGCCTTGTAAAGGTTTTGCTGCATGCAATTTGCGACTACGTCAATTCCCTACTATGGTAAACTTGCTTGGTTTTTGTTAGCTTCCACGCTATGTTCCATTGTTTCCTAGCTCCAATGCTAGCGCTTTGTTTTGCCGTTTGTGCCTAGTGCAAGTTTTTCTGTTTATAGTCTGTTCTTTAGTTTTAGCTCGGTTGGTAGAGTGGCCGTGCCAGCAAGTTGAGGGTTGCAAGTTCAATTCCCGCTTGTGCCATCCTAGTTACTGCCGTTGTGTCCTTGGGCAAGACACTTTACCCACCTGCTCCCAGTGCCACCCACACTGGTTCAAATGTAACTTAGATATTGGGTTTCACTATGTAAAGCGCTTTGAGTCACTTGAGAAAAGCGCTATATAAATATAATTCACTAATTCACTAATAAATCATTACTTCTTACGTACGCTGTGTCCGAGCCCGATCTGCATCTTGGAAGAGCACCACCCGCATCACGATGCCCCGTAGCCGTAACAAACACAATCCAACGGTTTGTTAGCTCTAATTCAGGCTCTCAAATTGATCATAATTTCGTCTTGCAGCGCGGAAAGCTTCTCTGAGATGTTATCCAATTTGGGGTTACATTTTGATATCGCCAAAATCTGAGTGCTCGCATCCATCCGTTATCTTACAAATGTGTCGATAGACCAGAGCAAGGCTCAATCCAATCAGTAAACGTAGATGTTACAACATTTCCAAATGGATTTCCTCGATGTTTTCGACATAAAGAACTGCCAGGCACACAATTCGCCACTTCTACCAAGAGTCCCTCATCTACCCAGTAGAAAGGACAAGTAGGATTCCTCGAACCTGTGCTTTACGTCAAAAATATCTTGTCGATTGAGTTGAGGGACCAGTATATCAATTTGTTTTCGATTTTGCAAAACAGTGCAAAATAAGATGCTCTTAGAATGTTAAGACAAAGACAAAGAAGCAAAGCAGGAGAAATAGGAAAGGGAAGGGAATGTGTCCGCCTTTGTTGAGAGCCAAACAAGAACATTTAAGACGGTTTTGTTGTGGCATGTATCAGCAGAGTCAATATAATTTAATTTGAGTGCATACTTACCTCCGCCGACATGCTTTCAGTTAGCTCCACCCCCAGCGGACAGTAGTGTGCATCGTCGACAGAGAGAGACTCGTCTTTCTTCGTCAGCGACAGTTGTGATGCGGACCGCTTCTCTGGAAGTTTGTTTGTATTGGAGTTTTGGGGATGCAGACTACGGACCAGAGCCAGGCTGTGGTAAGCCCCACAAGCTACCTGTTAGGAAATGAAAAACCCAATACTGGAAATGTAACATTTATTTTCAATAGTTAGATGAAGATATCGGAATGTACCTGAATCACATGTCTGCCTGCCAAGTGCTCCACCTGGACCAAAGTTCAAAAAAAGGATTGCATTATATATAAATACATGTGTGATGCAATAAATTAAGGGTTTCGAAGGAGTCCGGTTTGACTATCAATCTTCTTAAAGGAATATTCTCCACCTTTAAAGGCCTACTGAAAGCCACTACTAGCGACCACGCAGTCTGATAGTTTATATATCAATGATGAAATATTAACATTGCAACACATGCCAATACGGCCGGTTTAGTTTACTTAATTGCAATTTTAAATTTCGCGCAAAGTATCCTGCTAAAACGTCGCGGTATGACGACGCCAGCGATAAGGCGTCTGTTTACATCGCATAATTCCACAGTATTATGGACATCTGTGTTGCTGAATCTTTTGCAATTTGTTCAATGAATAATGGAGACGTCAAAGAAGAAAGCTGTGGGTGGGAAGCGGTGTATTGCGGCCGCCTTTCGCAACACAAACACAGCCGGTGTTTCATTGTTTACATTCCCGAAAGATGACAGTCAAGCTTTACTATGGAACAGAGATGTCAAGCGAACACGGTTGGATTGGACCACACACACAAAGTACAGTGTATTATGCAGCGGTCATTTCGAAAGATCGTGTTTCGAAGAGGGTCCCTTGCAAAGGGCAGAGATGGGCATCGCCACCACTCGTTGACTTGTGCTGAAGAAAGGTGCGGGGCCGACCTTCAGGTTGTACATTTTTTAATTTTTTTTATTGTTTTGGAAAGTCTTGACAAGCCGAATTTTCTTGTTATATTTGCAAATCATTTTGCTTAGTTCAAATAAAATACCCCTAATTTTTGTATTTTTTTTTCTTGTTTGGGAAAGTCTTGATAAGCCGAATTTTCTTGTTGTATTTGCAGATCATTTTGCGTAATTTAAATAAAATACCCCTCATTTTTGTATTTTTTTTTCTTGTTTTCGGAAAGTCTTGAAAAGCCGAATATTCTTGTTCTATTTGCAGATCATTTTGCGTAATTCAAATAAAATACCCCGCATTTTTGTATTTTTTTTTCTTGTTTTGGAAAGTCTTGACAAGCCGAATTTTCTTGTTCTATTTGCAGATCATTTTGTTTAGTTCAAATAAAATACCCCTCATTTTTGTATTTTTTTTTTCTTGTTTTAGAAAGTCTTCATAAGCCGAATTTTCTTGTTTTATTTGCAGATAATTTTGTTTAGTTCAAATAAAATACCCCTCATTTTTGTATTTTTTTTTTCTTGTTTTGGAAAGTCTTGATAAGCCGAATTTTCTTGTTCTATTTGCAGATCGTTTTGCGTAGTTCCAATAAAATACCCCTGATTTTTGTATTTTTTTTTCTTGTTTTGGAAAGTCTTGACAAGTCGAATTTTCTTGTTCTATTGGCAGATAATTTTGTTTAGTTCAAATAAAATACTCCTCATTTTTGTATTTTTTTTCCTGTTTTGGAAAGTCTTGACAAGTCGAATTTTCTTGTTCTATTGGCAGATAATTTTGTTTAGTTCAAATAAAATACCCCTCATTTTTGTATTTTTTTTTCTTGTTTTGGAAAGTCTTGATAAGCCGAATTTTCTTGTTTTATTTGCAGATAATTTTGCGTAATTCAAATAAAATACCCCTCATTTTTGTATTTTTTTTTCTTGTTTTGGAAAGTCTTGATAAGCCGAATTTTCTTGTTTTATTTGCAGATCATTTTGCGTAGTTCCAATAAAATACCCCTCATTTTTGTATTTTTTTTTCTTGTTTAGGAAAGTCTTAATAAGCCGAATTTTCTTGTTCTATTTGCAGATCATTTTGCTTAGTTCCAATAAAATACCCCTCATTTTTGTATTTTTATTTTTTGTTTTGGAAAGTCTTGATAAGCCAAATTTTCTTGTTCTATTGGCAGATCATTTTGCGTAATTCAAATAAAATACCCCTTATTTTTGTATTTTTTTTTCTTGTTTTGGAAAGTCTTAATAAGCCGAATTTTCTTGTTCTATTTGCAGATCATTTTGCGTAATTCAAATAAAATACTCCTCATTTTTGTATTTTTTTTTCTTGTTTGGGAAAGTCTTGATAAGCCGAATTTTCTTGTTCTATTTGCAGATCGTTTTGCTTAGTTCAAATAAAATACTCCTCATTTTTGTATTTTTTTTTCTTGTTTTGGAAAGTCTTGACAAGCCGAATTTTCTTGTTCTATTTGCAGATCATTTTGCGTAATTCAAATAAAATACCCCTTATTTTTCTATTTTTTTTTCTTGTTTTGGAAAGTCTTGACAAGCCGAATTTTCTTGTTCTATTGGCAGATAATTTTGCGTAATTCAAATAAAAAACTCCTCATTTTTGTATTTTTTTTTCTTGGTTTGGAAAGTCTTGACAAGCCGAATTTTCTTGTTCTATTGGCAGATCATTTTGTGTAATTCAAATAAAATACCCCTCATTTTTGTATTTTTATTTCTTGTTTTGGAAAGTCTTAATAAGCCGAATTTTCTTGTTCTATTGGCAGATAATTTTGCGTAATTCAAATAAAACACTCCTCATTTTTGTATTTTTTTTTCTTGTTTTGGAAAGTCTTGATAAGTCGAATTTTCTTGTTGTATTTGCAGATTATTTCGCGTAATTCAAATAAAATACCCCTTATTTTTGTATTTTTTTTTCTTGTTTTGGAAAGTCTTAATAAGCCGAATTTTCTTGTTCTATTTGCAGATCATTTTGCGTAATTCAAATAAAATACCCCTCATTTTTGTATTTTTTTTTCTTGTTTTGGAAAGTCTTGACAAGCCGAATTTTCTTGTTCTATTTGCAGATCATTTTGCTTAGTTCAAATAAAATACCCCTCATTTTTGTATTTTTTTGTTTTTGTTTCGGAAAGTCTTGATAAGCCAAATTGTCTTGTTCTATTGGCAGATCATTTTGCGTAATTCAAATAAAATACTCCTCATTTTTGTATTTTTTTTTCTTGTTTTGGAAAGTCTTGATAAGCCAAATTGTCTTGTTCTATTGGCAGATCATTTTGTGTAATTCAAATAAAATACCCCTCATTTTTGTATTTTTATTTCTTGTTTTGGAAAGTCTTAATAAGCCGAATTTTCTTGTTCTATTGGCAGATCATTTTGCGTAATTCAAATAAAACACTCCTCATTTTTGTATTTTTTTTTCTTGTTTTGGAAAGTCTTGATAAGTCGAATTTTCTTGTTGTATTTGCAGATTATTTCGCGTAATTCAAATAAAATACCCCTTATTTTTGTATTTTTTTTTCTTGTTTTGGAAAGTCTTAATAAGCCGAATTTTCTTGTTCTATTTGCAGATCATTTTGCGTAATTCAAATAAAATACCCCTGATTTTTGTATTTTTTTTTCTTGTTTTGGAAAGTCTTAATAAGCCAAATTTTCTTGTTCTATTTGCAGATCATTTTGCTTAGTTCAAATAAAATACCCCTCATTTTTGTATTTTTATTTCTTGTTTTGGAAAGTCTTGATAAGTCGAATTTTCTTGTTCTATTGGCAGATAATTTTGTTTAGTTCAAATAAAATACCCCTCATTTTTGTATTATTTTTTTCTTGTTTTGGAAAGTCTTGACAAGCCGAATTTTCTTGTTCTATTGGCAGATAATTTTGTTTAGTTAAAATAAAATACCCCTCATTTTTGTATTATTTTTTTCTGGTTTTGGAAAGTCTTGATAAGCCGAATTTTCTTGTTCTATTTGCAGATCATTTTGCTTAATTCAAATAAAATACCCCTGATTTTTTTTTTTTTTTCTTGTTTTGGAAAGTCTTGACAAGTCGAATTTTCTTGATCTATTGGCAGATAATTTTGTTTAGTTCAAATAAAATACCCCTCATTTTTGTATTTTTTTGTTCTTGTTTTTAAACACTGACTATACACTTCAACAACCAAAAATGGTTCTTTACAAAATGACTTCATAAAAACTCCAATAGAGAACATAACTCAGTGTTGCATTCAGTGACCTTTTGTGGTTTCCAGACAGGAAAGTTGCTCGTGACCAGGCCCAGCTGACAGCCGCTGCCCCAAGACCACAGCTCGTTCTGGGCTGACAGTGCCAGGCTGTGCTCCCGTCCGCACGCCAGGTCCAGGATGCGAACCACCGCTGGAGGAACCGCTTCATTGTCCACCACAGCCAGCGGGTATGGTTCTGCAACTGTGACAAACAGACAGGATAAAGTCAGCCTGAATGCTATTTTAGAAAGGGGCTCCAATATCAAGGGGGTCATGTTTTTTTCCCCCACTGCTGTCAGTTGTGTTTGTGTGCTACTTTGTCTGTCTAAATCCGAGGCACCCAAACGTGTTGCCTCCAAGGGGCCAAAGGGAAAATGTATGAATTGACATCATGCTAGCAAGTATTTTAGTGTGATTAATCACAATTAATTAAATTCAAAAGGGTGTTTATAATTTCGCCTTGCAAAGAGGAAAGCTTCTCCGAGATGTTTTCTAGTTTGTGATTTGTGTGATTTAAAAAATAGCTAGCTCGCGCTTTTCATTGCTGCCTAACTAAGGTGAGAACGTTTCTAGGTGAACACTATTTCAGTCTGTGGTTAGTGAACACGAGGCATAACTGAGTGTTTAATTTCGCCTTGCAAAGCGGAAAGCTTCTCCGAGATGTTTTCTAGTTTGGGATTTGTGTGAATTAAAAAATAGCTAGCTCGCGCTTTTCGTTGCTGCATAATTAAGGCGAGAATGTTTCTAAGTGAACACTATTTTAGTCTGTGGTTATTGAACACGAGGCATAACAGGGTGTTTGATTCCGCCTTGCAAAGCGGAAAGCTTCTCTGAGATGTTGCACAGTTTGTGATTTGTGTGATTAAATAGATAGCTAGCACACATTTTTCTTTGCTGCTCAACTAAGATGAGAAAGTTAGTAGGTGAACTGCTCTGTGGTTAACGAACATAGGGCATAACTGGGTGTTTAATTTTGCCTTGCAAAGTGGTAAGCTTCGCTGAGATGTTGTCCAGTTTTCGGTTTGTGTGATTAAAAAATAGCTGGCTCACACTTTTCTTTGCTGCTTAACTAAGATTAGAAAGTTGCTAGGTGAACACGTGGCATAACTGGGTGTTTACTTTTGCCTTGCAAAGCGGGAAGCTTCACCGAGATGTTCTCCAGTTTGTGATTTGTGTGATTAAATAGATAGCTAGTTCACATTTTTCTTCGCTGCCTAAGATGAGAAAGTTAGTAGGTGAACTGCTCTGTGGTTAATGAACACGAGGCATAACTGGGTGTTTAATTTCGCCTTGCAAAGTGGAAAGCTTCTCTGAGATGTTATCCAGTTTGTGATTTGTGTGATTAAATAGATAGCTAGCTCACATTTTTCTTTGCTGCTTAACGAAAATAAGAAAGTTAGTAGGTGAACTGCTCTGTGGTTAACGAACATAGGGCATAACGGGATGTTTAATTCCGCCTTGCAAAGTGGTAAGCTTCTCTGAGATGTTATCCAGTTTTCGGTTTGTGTGATTAAAAAATAGCTGGCTCACACTTTTCTTTGCTGCTTAACCAAGATGAGAAAGTTGCTAGGTGAACACGTGGCATAACTGGGTGTTTACTTTTGCCTTGCGAAGCGGGAAGCTTCACCGAGATGTTCTCCAGTTTGTGTTTTGTGTGATTAAATAGATAGCTAGTTCACATTTTTCTTTGCTGCTTAACTAAGATGAGAAAGTTAGTAGGTGAACTGCTCTGTGGTTAATGAACACGAGGCATAACTGGGTGTTTAATTTCACCTTGCAAAGTGGAAAGCTTCTCTGAGATGTTATCCAGTTTGTGATTTGTGTGATTAAATAGATAGCTAGCTCACATTTTTCTTTGCTGCTTAACGAAAATAAGAAAGTTAGTAGGTGAACTGCTCTGTGGTTAACGAACATAGGGCATAACTGGGTGTTTAATTTCGCCTTGCAAAGTGGTAAGCTTCTCTGAGATGTTATCCAGTTTTCGGTTTGTGTGATTAAAAAATAGCTGGCTCACACTTTTCTTTGCTGCTTAACTAAGATGAGAAAGTTGCTAGGTGAACACGTGGCATAACTGGGTGTTTACTTTTGCCTTGCGAAGCGGGAAGCTTCACCGAGATGTTCTCCAGTTTGTGATTTGTGTGATTAAATAGATAGCTAGTTCACATTTTTCTTTGCTGCTTAACTAAGATGAGAAAGTTAGTAGGTGAACTGCTCTGTGGTTAATGAACACGAGGCATAACTGGGTGTTTAATTTCGCCTTGCAAAGCGGAAAGCTTCTCCGAGATGTTATCCAGTTTTCGGTTTGTGTGATTAAAAAATAGCTTGCTCACACTTTTCTTTGCTGCTTAAATGAGAACGTTTCTAGGTAAACACGTGGTTGTTGATCACGAGGCATAACTGGGTGTTTGGGACAAATGCCACTTAATCTGAAGTGATGCACGAGAAGGAGAAAAATGGAAACTAAATCATGAATGTCAGGAGGACAGACTTGATTATAGCGTAGTAACCACAGAGGAAACGCGCCACAAGAGAAGGAGGGAAAGAAAACAAAATGAGGCGATGACTGACCAGTAACATTTGAGTCTGTGCCACCCTCAGTCGGCCCACACTGTCCAGCAGTGTTCTCCCCCCACATGTACACGCCGCCCTGCTCACTCAGCGCTCCGCAATGGAAACCACCGGAGGCCACGCGGACCACCGTCGTCCCCTGCAGGGAGACCTCCAACACCGGGGTTGACACTGGAACGCTAAGGCCCCTCCAGAGCAGCTCTCCAAAGGAGTACACCTGACCACCTGGGGGACGACAAGGGGGGCAATGTCAAGTTTGGACTGTAAAGAATATGTGGTAAGTTTACCTTTAAAAAGAAAAAAAAAAAAAAAGAAGTTATGCCAATGTTATATTGACCTGCAATGAAGAGAAGAGTACAGTAGTCTACAGAAATAAGCAAGCAGTCTGGACCACCTTCTAATGAATAAGCACTCGTTTTAGTCAACAAAAAGCCGTTTACCTTCAGTTCCAGACTACAAGACGGTATTTTTTTCCCCAACGCTTTGAACCTTGCGGTTTATAAAACGGTGGAGTTAATTTATGGATTTTTCTTTGCTGACAGCCGTAATGCAAATAGTTTAAAATACAATGTGAGTTGGGAAATTGTGTTGGATGTAAATATAAACGGAATACAATGATTTGCAAATACTTTTCAACCCATATTCAGTTGAATATGCTACTAAGACAACATATTGGATGTTCAAACTCATAAATATTTTTTTTTTGGTAAATAATCATTAACTTTAGAATTTGATGCTAGCAACACGTGACAAAGAATTTGGGAAAGGTGGCAATAAATACTGATAAAGTTGAGGAATGCTCATCAAACACTTATTTGGAACATCCCACAGGTGTGCAGGCTAATTGGGAACAGGTGGGTGCCATGATTGGGTATAAAAACAGCTTTCCAAAAAATGCTCAGTCTTCCACAAGAAAGGATGGGGCGAGGTACACCCCTTTGTCCACAACTGCGTGAGCAAATAGTCAAACAGTTTAAGAACAACGTTTCTCAAAGTGCGATTGCAAGAAATTTAGGGATTTCAACATCTACGGTCCATAATATCTTCAAAAGGTTCAGAGAATCTGGAGAAATCCCTCCACGTAAGCGGCATGGCCGGAAACCAACATTGAATGACCGTGACCTTCGATCCCTCAGACGGCACTGTATTAAAAACCGACATCAATCTCCAAAGGATATCACCACATGGTCTCAGGAACACTTCAGAAAACCACTGTCACTAAATACAGTTTGTCGCTACATCTGTAAGTGCAAGTTAAAGCTCTACTATGCAAAGCGAAAGCCATTTATCAACAACATCCAGAAATGCCGCCGGCTTCTCTGGGCCCGAGATCATCTAAGATGGACTGATGCAAAGTGGAAAAGTGTTCTGTGGTCTGACGAGTCCACATTTCTAATTGTTTTTGGAAATATTCGACATCGTGTCATCCGGACCAAAGGGGAAGCGAACCATCCAGACTGTTATCGACGCAAAATTTAAAAGCCAGCATCTGTGATGGTATGGGGGTGCATTAGTGCCCAAGGCATGGGTAACTTACACATCTGTGAAGGCACCATTAATGCTGAAAGGTACATACAGGTTTTGGAACCACATATGCTGCCATCTAAGCGCCGTCTTTTTCATGGACGCCCCTGCTTATTTCAGCAAGACAATGCCAAGCCACATTCAGCACATGTTACAACAGCGTGGCTTCGTAAAAAAAGAGTGCGGGTACTTTCCTGGCCCGCCTGCAGTCCAGACCTGTCTCCCATCGTAAATGTGTGGCGCAATTATGAAGTGTAAAATACTACAACGGAGACCCCGGACTATTGAACGACTGAAGCTCTACATAAAACAAGAATGGGAAATAATTCCACTTTCAAAGTTTCAACAATTAGTTTCCTCAGTTCCCAAACGTTTATTGATTGTTGTTAAAAGAAAAAGTGACGTAACACAGTGGTGAACATGCCCTTTCCCAACTACTTTGGCACATGGTGCAGCCATGAAATTCTAAGTTACCGGTAATTATTATTTGCAAATAAAAAAAATAAAGTTTATGAGTTTGAACATCAAATATCTTGTCTTTGTAGTGCATTCAACTGAATATGGGTTGAAAAGGATTTGCAAATCATTGTATTCCGTTTATATTTACATCTAACACAATTTCCCAACTCATATGGAAACGGGGTTTGTACAAAAGGAGCCATCTTTTGGACAAGTTCGCTCACTGCTGGTGCTGCAGTGCCCTTCTGTTTAGACTGAGTTTTCAACCGGAAGTACAAGTGCTGTTCCGTCTTCGAGTCGTCCGTAGAGTTTCTACTTGTATGGATTCTTCGTTCATCACTCTAAGCCAGTGTTTTTCAACCACTGTGCCGCGGCACGACTGTCCCGTGAGATACAGTCTGGTGTGCCGTGAGAGATTACGTAGTTTCACCAATTTGGGTTAAAGATATTTTTGCAAACCAGTAATTATAGTCTGCAAATAATGTGTTGTTGTTGAATGTCGGTGCTGTCTAGAGCACGGCAGAGTAACCGTGTAATACTCTTAAATATCAGGAGGTGGCAGCAACTTTGTAGGTGTTGGAAACAGCGGGAGGCAGGGTGCAGGTAAAAAGGTGTCTAATGCTTAAACCAAAAATAAACAATAGGTGTGTGCTTCTAAAAAAAGGCATTGAAGCTTAGGGAAGGCTATGCAGAACGAAACTAAAACTGAAATGGCTACAAAGTAAACAAAAACAAAATGCTGGACGACAGCAAGGACTTACTGTGGAGCAAAGACGGCGTCCACAATGTACATCCGAACATGACATGACAATCAACAATGTTCCCACAAAGAAGGATAAAACAACTGAAATATTCTTGATTGCTAAAACAAAGTAGATGTGGGAAATATCGCTCAAAGGAAGACATGAACTACTACAGGAAAACAGCAAAAAAAGAGGAGAAAACACCAAAATAGGAGCGCAGGCAAGAACTAAAACACTACACACTGAAGAACAGTAAAAAAGTCTAAATAAGTCAAAGTGTGATGTGACAGGTGGTGACAGTACACCAACTTTGAGACAAGAGCTATAGTGATGCATGCTTGGTTATGCTTTTAAGTCATATCCAACAACTGCAACAACGACTTTTTACTGTCAACTAAGTTTAATTTTTTTATGATTTCTGCTGGTGGTGTGCCTCCACCTTTTTTCAATTGAAAAAAGTGGGCTTTGGCTCAAAAAAGGTTGAAAAACACTGCACTAAGAAACGTTTGTAAGTTTTACAATATAACTAATACTATTCGTACTTACAAAACCGTCCCATGTGTGATGTCTGTAGGAGTGTTTTCATGTCTATTTGTACGTGCTATCATAACGTAATGAAGCTAACGCCGTCAGCATTAGCTATTATGCTAACACGTTTAGAAGTGTCTATGTTAGTATTACTAACTTATAATTTTTCTTCTTGTATTGTTTCAGTTTTGTAAATTCAGCAAAACGTCACAGTGGTCTGTTTAGCTGATTGGAGAGCAAGCTTCCGGGGTTAGTGAGTCCATGACGATGTCCTCTGTTTGTCTGATCAGCCGTTTTTCTGCCGTGTTGCAGGCACCGTTCGGAAAACAATTAAAGTATGTAAATAAACAGTTAGAAAATCTTTCATACCTGTATATATCTGCGGCTAATATATGAAAATACATTTATTTCTTCTCAAATTTGGTGGTTGCGACTTAAATACCGGGCTTCACGGTGGCAGAGGGGTTAGTGCGTCTGCCTCACAATACGAAGGTCCTGCAGTCCTGGGTTCAATTCCAGGCTGAGGATCTTTCTGTGTGGAGTTTGCATGTTCTCCCCGTGAATGCGTGGGTTCCCTCCGGGTACTCCGGCTTCCTCCCACCTCCAAAGACATGCACCTGGGGATAGGTTGATTGGCAACACTAAATTGGCCCTAGTGTGTGAATGTGAGTGTGAATGTTGTCTGTCTATCTGTGTTGGCCCTGCGATGAGGTGGCGACTTGTCCAGGGTGTACACCGCCTTCCGCCCGATTGTAGCTGATAGGCGCCAGTGCCCCCCGCGACCCCGAAAGGGAATAAGCCGTATGGATGGATGGATAGATGGACTTAAATACCGGTAGCCCGGAATTTACGATACATGCATAAAATATAAGACTTCCGATTCGAATCACACTCGCAATTTTGAAGAGAAAATGGGCAGTTTTTTCCTCAAAATCTTGCAGCCCTTTCACATTCCATTTTTGTAAACATCTCTTATCTACTAACAAAAACACTTAAGATTCCACTTGATACACAATGAGATTGAAGTAAGGAGTGGATTTATATGGCCCTATTGGTCGCGGTTTACCTGACACATGAAACGTGACAAATTGGGGCTGGGGCACTATCCACTTCAGCCGCCAATAGAGGGTTGAATATCTTAAAGTGTGTTTTGTGACGATTTCAACTTTAACCACGTCAGTTGCTATGTCGAGTGGCGCTTCCCGTCATTTCAGCAGACTGCATTGCAAAATGATTAATGGGACCATGTGAATCCCTTCCATACCGTCCAGCATCTTACCCTGTGCCAGCAGGAGTCCATGGTGTTCTCCCAGGGCCACCTGCAGGACACACTGGGGAAGACGCACAATTTCTGGGCAAAGGGGCTCACTGGGTCCCCCTGACTTCCAAATGTGGAGAAGTCCTTGCTGAGGAGGCACGGTGTCCTGCTCTTCTGCAAGACCGCTGTTGGGCACGGGCGACAGACAACGACCACGTTATTTTGTCAGTCCTGAAAATGTGTGTGTGTGTGTGTGTGTGTGTTCACCTGTGCTCCTTGTTCTCCATCACTTCAGAATCTCCGTTCCAAAAGACACGAAAGACATCTTCACCGACGTTTCTCTAAAGGTCCTAATCACTTCACTCCCAGGAAAGTGTGGACGTGCAGGAGACAAGGGAACCTTCGGTTCTGTTCGGACACCATCACGGTCCGTCTGTGGGTTTTAGGCGGTCTTGTGTTGCTTTAAAAAAAAGACACACCGTATCGAATGTAAATGTTAATAAATAGACTGACACAGAATATCAATCAATCAATCAATCAATGTTTATTTATACAGCCCCAAATCACAAATGTCTCAAAGGACTGCACAAATCATTACGACTACAACATCCTCGGAAGAACCCACAAAAGGGCAAGGAAAACTCACACCCAGTGGGCAGGGAGAATTCACATCCAGTGGGACGCCAGTGACAATGCTGACTATGAGAAACCTTGGAGAGGACCTCAGATGTGGGCAACCCCCCGCCCCCTCTAGGGGACCGAAAGCAATGGATGTCGAGCGGGTCTAACATGATACTGTGAAAGTTCAATCCATAGTGGCTCCAACACAGCCGCGAGAGTTCAGTTCAAAGCGGATCCAAGACAGCAGCGAGAGTCCCGTCCACAGGAACCATCCCAAGCGGAGGCGGATCAGCAGCGTAGAGATGTCCCCAACCGATAAACAGGCGAGCGGTCCATCCTGGGTCCCGACTCTGGACAGCCAGTACTTCATAAATAAAACTAGTATACTAATGCTGTCAAATGATTGATATTTTTAATCAGATTAAAGGAGAACAATTATCACCAGACCTATGTAAGCGTCAATATATACCTTGATGGTGCAGAAAAAAGACCCATCTATTTTTTTTACCGATTTCCGAACTCTAAATGGGTGAATTTTGGCGAATTAAACGCCTTTCTGACGTCAGAACTCCGATATAACACAGCCGTCATTTTCATTTTCAAACCATTACAAACACCGGGTCTCAGCTCTGTTATTTTCCGTTTTTTTTTACTATTTTTTGGAAACCTTGGAGACATCATGCCTCGTCGGGTGTGTTGTCGGAGGGTGTAACAACACTAACAGGGAGGGATTCAAGTTGCACCACTGGCCCGAAGATGCCAAAGTGTCTGCCGCTAGACCCCCCATTGAATGTGCCGGGGTGTCTCCACATTTTAGCGGCGATGACAGACATGGCACAGAGATGTATGGATAACCTGCAGATGCATTTGCAACGATAAATTCAACAAAATCACAAAGGTGAGTTTTGTTGATGTTGACTATTGTGCTAATCAAGACATATTTGGTTGCGGCGTGACTGCCATCTAATCGATGCTAACATGCAACGCTAATCGATGCTAACATGCTATTTACCGGCGGTGCTAAAAACAGACATGACACAGAGATGTATGGATAACCTGTAGATGCATTTGCAACTATAAAGTCAACGAAATCCACAAAGGTGAGTTTTGTTGATGTTGACTGCCAGCTAATCGATGCTAACATGCAACGCTAATCGATGCTAACATGCTATTTACGGCGCTGCTAAAGCAGATATGGTACAGAGATGTATGGATAACCTGCAGATGCATCTGCAACTATATTACGTTTCCTTCCACCCACATTTAATGCCAAACAAACACTTACCGATCGACGGATTTAAGTTGCTCCAGTGTCAAGAGATGCGAAAGTGCCTCGTTTGGTTTTTACCGGCGATGCTACGACAGACATGGCACAGAGATGGCAAAGAATGTCTGGATATCCTGCGACACTCAAAGCAGATGCATTCTCAACGATAAAGTCAACAAAATCACAAAGGTGAGTGTTGTTGATGTTATTGACTTATGTGCTAATCAGACATATGTGGTCGCGGCATGACTGCCAGCTAATCGACGCTAACATGATATTTAGGCTAGCTGTATGTACATTTATAGCTATATTTGCATCCAGCCTTTCCCTCCACCCACTTTTAATGACAAACAAACACTTACCAATCGACGGATTCAAGTTGATCCAGTGTCACAAGATGCGAAACTTTAGAATCGTTGGTCTGCACATTTTACTGGCGATGTTAAGGCAAACATGGCCGAATAGCTTCAGTTTCTTCTTCAATTTCGTTTTCGCTATCTGCCTCCATACTCCAACCATCCGTTTCAATACATGCGTAATCTGTTGAATCGCTAAAGCCGCTGAAATCCGAGTCCGAATCCGAGCTAATGTCGCTATATCTTGCTGTGGTATCCACCAATTCTTTGTATTGGCATCGATATGTGACGTCACAGGTATATGGACAGTGGCTTCGCAGATAGCGAAAATCAGGCACTTTAAAGCTTTTTTTTTAGGGATATTCCGGGGCAGGTAAAATTTTGAAAAAAACATCGAAAAATAAAATAAGCCACTGGGAACTGATTTTTGTTGGTTTTAACCCTTCTGAAATTGTGATAATGTTCACCTTTGTGACTTTCAGATGTGACTTTAAGGTTTTACTACTTACGTAATAAAATACTACACGGTCTAGCTCCAGCCTATCTTGCCGATTGTATTGTACCATATGTCCCGGCAAGAAATCTGCGTTCAAAAGACTCACCGGCTTATTAGTGATTCCTAAAGCCCAAAAAAAGTCTAGTTTTCCGTTCGGGCTCCAGTACTCTGGAATGCCCTCCCGGTAACAGTTCGAGATGCTACCTCAGTAGAAGTATTTAAGTCTCACCTTAAAACTCATCTGTATACTCTAGCCTTTAAATAGACCTCCTTTTTAGACCAGTTGATCTGCCGCTTCTTTTCTTTTTTCTCCTATGTCCCCCCCTCCCTTGTGGAGGGGGTCCGGTCCGATGACCATGGATGAAGTACTGGCTGTCCAGAGTCGAGACCCAGGATGGACCGCTCGTCGGGACCCAGGATGGACCGCTCGCCTGTGTATCGATTGGGGACATCCCTACGCTGCTGATCCGACTCCGCTTGGGATGGTTTCCTGTGGACGGGACTCTCGCTGCTGTCTTGGATCCGCTTTGAACCGAACTCTCGCGGCTGTGTTGGAGCCACTATGGATTGAACTTTCACAGTATCATGTTAGACCCGCTCGACATCCATTGCTTTCCGGTCCCCTAGAGGGGGGGGTGTTGGCCACTTCTGAGGTCCTAGGGGGTGGTATAGCTCGGTTGGTAGAGCGGCCGTGCCAGCAACTTGGAGGGTTGCAGGTTCGAATCCCGCTTCCGCCATCCTAGTCACTGCCGTTGTGTCCTTGGGCAAGACACTTTACCCACCTGCTCCCAGTGCCACCCACATTGGTTTAAATGTAACTTAGATATTGGGTTTCACAATGTAAAGCGCTTTGAGTCACTAGAGAAAAGCGCTATATAAATATAATTCACTTCACTTCACTTGCGTACCACTGGATGTGAATTCTCCCTGCCCACTTGCCCACTGGGTGTGAGTTTTCCTTGCCCTTTTGTGGGTTCTTCCGAGGATGTTGTAGTCGTAATGGTTTGTACAGTCCTTTGAGACATTTGTGATTTAGGGCTATATAAATAAACATTGATTGATTGACCTTTAAAAGAAAAGGTGATGTAACACAGTGGTGAACATGCCCTTTCCCAACTACTTTGGCACATGTTGCAGCCATGAATTCCAAGTTGATCTGCCGTTTCTTTTCTTTTTCTCCTATGTCCCACCCTCCCTTGTGGAGGGGGTCCGGTCCGATCCGGTGGCCATGTACTGCTCGCCTGTGTATCGGCTGGGGACATCTCTGCGCTGCTGATCCGCCTCCGCTTGGGATGGTTTCCTGCTGGCTCCGCTGTGAACGGGACTCTCGCTGCTGTGTTGGATCCGCTTTGGACTGGACTCTCGCGACTGTGTTGGATCCATTATGGATTGAACTTTCACAGTATCATGTTAGACCCGCTCGACATCCATTGCTTTCCTCCTCTCCAAGGTTCTCATAGTCATCATTGTCACCGACGTCCCACTGGGTGTGAGTTTTCCTTGCCCTTATGTGGGCCTACGGAGGATGTCGTAGTGGTTTGTGCAGCCCTTTGAGACACTAGTTATTTAGGGCTATATAAGTAAACATTGATTGATTGATTGATTGAATTATTATTTGCCTTTGTAGTGCATTCAGCTGAATATGGGTTGAAAAGGATTTTGCAAATCATTGTACTCCGTTTATATTTACATCCAACACAATTTCCCAACTCATATGGCAACGGGGTTTGTACAACAGCAATATAATGTTTCATTTAATGTACCACACGATGAAAAAGGCGTTAATATGAAACATGTCGGCTGCAATGCTGACAAGTTCCAACTATCCCTGCCATGCATCATGTTGCTGCACGTTCCTGCAAACACACACCTCGTGAAAGTATTTGCTTATTTAGACACCGACTAAAACGGGGCAAACTGTGGACTTATATCGTCTTGTGGCGAGCAAAGCAACAATACTAAAGGTCATGTTACTGTAACAACACTTAGCTTAATGCTAACTACACTTTTGGACGAAAACAACACTTACCGACTATCAAAGTCAACTTGGTACGAAGTGGCAGCTTTTGGGGAAGAAAAAAAGACGACTTAAATATATCCTTGTTCGTCTGAGGTTATAAAAGTGGTGGGTAAAGTTAACTGCGGATTTAAATCAGTGCAGCGGCGTGAGAAGCAGAAGTTTCCTTGACAGTTGCGTGTTGTTGTTGGGAAGTAATAGTCTGACTACGGCGGCCGGCGAGGCTCAAATATCACAGGGATGCGCGTTTGGTTACTGCAGACCAACCTTTATGAAACCAAGAGCTACTTCTTGGGTACTGATTAATGTGAAGGGCTACCAGTTTGATACCATCCATCCATCCATCCATCCATCCATCATCTTCCGCTTATCCGAGGTCAGGTCGCGGGGGCAACAGCCTAAGCAGGGAAACCCAGACTTCCCTCTCCCCAGCCACTTCGTCTAGCTCTTCCCGGGGGATCCCGAGGCGTTCCCAGGCCAGCCGGGAGACATAGTCTTCCCAACGTGTCCTGGGTCTTCCCCGTGGCCTCCTACCGGTTGGACGTGCCCTAAACACCTCCCTAGGGAGGCGTTCGGGTGGCATCCTGACCAGATGCCCGAACCACTTCATCTGGCTCCTCTCGATGTGAAGGAGCAGTGGCTTTACTTTGAGTTCTTCCCGGATGGCAGAGCTTCTCACCCTATCTCTAAGGGAGAGCCCCGCCACACGGCGGAAAAAACTAATTTCGGCCGCTTGTACCCGTGATCTTATCCTTTCGGTCACGACCCAAAGCTCATGACCATAGGTGAGGATGGGAACGTAGATCGACCGGTAAATTGAGAGCTTTGCCTTCCGGCTCAGCTCCTTCTTCACCACAACGGATCGGTACAACGTCCGCATTACTGAAGACGCCGCAGTTTGATACACACTTAAATAAATTTCCAGAAGTAGCCAATTTCAATCAATCAATCAATGTTCATGTATATAGCCCTAAATCAGTAAATCACCGCTCCCTGTATGATCAGTTTCAGAGCTTGGTCCACATTGCTGGCAGTCATCAATCAATCAATGTTTATTTATATAGCCCCAAATCACAAATGTCTCAAAGGACTGCACAAATCATTACGACTACAACATCCTCGGAAGAACCCACAAAAGGGCAAGGAAAACTCACACCCAGTGGGCAGGGAGAATTCACATCCAGGGGACCGAAAGCAATGGATGTCAAGCGGGTCTAACATGATACTGTGAAAGTTCAATCCATAGTGGCTCCAACACAGCCGCGAGAGTTCAGTTCAAAGCGGATCCAAGACCGCAGCGAGAGTCCCGTCCACAGGAAACCATCTCAAGCGGAGGCGGATCAGCTATGGTCGTGAGCTTTGGGTCATGACCGAAAGGATAAGATCACGGGTACAAGCGGCCGAAATGAGTTTCCTCCGCCGTGTGGCGGTTCTCTCCCTTAGAGATAGGGTGAGAAGCTCTGTCATCCGGGAGGAACTCAAAGTAAAGCCGCTGCTCCTCCACATCGAGAGGAGCCAGATGAGGTGGTTCGGGCATCTGGTCAGGATGCCACCCGAACGCCTCCCTAAGGAAGTGTTTAGGGCACGTCCAACCGGTAGCAGGCCACGGGGAAGACCCAGGACACGTTGGGAAGACTATGTCTCCCGGCTGGGAACGCCTCGGGATCCCCCGGGAAGAGCTGGACGAAGTGGCTGGGGAGAGGGAAGTCTGGGCTTCCCTGCTTAGGCTGCTACCCCCACGACCCGACCTCGGATAAGCGGAAGATGATGCATGGATGGATGGAATAAATCACTAGTGTCTCAAAGGGCTGCACAAACCCACAGAAGGGCAAGGAAAACTCACACCCAGTGGGACGTCGGTGACAATGATGACTATGAGAACCTTGGAGAGGACCACATACGGAAGGTTTTTTGTAGAGAATAAATGATGAAAAAAAAATACTTAATTGAACGGTTTAAAATAGGAAAAACGACAACAAAAATGAAAATACAAATTTGAAACATAGTTTATCTTCAATTTCAACTCTTTAAAATTCAAAATTCAACCGAAGAAATGAAGAGAAAAACTAGCTCATTCGAATCTTTTTGAAAAAATTAAAAAAAGAATATATGGAACATCATTAGTAATTTTTCCTGATTAAGATTAATTTTAGAATTTTGATGACATGTTTTAAATAGGTTAAAATCCAATCTGCACTTTGTTAGAATATATAACAAATTGGACCAAGCTATATTTCTAACAAAGACAAATCATTATTTATTCTAGATTTTCCAGAACAAAAATTTTGAAAGAAATTCAAAAGACTTTGAATTAAGATTTAAATTTGATTCTTCAGATTTTCTAGATTTGCCAGAATCATTTTTTTGAATTTTAATCATAATAAGTTGGAAGAAATATTTCTCTAATATTCTTCGTCGAAAAAACAGAAGCACTCACATTCACACACTAGGACCAATCAAGCTATAAATATATATATATATATATATATATATATATATATATATATATATATATATATATATATATATATATATATATATATATATATATATATATGTATATGTATATATATATATATATATATATATATATATATATATATATGTATATATATATATTTTTTTATTATTGTTTATTATTATTATTTTTTTTATTTTTATTACATATATACACACATATACATATATACTCATACATATATATATATATATGTATGTTTGTATATATATACACATATATATAGTTGATTAACTGCGATGAGGTGGCGACTTGTCCAGGGTGTACGCCGCCTTCCACCCGATTGTAGCTGAGATAGGCACCAGCGCCCCCCGCGACCCCAAAGGGAATAAGCGGTAGAAAATGGATGGATGGATGTATATATGTATATGTATATAAAGTACAAATAATAATAATGATAATAATAATAAAAATACATATATTTTTTTTATTATTATAATTATTTTTATTTTTTATTACATATATACTCATACATACACATGTATACATATATTTTTATTAAAAACAATTTTATCAAAAAAACAATATATATATATATGTTTTTTTAATCGATTAAGAATCATTACAAATAAGAATCGCTTCCAATTTATTTGACAACCATACAAAATATACCAGACTTTTTATTTTAATTTATTTTACAGTACACAGTAAAAAAGGATCACAAAGACGCAGCAGGCGAAGACAACAAATAGTCATATGAATAATAAAGAGTTACTAGAATAGATCAAACTGTAAGGAAACCTGCCACATGGCAAATAGGTTGGAATTCTCCAGGGGGAGCCGCAAGGATGAGGGAGGGGGGGAAAAAAAAGATTTATTATTATTTGTGCTCAGCAATGTGCTTCTATGTATTTCATTTAATACAACAAAAATGATAATAATAGTTACAATAGTAACTAGCAGAAAAGGTTTGGAGGAGGAGGTGTGATTGCACACAAAATCTAATAAACAAAACAGAACTCCTAGTTTATAAATAAACATACAACTCTTAAAGACACACGGGGAAAGGTAGAAAAGAAGTAGGATTTTTTAAGATTTGCTCCTTCCTACTCCTTTTCGGACATGTCGTGGAGAAAAAAATGTGACTGTACGCATGTTTGAAATAAGAAGAAATGATGATAACAGAACATAAATATCAACATTTGTTATAATTTTTTGTACAGTTTAATAGAACTCGCTGAATTTTGGCCGTTTCCTGGTCAATTACAGAGCAGCAACCTGAGACACACACGGCACACTGACAAAGCTTAGCCTATTTTACTATAACAATCTACAAGGTTAATATAGGTTGCGTCTTTTTCTTGCCCTCTGTTATTTTCAGCTTTTTTTTGTGTATCTCTAGTTATCATTACGTATATGTATTGTTGATAATAGAGGTCAATTATTGGTATTAATCATTGTCAAAAGTGCTGTTTCTACTAGTATTTGTATCACTCAATTTGTAGTGTAAAAATGCTCATTGTCATTTCTGTATTATTATTTATCTCGCTAACTGCTTCTTTGCTATCACTTTTATCATCATATTAGTACTTATCCTATTTGCTGATGTTGCTTTATTGTTGTTGTTGTTGTTGTGTTTGCTGTCTTATCCCCCTCTTGTCCGCCACAATTTCCCCCTCAGTCTTCCTTTTTGTCCCTCCTGCTCCAGCACCAAATGATAATATAAATACATTTAATAAAGTCAAGTACAAAATAAGGCAACAAGAGAAGTATTTACGTCTATGTATGTTTCTAAGTCTATGTATATTTGTTCTTATAAGAAATCCAGCTGAATTCGGGCAACCCCTGCAGCCTCCCCAAAAAAGGGACAAGCAGTAGAAAATGGATGGATGCATGGATTTGTTTATTTATAAACACAATTACGCTTCTTCCCCCCCTTTTTTAAACTTTAAATACCTTCCATCCATCCATTTTCTACCGCTTATTCCCTTTGGGGACACCGGGGGAGCCGCCAGTGCCTATCTCAGCTGCAATCGGGCGGAAGGTGGCGTACACCCTGGACAAGTCGCCACCTCTATTTATATATATATATATATTTTCTTTAAGTCTATGTATGTGTGTTCTTATAAAAATTACAGCTGCATTGCCCCCCCCTCCAAAAAAAAGGGACAAGCGGTAGGAAATGGATGGATGGATAAAAATTCCAATAAATATTAGATTTTTTTAAAAAATCACAATATATTGAGCAATTATGCCAGGGGTGTCCAAACTTTTTCCACTGAGCGCCGCACACAGAAATATTAAGGCATGCAGGGGCCGTTTTGATATTTTTTTATTTTCAAACCATAACAAAATATATGGATTTTTTTTTGGGACCTCTAGGGCTTCCAGGGGCCATAAAGTGTCCAAGTCACTAAAATGTTAAAAACAAGTCAAATTATTATTTGTTTTTTAATTATCTAACGCTTACAGTAAATCTCTACAATATATAAAGTTTGCGTTGATATTATGCCTTTTTTGCCATAGACAACTTTTTTTTTAATATATATAATAAAACTAAAATATGCAGTATTTCCCCCACTGCCCAAAACATTCAGAAAGCAATTTTTGATGTGAAGTAATTACATCCTTAAAAAGATCAATAATGCAGGACACTATTGATTTTAATTCATTAATATTTTTGAGTGATCTCAGTGAAAAGATAAATAAAATCTCATTAAATATATCTGGGATCCACTCATTAAGTGATACATTTTTATTATTATTTTTTCACCTAAGTTACAAGATCAACTTCAGATATATCTGTCGATTTTACGTTTGAACTTTTATTTTGTTTGTTTTTTATGCTCTTTTTTCACAGAAAACAACGTTTTGTATGGCAACCACACAATATATGCAATATTTTCCACGTTAAACATTTTAAAGTGAAATATTTGAAACAATTGGAGCCTTGAATAGATCAATAATTCATTATTAGTGTTAGATAAATTTTTATTTTTTTGGCGCAATTGCAAAAAAAAAATGAAAAATTGAGAAAGACAAAAGAAAAAAAAACAGCCAACTTTTTCTAGTTATATTGCACCTCATTCCACTTTTTTAAAATGTTTTTTTAGGGCCCGCATGGCCAAAGGACCTATTGAATTTTGTGCGTTTTATTATTATTCTTTATTATTATTATTATTATTAATCTGCACCTATGCGCTGTAATTTGACCCCCTTAACATGCTTCAAAACTCACCAAATTTGACACACACATCGGTACGGCGGGCCACCCCGACTTATAAAACAATCAAACCCTTAAAATCAAAATTGTGCTCTAGCGCCCCCTAGGAAAAAAAAAAAAACAGACTGCTTGTAACTTCCATTAAGAATGTCATTGAGACATGAAACAAAAACCTCTATGTAGGGCTGACTTAGACCAAGATTTCATAATTGTACTTTCTAGGGCAAAAATCAACAAAAATGTTGCAAAAATCCCTTCAAAGCAAAATTTGCCTAAAAATATGCATTTTTTGTCTCTTTGTGCTGTAATTTGACCCCCTTAAAATGCTTCAAAACTCAACAAACTTGACACACCTATCAGGACTGGCGGAAAAAACAATCTAATAAAAAACGGAAACCAAAACCAAAAACTCAAAATTGCGCTCTAGCGCAATTTTTGAATAAAACACAGAAAATACTGCTCCTAGGAAGAAAATACAGACAAAACTGCTTGTAACTTCCGGTAGGAACGCCGGAAAGACATGAAACAAAAACCTCTATGTAGGGCTGACTTAGACCTAGATTTCATAATTGTACTTTCTAGGGCAAAAATCAACAAAAATGTTGCAAAAATCCCTTCAAAGCAAAATTTGCCTAAAAATATGCATTTTTTTGTCTCTTTGCGCTGTAATTTGACCCCCTTAAAATGCTTCAAAACTCACCAAACTTGACACACCTATCAGGACTGGCGGAAAAAACAATCTAATAAAAAAAACAAAACCAAAAACTCAAAATTGCGCTCTAGCGCAATTTTTGAATAAAACACAGAAAATACTGCTCCTAGGAAGAAAATACAGACAAAACTGCTTGTAACTTCCGGTAGGAATGCCGGAAAGACATTAAACAAAAACCTCTATGTAGGTCTCACTTAGACCTACATTTTAATAATTGACATCCTTCAGCAAAAATCAACAGAAAAATGGCAATTACCCCTTCAAATCAAAAGTTCTGTAAAAACCCGTCACCTGTCTTCAAACATTATTTCCTCTGAGCGCGTTGGTCGTTTCGGCTTCAAACTCGCACAGGAGAGAGTTTGAACCCTTCTGATTAAAAGTTATCGAAATAGTTTTGATTACTGCTCCGGTTTTGATTTTATGACCCTTCAAAGAACCACTGCGCTGCTGTTGTCTCAATACAGAGGAGGTAGGTACACTAGACAAAAGTATTGGGACACTTAGGACAACCACTGGACAAAAGTATCGGGACACTTAGGACTAACACTAGGCAAAAGTATTGGGACATCAATCAAATTTGCGCTCTAGCGCCCCCTGTGAAAAAAACACAGACAAAACTACTTGTAACCTTCGTTAGGAATGTCCTCGAGACATAAAACAAAAACCTCTACGGGGGACTGACTTAGACCAGGGCTTGGGTCGCGGGGGCTGCAGCCAAAGGCGGGGCCGTCCAACGCTGCTCGCAGATTTAATTTATTTTTGCAATAGCATTTCCAGAATGTGTGGCGGGCCGGTAAACAATTAGCTGCGGGCCACACTTTGGACACCCCTGAATCATGCAGACTACAAGCAGATGTTTTAAATTATGAAATGATTATTTACTTACTATAATTGATAATAATGCTTAATGAACAGTCACATAATTAACCTAATCCTCATTTAATTATTCAGTATATCATTTATTTACATCTTCATTTTCCTTTGCTGGTGTGCCGGGAGATGTTATGTAATGTAAAATATAAACTATTGTGTTATTTCTAACTGTTTTATTTAATTTTGTAAACGATCATTTTCTGATGATCTTTCCTTTGATCTGCCAAAAACCGACTAAAAGGGGTGTGGTTAGGTTTGATCTCTCTGGCAATGGAGGCCCAGCGCATGCCTTTTAGGAACATTGGAAACATATGTCTGCACGGAGCCCGAAAAAAAAAAAAACCCTCCACTTGCGGCCCCGGGTGTCATGTGATGGTTGCACACATGCAGCCAGCAAACCTGCTTCTTGCACGGAGAGCCAGCTCGGATCAAAAGAAATCACACTTGTAAACTGTGGGGATTTTCAAGTGTGAGCAGCTTGAAACAGTCAAGCCTTCTGGAGTTGTTGGACTCCAAAGAAAAGCCGAGTTGGAGGGCGAGTAAATTATAATGATGACTTTTAGGGTGGCCTGGGTTCAGAGCTGCCGGGAAAAAAGTTGCCGTTTCGCACTGAAGGCGTCTTGTGTTGGAAATGAACGCATTTATTCTGAAATATGGGAAGAAACAAGCAAATAAAAACAGTAATACAACTAAAATGAAATATATAAAATGCATTTTAAAAGGAATATACACATTTAGAGTATAAAAACAAAGTATTATTAGCTTCTGGGATTTTTATTTATTTTAATTTCCTCTCCAGCGCTCTTATTTTTTAATTTAATTTCCTGTTTGCCTGCGTTTTGCCATTGCTTTTCCTGTCTGAGCGCTGGCTCCCTCACCTGTCCCCGATCGGCAATCAGGACACACAGGTCCCCGATTGGATGTCAGGAAACACTTGTCCCAGATTGGCAATCAGGACACACCTGTCCCCGAATGGCAATCAGGACACACTTGTCCCAGATTGGCAATCAGGACACACCGGTCCTTAATTGGCAAACAGGACTCACCTGTCCTCGATCGGCAATCAGGACACACTTGTTCCCGATTTGCAATCAGGACACACCTGTCCCGTCCCCAATTGGCAATCAGGACACTCTTTTACTTGATTGGCAATCAGGACACACTTGTCCCCGATCTGCAATCAGGACACACTTGTCCCCGATTGTCAATCAGGACGCACCGGTCCCTAATTGGCAAACAGGACACACCTGACCTCGATCGGCAATCAGGACACACTTGTTCCCGATTGCCGATCAAGCCACACCTGTCCCGTCCCCAATTGGCAATCAGGACAAACTTTTCCCCGATCGGCAATCAGGACACACTTGTCCCTGATTGGCAAGTGGGACACACCGGTCCTCGATTGGCAATCAGGACACACCGGTCCCTGATTTCCAATCAGGACACACCGGTGCCCAATCGGCAATCAGGACAAACCTGTCCTCGATCGGCAATTAGGACACACTTGTTCCCGATTGGCAATCAGGACGCACTTACACCCGATCAGCAATCAGGACACACTTGTCCTCGATTGGCAATTGGGACACACCTGTCCCTGATTGGCAATCAGGACACACCGGTCCTCAATTGGCAATCAGGACCCAGAGGACCCTTATTTGCAATCAGGACACACCTGTCCCGTCCCCAATTGGCAATCAGGACACACTTTTACCCGATCTGGAGACAGGACACACTTGTCCCCGATTGGCAATCAGGACACACCGGTCCCTGATTTCCAATCAGGACACACCAGTGCCCGAGCGGCAATCAGGATAAACCTGTCCTCGATTGGCAATTACGATGCACTTGTTCCCGATTTGCAATCAGGACACACCTGTCCCGTCCCCGATTGGCAATTGGGACACACCTGTCCCCGATCGGCAATCAGGACACACCGGTCCTTGATTTGCAATCAAGACACCCTTGTCCCCGATTGGCAATCAGGACACACTTGTCCCCAATTGGCAATTGGGACACACCTGTCCCCGATCGGCAATCAGGACACACCGGTCCCTGATTTGCAATCAGGACACCCTTGTCCCCGATTGGCAATCAGGGAACACCAGTCCCTGATTGGCAATCAGGACAGACCGGTCCCCGATCGGCCATTAGGACACACACTTGTTCCCGATTGGTAATCAGGACACACCGGCCCCAGGTCGGCAATCAGGACACACTTGTCCCTGAGGTGAGGGGAGCAGTGAGCAGGAGCTGTGGCCGCGCCCGGGAATAATTTTTGGCGATTCAACCCCCCAATTCCAACCCTTGATGTTGAGTGCCAAGCAGGGAGGTAATGGGTCCCATTTTTATAGTCTTTGGTATGACTTTATTGATCCACAAGGGGAATTATTCAGTTACAGAGGATGGAAAGGAGAAAGTAGACTAAAAATGTACTATAGAAGCAATTACTATATTTGCTACAAACAATAGTGTACAGTTTGGAATAACAAATATTTACATACTCGACTGTACATTTCCTCTTTGACATTAATATTTGATTAGATATTGAATGAATACATGAATGTGTCTGCATGAAGACAAAACAACACAAACGT